>NW_004524591.1:13261378-13281056 GCF_000260255.1 Octodon degus | reverse complement strand
TTATTTATTTATTTATTTATTTTTTTGCGGAACTGGGGATTGAACTCAGGCCCATTCCACTTGCCAGGGAAGCGCTTATTCCACTGAGCCATCTCACCGGCCCCTATATTTTTAAAATAAAATCAAGAATAACTATTCCTATGTTTCAGATTAGTCTTTTTTTTTTTTTTTTTGGCGGAACCAGGGATTGAACTCAGGCCCTCGCGCTCACCTGGCAAGTGTTTATTTTACTGAGCCATCTCCCTGGTCCCTACATTAGTCTTTAGATGTGATATTGGAAGGGCTGGCCAAGTAGCTCAGCAGCTTAAAGCACCTGCAAGCAGGCACAGGGGCCAGGGTTTTGATCCCTGGGCCTGCCATGCTTGTCCCACCCCTGGGGCACACCTGTAACCCAGCACTTGGGAGGCTATAAATAGGAGAATCGCTACAAATCTGATCTAATAGTGAGACCCTGAACTAGGGCTGGGTCTTCTTTTCTTTTTCTCTTTAAAAAAAAAAAAAAAAAAAGTGATACTGGATAAGTCACAGAGTCTAAACCCTTATCAAAGTGCAAAGTATGCTCAAAAAGTTTCTCTGGTGGTGAGCTGAAGGATGCTGGTCTCAATTTTTATTTCCTATGGTCCCTCGGTTTTCTTTTTCTTTCTTTTTTTTTTTTTTTCAGAACTGGGGATTGAACTCAGACTTTGTGCTTTATTCTGCTGAGCCATCTCCCTGGCATGGTCCCTCAGTTTTAATCATTTGTGCTCAGACTATTTTACATACACAGATTCTTCTTCAGAGCAATAGTATTACATTTAATCTTTGCAAGAAGTTAGTTTTTGGTATACACAAAGTATTTTTAGGTTATATACTATATTAAGAATATATTGTAGATGGAAATGATGACTCAAGTTTAAACTCAGTGTCCTTTTTTTTTTTTTTTTGTTAGTAGGCAGGGAACCCAGTGCTTTTACACTGAGTTATACCCCAGCCCTTTAAATATTATGTTGAGACAGGGGCCTACTAGGTTGGTAAGTAATTATTCAGGCTGTGCTTGAACTTGGAGTTTTCCTGTCTCAGCCTTCCAGAATGCTAGCATTATAAGAATGTATTACCATGCCTGGCTAGAAATTATCTTTTTCTTTTCTGTTTTCTTCTTTTTTTTGGTGGTACCAGGGATTGAACTCAGGATCTTGCACTTGCCGAGCAGGCGTTCATTTTACTGAGCTATCTCCTCAGCCCTAGAAATTTCTTCAAGTTCATTTGTAATACAAATTTAAATTTAGATTGTGGTGGTTATCAAGCTTTTAGTTTATTGCATTCTCCCTCCCCCTTTCTGGCTAAAGTCTAACTTGAAAAACAAAGTTTTATTTGCTATGTCTGATTCTCTCCCCCCCTCCCCCTTTTGTAATTTATCTTACCCTTCCCATGTCCCTTTGGGGGCACTGTCAAGTTGGTGATACCTCTGTTTTCACATGGTCAAATGTAGGCACACAAGATTAAAACCATTATTAACGTGGGAGAAGCTTAGAACCAGATTTTGGAACTTCTCACTGTTGACCTTTTAAAAATATTGATTATTTGATACATTGATCAGCAAAAACAAATTTACTGAGGGCTTGTTAGGAAGGAGATGAGCTTTTGAATGTTGTGTTGAAGACTTGGGAGTGTTATCTTCACCCTGGGAGAGGGGTCACTGTGCGTGTCTAGGGGTGTGCTGGCTGTGTTATGACAGTGTCTTACGGTAGAACGTGGTAGGTTAGCACTGTTAGAGTGGAAAGATTAGGCTTGGGACCCTTGATTAATCTGAAGATCACTGAAAATGAAACAACCAGACTTCCTCTGCCCCCTGATTTGATGCAGAGTAGGAAGGACACAGTGCTACAGACAAAATATTTCTGTCTGAAAACAGTGTTTGAGTGGATTGTTTCTTAAAGTGATACAATGCCACAAAGAAACAAATGGCCCAGTCCTGAATAAGGGACAGATAATGCTGTTTTGCTACACAGGCAGTGGCAAAGAAGGACCTTACAGAATGATTCATGATGATGAACAAGCTCATGGCACAGTCAGCTGATCTTTTTCATGTGTTCATCTATGGTTTCCCCTCCTTTCTAGATTATTTAGAAGCACATCTTAGGCCTTCTCTCAATTTTTTGCATACTAAAACATGTATCTCTCTAAGTTAACTGTCTTAGTTGGCCAGAGCTTCTTAACAAAATAGCATAAACCATGCGATTTAAACACAGGAACGTACTGTTGAGAAATTCAGGAGGCTGAAAGTCCTAGATGCTGATGTGTTGGCAGGTTTGCTGTTGCCTGAGAACCAAGAGAGGAGATGTTTACTTTGTGCTACAGAGGATTAACGTAGGGCTTTTATTGCTGAGCTTCAGGCTAGCCCTTCCTAAAATTAAAAAAAAAAAAAAAAAAAAAAAAGTATATCTCACTTATTCTTTCATTTACTTGAGGTACTGGGGAATGAACTGAACTACACTGAACAACATCCTTAGCCTTTGAGATTTTAAAATTTTGAAAGAGGGTCTTGCTAAATTTGTCTAGGCTGGGCTTGAGCTTGCAGTTTTTCTTTTTTGCCCTCCGACAGTTCTGGGATTAGGGCTTGTGTCACCATGCCTGCAATGATCATTGCTTAGATTTGGTATTTTATCGTTACAGGAAGGTGATATTGTAATGTAGCGTTACCATTTTTTCATTTGTCAGAATGCTTTTGTAAAGAGGAAGTTGTTCTCCATAGTTACTTGATTATTATATATAGTTTAAATTTAAAAGTGGCAGAGCCACTGCTTGGCTGCATTTTGCCCCCAGCCCATTTATTATCTTTTACAAATGTGGATTTCTTGGCATCCTACAGGAATGGCCTGTGAGTCTTCAGATGTGTAAGTACAAGCTGATACATTTACCATATCTGGGTTTCATTACTTGGATCATTCTTGTGTGTGCTTTTAGTATGAGTGTCACTCAGTACATTTTTGAAAGAATACGTGGTAGCATAACAAGTTGAATTATAACCATATGTCTCACCTAGAAGGGGACCAAGTAGTTTAGAAGGAGTTGTTCATAAACCAAGGAGATTACCAAATAGCTCAAGCTAAGAAAAAAAGCAAAAGGAAATGAACTGTGGGATGAGACTGAAGTTAGGAGTAAGGTTACAAGTCTCATCGTGCCCTACAGAGGCTTTGGATTCCTTCTCCCATTCTTTCCCCTACCATACTCTTTCCCTCTGTTTTCTTTTTCTTTTCTTTTTAATTTTATTCATTTCTGTGTGTGTATGTGACCGGCTCAGCCCACCAGGGGGCGGGGCTGGCTGGCATGTGGTGCTGGGGATTGAACCGTGGTCCTTGTGCATTAGCTGAGCTTGTTCTAAGTAGGTGCTTTAGACCACTGAGCCATCTCACCAGCCCCCCTCTGTTTTCTTAAAACACAGAAGAAATGCGTTTACACAAAATTATTAATCCATGGTTGAGTTTTCATTTGATGTATGTTACTGGGAATTGGGCCAAGTGTCTTCACACTGAGCTACATCTCCAGTATTTCTTAAATTTTTGAGATAAGGTTTGGCTAAGTCACTAAGTTTCCCAGGCTGGCTTGGAAGTTGTGATTCTCCTGCCTCCACTTCCCAGAGTGCTGAGTTTTACAATCTTGTGCTACCATCCCTGACAAGTATTCACCTCTTATAACCTAGTTAAACAGAGAGCACTTGAACTGAATCAAATGTGAACTTGGGTCTAATTAATACCACGATACAAAGAATCAAACAAAGTCCAAACTAAGTAGATTTAAATCTTGATGAAAAGCAAAATGGGATTAAGAATTAGCTTAGGGGCTGGTGAGATGGCTCAGTGGTCTAAAGCACCTACTTAGAACAAGCTCAGCAAAGCACAGGGACTGCGGTTCAATCCCCCAGCACCACATGCCAGCCAGCCCCGCCCCCTGGTGGGCTGAGCTGGTGTCACACACACACACACACAGACACACACAATAAATACATGTAAAAAAAAAAGAATAAAAGAATTAGCTTATGTTACATCTGTGCATTTAACTCTTTGGGTTTTTTTTGCAGAACCAAGGATTGAACTCAGGCCCTTAGCGCTTGCCAGGCATGCATTTATTCTACTGCGCTCCCCCCGCCCCTTTAAATCTTTTATTTATTAGTTTGGTACAGGGTCTTGTTACGCAGCTTGGACTTGTATTGATCCTCCTGTCTCAGCCTTTCCAGTGCTGGGATTATAGGCATGTACCACCATGCCTGGTTTTAGTGGCCCACACAGTCCAGGGCCAGCCTGGCATGTGGTGCTGGAGATCAAACCCAGTTCCTTGTGCTTGCCAGGCAGGTGCTTAGACTGCTGAGCTCTCTCCCCAGCCCAGCCTACATCTTTTTAAAATTAGCGATGATCTATTATAGAATAATGAGGTGACTATTTCAAAATGTTGAGAGGCAGTTTGTTCACATAAAGTTGTTTCAGAACAAATGTAACATGGCAGGCTTAGGAGAGCAAAGCACTGACCAGTGCTGATAGTGGTCTTGCAAGTAACTTTCTTTTTGGTGCTGGGGATATAACTCAGGCCTCGCTAAGCACAGCCCTGAGCTACATCCCAGCTCTGATGACTTTGTTTCACACTTTATGCCAAGGATTCTATGTTCTCACCATCAGAGATCCTTGTGTTTCTTTATAAATGGAACTTAAATGCTTTTAGTAAAAGCTCAGATTTACTGTATTTTAAGAGTAAATGTGACATTTATTAGGGAACCAAAATATGGATGAATTACTGAATTGAAGAAGCGAGAGGGCTGGAGAGAGAGTGCAGTGATCTACAGCGCCTACTTAGGCAAGCTTAGGCAAGCGCAGGGACCTCGGTTCAATCCCCAGCACCATATGGTGTGCCAGCCCTGCTCCCAGAGCACACTGAGCTGGCCACCAAAAAGGGGGGTAGGAAGAGAGAGAGATTAAAAAATTATTCAAGATTCACAATCAGGAACACTCACTTTGTTAGTTGCAGATAAACTATGTGGAGCCCATCTCAGCTTCCTTCAAGAGGAACGCATCTGAAAGTGTGATGGAGATGGCATGCTGTTAGATACATGGTGTTTCTGGAAATGGAGTTCAGGAGAGACAGCTCAGCGGGCAGCTGACTTGGGCCAGCCCTGAGGGAAGTTGTTGGTCTTGCTGGCTCTATTTATGACTGTGTTGTTTGATGGCTTTATGTCCTCTGTCTTATTACAATAAAATACAGAGGTAATTTGTGTGAAATGAACATACATTAAACTCATCTGTTTTTTAGGTACACTATTTTAACATATATGGGTAAAACACTGCAGTCAGGATATAGGCCACCCCCATCACACTAGAAAATCTCTTCGTGATACCCTGTAGTAGTTAGTCCTGTTCTTCTCCCTCCCCCCACATGCCTAATCCCTGGCAATCTCTGATCTTTTTTGTATTTATATTTAGCTTTATAAGAAGCCTCCCAAGTGCTTGGATTACAGATATGCATCGTTATGCCTGGTTTAAGTCTTTGTCAGCCTTGCTGGAGATTTATCTATTTTTTTCACCCATCTCCAAAAAAACTGTAGCATTTTATTTCATTATTTATTATTTTTGTTTGTTTGTTTTTGTTTTTTTTTTTTTGTGGTGGTACCAGGGATTGAATTTGGGACCTTGCACTTGCATCCCCAGCCCCTGATTTTCTTTTAAGAAGTATATACTTTTAATTTTGAGGTGCAGTTTTTGTTAGTGAACATATCTAGCATATTCATAGGTTTTTTGGGGGGTATATGTGTTACTGTGTGTGTGTGTTACTGAAAACTGAAGCTGGATGTTATAGCACAAGCTTCTGATCGCAGCATTAGGGAATCTGGGGCAGGAGGGGATCGCAAAGTACAAGGCCAATGTGGGCTGCTAGTGAGACCTGGCACCCCCCATCTATTAATATATATTTCTTACTGTCTTTTCTGTATCTGTATTAAGATAGATAAGTCTGTCTTGGTTATTATTGAAGAGTGCTTTATAAATGCCAACTAGACCCAGTAGATTGATGAGTTTTTTATTTACTTGTTCTGTTCATTTCTGAGTACAATATTGAAATTTCTCACTATAATCATGGATTTGTCTGTTTCGCTGTTTTGTCAGTTTTCCTTCATATGTTTTATTTTTTGAGTTTTTAAAATCTTTTGTTTGTTTGGTACAGGATCTTGATACATAGTTCAAACTCATAATGATCCTTCTGTCTCAGCCTCCCCAGCGCTGGGATTACAGGCATGCGCTACCATGCCTGCTTTCCGTGGCTAGCGTGGCAGAATGGCATGCAGTACTGGGATCGAACCTGGGTCCTTGCACTTGCCAGGCATGTGCTTAGATCACATAGCTGTCTCCCCAGCCCTTGCTTCGTATGTTTTAAAAGCCTGTTCTTGGGGCTGGGGAGATGGCTCAGTAGAATAAGCACTTCCCTGGCAAGTGCAAGGGTCTGCGTTCAATCCCCGGTTCCATACACACACACAAAAAGCCTGTTTTTTGGTTCATTTATATCTAGAATTGTTGTATTATCAAGGTGAACTAACTCCCCTCCCTTTTGGGGGGGGATTTGGGGCAGGGTCTCACTGTGTAGCCTAGGCTGACTTGGAACTCGGGGATCCTCTTCCTCAGCCTCCTGAGTGCTAGGACTACACGTATATGCACTGTGCCACTACACCTGGCAAACTAACTCTTATATCATGAAATAATGTCCCTCTGTATTTCTAGCCACTTTAGTTTCTCTGAAATCTATATTATCTGTAATTAAAAATCATTCCAGCTTTCTTTTGATTAATGCATGCATTTTTTGATCCTCTTTCCAGCCTTGTAACCAGCCTTGTTTGGATTATGATTCTAATTTCTATTCTGTTGTTGAACCTTGTGAGGTATTTCTGGAACTGACTCACATATGCATCATCCAGTGACCTATCTTATGGTTAAGCTTATTTATTTATTTATTTATTTTAAAGAGAAAAAGGTTTATTTGGCTCACAGTTTATAGAGGTTTCAGTCCATAATTGGCTGGGTCCAGGCCAGGGTGGTGTGGCAGGCATCTTGGAAGAGAAACCACAATTCGTGATGGACAGAAGGTAACAAAGCAACAAGAGATGACCACAGCTCTTTTTAACCCTTGTATCTTATCTGGGCTATGTAGGAGGGGTGGGTATCACACATTTTCAATCTAGTGCCCTTGAACATAGCATTGCACCTTGAATCAATCTCTACCTCACAAACTCTGGATGCAGCCACTTTGAAAAAGCCATACCTATGGCTTTGTGAGGCTTGAGAGCAATACCTAGACTCAAACCATAACATTCTGCCCCTGTTTCTCCAAAGACCCATGCATATCACTTTATGCAAAAGACATTTAGTTCATCTCTGAGAGTTTCCAAAGTCCTAACAGTTTTAGCATTGCTGAAAAGTCTGAATCCAAGTCCTCTTGAGATTTAAGACAAACTCCTAGCTGTTAGCCTCTTTACAAATGAAAGCATAAAGCCTTCCAACATGCAGTGACACAAGATAGAGATTTCTCTTTCAGAAGTTACAAATGGGAGAATAGGAAGGAATGGGAATGAAGGAAGACCAAAATCTAGCAGGAGAAACATTAAATCCCACAGTTCCATTTCTGACATCCTCAGCAATCTGTGGCAAGTTATGAACTCTATAAAGGACTTGGTTGACTCTCATGGCTTCTTTCTTGGGCTGGCTTTGCTTACTCCTTGCAGCTTTTCTTGGATGATCCACATTCCTGTCTTCTCCAGACTTCCAGGGTCTTCATGGCACTTTTGGCTTCATACAGCTTCACATACAGCCCTCTCAGGGGCACACTGCTTGGCCTCCCAAGCCTTCTTCTGAAATATGGGTTGGAGCCTTTCTGACCCTACAGCTCTTGCATTCTGTGTACACCCAAAACCAGCATCACATGGATGATGCCAAGGTCTGCTATCTGGAGTAGTAGCCAGGCTTCCTTCTCTCTCAGCTATACTGGTCCAGTGGCTGAGGACCCATATCCCAAGGAACAACTTCCCTAGGCCACCCCCATTCTGGAACATGGTGCTGTAGGGCTCTCGTCTCAAAGCAGTCTTTCATTTCTGAGATTGCAAAGGCTGGAATCCTGCTGCTGCTTGTAATGTGCTCAGGCCATCTTTTCTTTTTTTTCTCTTCTTAGCTATCAAGATCTCCTCTACTCTGTCTTTGCTAGTAGAAAAAGTGGAGCTGGAACGCCTTCAGGCTTCACTTGGTTAGACTCTGGTCAGGGCTCAGAAGATCAGAATGCTAAAGGAAGTTATGACACTGAAGTCCAGGTTCTGTGTCATAAGCTTTATTGGAGCTTCCTTTCTGGCAGAACTCAAAACATTTTAAATCCTTCTGATGGGCTCTTTGCTCTTGCTTCCCAACAGTAGCCATGCCACCACCTCAACATTAGACTACCTTGAAATTTCTCCTGCTAGATTAATTAATTAGTCCTCTGCCCTTAATCCCAGTCTCAAGCAGTCTCTGGACACAAGCAAAATTCAGACGAACATTCTGCCAAGGCATAACACACATCATTTGGAGTCCAGTAGCCCATGCAGTTCTTCTTCCCAGTAGAAACCCACAGAACCTGGACTTCAGTGTCATAACTTCCTTTAGCATTCTGATCTTCTGAGCCCTGACCAGAGTCTAACCAAGTGAAGCCTGAAGGCGTTCCAGTCCACTTTTTCTACTAGCACCTCTGAACCACTCCTAACTCTTCCCATTCTTACAAGCCAGCCCCAAAGGCTCCTAAACCATACGGTCACAGCAGTGTCCCTGCTTCTTTGGTACCAAATTCTTTCTTTTTTTTTTGTTGCTGAGACAAAAATACTGACACCGAAAGTTAAAGGGGAAAAAGTTGGTCTGGCACAGTTCATAGAGGATTGGCTCCATAACTGGCTGGCTCCAACACAGGCTGGTGTGGCAGGAGGCTTTGCAGAGCAGAGACAGTTCATGGTAGGCAGATGGTAGCAAAGCAACAAGGGATGACCACGGCTCTTTTTTTTTTTTTTTCTTTTTGGTACCAGAAATCAAGCTTAGGGCCTTGTACTTGCCAGGCAGGTACTGTGCCACTGAGCTACCCCTGGCCCAACTCTCTCTAACTTGCAAAATATTAAACATTCTATTTAGGTTCAGATTCAACTATTTTGGGACTAAAAGTGGCAGTCGCCAAGAACTTCCTGAATGTATCCCCCTCCATGATCTTATTAGCACTTTAGGATTTCCTGGGCTTCTCTTTTTGGTTCTCTAGCCAAAGAAGCTAGTATCTTAAGTACCCTGTTTCGTTGTATACTTCTAGACCCCCATGGCCAGTGTTTACGTGGCCAGAGACTGAGGAAAAAAGCAAAATTCAACCTGTCCACTTGGAACCATCTCCACTGCAGTTTTAGGTGACTTCCCTACTCCCAGGCTAGGACTACAAGGTATCTCCTCAGTTCTTTCTTCGCATTCCACTTGCCACCTTTCACACGTTGTGCTGCCCGAGTCCAGGCTGCAGTGTACCAGGGGGAGGAGGGCAGATAAAACCCCTTTAACTTGTGCAGAGCTTCACATTTTCCTATTTGTTATCATTTACTTCTCTGACTCTTCAAATAGCCACTTCATAATTCTGTGACTTGATTTATAATTGCATTAATTGGGAGAAGAAGGGTGGGATGTGCCAATTTTATCTGGATCCACAGCTTGGAACTAAAGTTTATTTTTTTTGCGAAACCAGGGATTGAACTCAGGCCCTTGTGCTTGCCAGGCAAGGTTTTATTCTACTGAGCCATCTCCCCAGCCCCAGCCTGGAACTAAAGTTTAAATGATTTGTTTTCTTGAATACAGTTGTTATTAATTCTGAATTTCTGGGGCTGGTGAGATGACTCAGTGGTCCAAAGCACCTACTTAGAACAAGCTAAGCTAAGCAAAGCACAGGGACCGCGGTTCAATCCCCCAGCACCACATGCCAGCCAGCCCCCGCCCCCTGGTGGGCTGAGCTGGCCACACACACACACACACAAAATAAATAAATAAATAAACAAATGAATAAATAAAAATTTTAAAAAAAATTCTGAATTTCTTTTTTTGTATTTTAGGGAAGGATCTACAGGGTGTTCAGGGTCTCTCTACTAGATCAGGCTCATAGTGATCCCCCTGTTTACAGCCTCCCAAGAGCTGGGATTACAGGCGTGCACCACCACACCCAGTCTCAATTGCCCTCTCAGCACCCCCACGGGTGGGGCTGGGATGGCAGGCCTGGGGCTCTATAGAACCCCTGGCCCCTGTGCCTGCTTGTAGGTGCTTTAATCTACTGAGCTATTTGGCCGGGCCTCCCCTTCTGAATTTCAAAAGAGACAAATTGGATCTTCTGTCTCAAGAACAGAATGCTACTCATAAGTAATTGCTTTAAAGTTTATTTTTCTGGGGCTGGGGAGATGGCTCAGTAGAATAGGAGGCAAGTGTAAGGGCCTGAGTTCAATCCTTGGTTCTGCCAAAAAAAAAAAAAAAAAAGTTTATTTTCCCCTTATGGATAACCTTTGGTAATTAAGGCTGCATAGGGTCTTAGCTGTCTTTAAAAAAAGAATGTGTATTTGAGCTGTTGGTGACATATGTATTAGTATGCATTTTAAATTGTGTAAAACCCTTGTTGCACTTTTCCTATCACTCTCTACCTTTGATTTTAATGAGTAACACAAGGTTAACATGGTGAAGGAAGAAGTTTCTAGGTAGGAATTTAGGCCAGTAAATCAGTTGGGGATGGCAGGGAGCTCTTAATCCTATTTCTGACTTTATAAGCAACCAGAAAAGCAAGGTACGGAGAATGATTTCCCCCTTTGTTTTTGTTTGTTGAAGAATCCCACGTTGTTGTATGGGCAACAGTCTTGCCCTTCAGAGTTCTTCCCATGTGAGGAGGAGAAAACTTCTCATTGCCTGTGGTGTTTCCTAGGTATCTAACATCTCTGTATTGACAACTTGTTGGTGTTCGTGTTTTTTTTTTTTTTGCAGAACCAGGGATTGAACTCAGGCCCTTGTGCTTGCCAGGGAAGCGCTTATTCTACTGAGCCGTCTCCCTGGCCCCTGGTGTTCATTTTTGTGTTTTGTTTCCTGACTGGTGCTCAGTAAGCTGGTCAAACTGAGATGTGTTACGCTTTTGAGAATTCATCCATCATCCAGATAGGTAATTTTGTGTTCATCTTGTTAGTTTTTTTTAGAATCCCCTTCCTTCTACATGTGTCATATATCTTACTTAATCATCTTACTCTGTTGGTGATAATGTGATATTTTAGACTCTTTTAACAAGGCCTACCACTCCCTCTCCTTCTCCCTCTCCCTCTAGCTCTCTCTCTGGTTGAACTCAGGACCTTACGCTTGCCAGGCAGGTGCTTATGCCACTGATCTATATCCCTGACCCTCTACCTACATTTTTCTTTCTTCCTCCCTGTCTTTCTGTTCTGTTTCTCTACCAGTAATCGAATTCATGACCTTGCGCTTGCCAGGCAGGTGCTGTGCTTCTGAGTTGTAGCCCCAGCCTCTTCATTTATTTTTATACTTACTCACATTCCTACTTCTTGTTCCCTCTTCATTACTCTGCTTTTGAGTTTTTGATTAACCTTAATTGTGTGCCTATAGGGCACATTGATCTTGTAAAGGGCAGTATATGGACCTCCTTTGCTGTTTTCTCCGTTGCTTCTTACAGTGAACCCTAGATATATAGGAAGCAGATACAGTAGTGGTCTGCCTGCTGTGAAAGAGACAGGGTTTGGTTAAATTGCCCAGGCTGGGCTTAAACTCGTGGTCTTTGTGTCTCTGCTTCCCAGAGTGCTGGGGTTATAGGCATGCTCTGCCATGCTGGGGTCATTAGAAGTTTGTTTGTTTTTTTTTTTTTTTGAGGTAGGATCTCACTATATTGCCTATGCTACTCTTGAGCTTTAGCAATTTTTTTCTGCCACATCCTCCAGAATAGCTAGGACTACAGGCCTCTGGCATAGGCACTGGCTTCTGGGGTTCCTTTTATAAGGGTGACATCAAACTTGCCATCCCTCTGCCTGTCTGGGGCTAAGTGCAAGTAGATGGGATTATAGGTGTGTGCCGCCACCCCTGTGCTCCAACTTGGGGCTTTGATATTGAACCACACTCCAGCCTTTTCTTCTTTTCTTTTTTTATTTTGAGACAGGGTCTTGCTAAATTCCTAGGTTTCCTGGGCTGGGCTCAAACTGTGACCCTCCTGCTTTAGCCCTTCAAAGTGCTGGGATTATTTACACTTTCCATCACATCTGTCTGGTTTTCAACTTTTAAAAGTTGTGTTGCTTAGAATTGCTTAGAACTGTTGTCATGGATTTACTATGTGTGATTAGCAAAAAGCAGTGCAATACTTTTGAGAATTTTTTTTTAATTTATTTGAGAGAGAGAAAGAGAGTGTGGTGTGTGTGTGTGTGGCCAGCTCAGCCCACCAGGGGGCGGGGCTGGCTGGCATGTGGTGCTGGGGGATTGAACCACGGTCCCTGATGCTTTGCCAAGCTTGTTCTAAGTAGGTGCTTTAGACCACTGAGCCATCTCTCCAGCCCCACTTTTGAGAATTTTTGTACATTATTTTGTTCCATGGTCTTCTGCCTGGAGAAACAGGGTAAACACAAAAGTTTCTTCAGTAGCTCAGATCTTTGATGCCTGACATACTGAGAACATATTTAAAGATGCATTGCTCTTCTTTTGAGGGGTTTTTTTTGAGACAGTCTCTCTATGTAGTTCAGGGTGGTCTTGAGCTTACGGTGTAGCCCAGGCTGGCCTTAAACTCATTGTGATCCTCCTTCCTCAGCTGCACAAATGCTGGGATTACAGGAGTGTGCCATCATGCCTGGCTCAAATGCATACTTTTTCTATCATGTGTCCCTGAATCACCAGCCAAAAACCCGATGCAGTGTTAAACTAAAGAAATAATGATTCGCTCCAATGTTGGTAGAAAGACTGGCTGATCTGCCTTTAGTGGGGGGTGATGTAGATTGCAGTACCTGCCTTACGATTTTAACTGACTCTTTAAGATGCTATGTTTTAAAGGTTTTCACACTTAAAAACAGAAAAAAATACTATGATGAACGCTTTGTGTCTCTAGCTTTAAAAATCAGTAACATTCTATTCCTGCTGTGTTGATCTATATCCCCTCACTTTTGGGGGAAGTGAGGTGGAATGAATTATTATTATTTAATTTTTTATTTATTGTGTGTGTGTGTATGTATGTATGTATGTATGGCCAGTTCAGCCCACCAGGGGGCGGGGCTGGCTGGCATGTGGTGCTGGGGGATTGAACCGTGGTCCCTGTGCTTTGCCAAGCTTGTTCTAAGTAGGTGCTTTAGACCACTGAGCCATCTCACCAACCCAGAATGAATTATTTTAAAGCAATTCAAGGCTGACTGATGCCATAGAAAGTTTGTTTTATATGCCAAAATAAAACAAGAGTATGTGTATTGGTTTCCTGTAGCTACAGTAACAAATTGATGCGAACTTGGTGGCTTAAAGCAACAGGAATTAATTTTTTTTGAAGTTCTAGAAGCTAGGATTCTGAAATCCATCCCTGGTTCATCCCAGGAAAAAATCTTTCCCTTTGCGTCTTCCAGGTCTCAGGCTGCCCATCGCCCTTCCTCATCCTCATCCTCATCCTCATCCTCATCCTCATCCTCATCCTCATCCTCATCCTCATCCTCATCCCATCCCTCCAGTCTCACATCATTCTTCACTCCTCCTCCTCTCTGACTTTGCTGCTGCCTCTGCCCTTCATAGCAGCCCTGTGAGTGCATCAGGTAACCCCACGGGACCCCCACTCTCAGGCTCCTTAACCACCCTGCACAGCTTTTTTTTTTTTTTACCACCCAAGTAACACTCGTGGGTTTCAGCACAGGAGGTGAATATGTCTGGGACTGGTACTCAGCGCAGTCTAGTCAGCACTTGAGTGTCATGAAGATGATGGTAGAGCCTCAGCCTCAGGAGTTAGGACTCTAGTTAGGTAAGTCAGGGAAGATTCTCCAGGACCCAGAGACCTTGCTTCAGAGTACATTTTGTCATTCTGCAGGGGGATGTAGCCTTCTTAGCAGGGGAGCAGGTAGGAGGCACGTGTTGGCGCCAGGCCAGTTGACAGCGATGCCTTTGGAGACAAGGGACAAGGGACAGCTGCAGCCAGACGGGCGTCAGCGCTGGGGGCTGTGCATTGCGAGCCTCAGCTTCTCAGCCTTGACCTCAGCCAGCTGACTGTGCTTCTGGGCCTCCTGCCATTTATCTCCCCTCTTCAGCTGCTGACTTGGCTCACCTGCTTCTGCTTCTTTTGTGAGCCTTTAGTGGACTTAATTTGAGTGCCCCTTGTGGGCTAGAGGTGGATCCCCTCTGTATGAGGCAGTAGTTGTTTTGATTTTTTTTTGAGATGGGGTCTTGCTGTGTACTTCAGGCTGGTATTGAACTCACAGTGTAGCTCAGGCTGGCCTTGAGTTCATAGTGATCCTCCTGCCTCAGTCTCCCAAGTGCTGGGACTACAGGTGGTCATCACCACTCCTGACTAATGAGGACTTTTGATGTCTTACCCAAATTGGCTTCTCTGGATTCAAAGTCAGGTTCTTCTAGCTCTGATTTTCACGAAATCTTTCCCAGGCCTAGCTTATTTTCTATTAAATCTGAGCAAGTATTTTCATAAACTATAAGGCAGGCCAGTTGGGTTTCTGTGTTCAAACCTTGGAAGCCCAGAAATGTTGCAGTGGGGCTGCAGGGCAGCTTCCTACTGGCTGCCTAGTGCTGGGCAAAGGCAGTTGACCTCTTACGTAGGGGGATTAGCAGTGTGGTCCCTTCGGGGTCGCTCTGTGACCCACCAGCTAGACTGCACAGAGCCTTGCCCACGCTGGCATGCACACCACAAGGCAGTAGCCTGCTGCAAGGCCTTTTTCCTTTACCTGATATTCTTACACTCCACGAAGTGTGCTTGATCTCTCCCACCCATCCCAGGGCTCTCTGCACACATTGACTCTGTCAGGGATCCCTGATCCTTTCCCTTGTCATTCATCTAATTAGCCCATCATTCTTACTCATTGGCCCACAACTTAGATGTCATTGCTCCCACAAAGCCTTCACTTACTTTCCACCACACCTGGTAAAGGTATGTCTCATATTTGTCTCTAATGTAGCACTTTGTTTTTATTGCATTCTAACTTGTGTCTTTTTTCAAGACCTCACCAGACCCTAAGCTTTGGGGACAGGGGATTTGTTTTCCCGTGTGTGTCATCAGACACTCAGGTCATTGCCTGTGTGGCTCTGCTGGTTAGGGCTCATTTGCAGAATGTGTCTTTTTTTTAAAAAAATTATTTATTTATTTATTTTTTTGTGTGGCCAGCTCAGCCCACCTGGGGGCAGGGCTGGCTGGCATGTGGTGCTGGGGGATTGAACTGAGGTCCTTGTGCTTTGCTAAGCTTGTTCTAAATAGGTGCTTTAGACCACTGAGCCATCTCACCAGCCCACAGAATGTGTCTTGATTGGAATCTGTCAGCTCTGTTACAGTCATTGTGTTTCTTAACAGTCCACTGCATTTTTGTGTGTGGATGTGAGGTGGAACTCAATTATTGAAAGCTTTGTTTGCTTTTTCTTTTTGTCGAGGCAAATGGAAATCCTGGTGCAAGCTCTGTTGGCTCTTCACTATCAAAACACATGTTTTGAAAAGTTTATCTTGTGGGCTTTTTACCAATGATTTGGTTACTTTTAATGTTCTATATAGCTCAGGTTTCTGTGGTTTGGCTTTCCAGGGGGTAGTTTAGCTTAATATTTAGCTTTGTCTTTTGGAGAAACTTAGTTTTTTCTTTCTTTTAAAGGAAAGCCTCACTAGTTTTTAGGAAGTAAGGCACAAGGAAGCCAGATGCATCAGTAAACAATGTTCCCTTTGGCCAAGCGGGGGAGCATTGGCCTCATTAGGAGGATTAATGCTGAGCCCTCCTGAGGTGACAGCCAGCACTGCTTCCGGTCCCCTTCCTCTGCAGAGTGGATTCACAGCCTGCTCTGGGGAGTGCTGCTGTCCCTGCTCCAGGGCTGCTGCACTCCACAGCAGTTGCCCAGTTGAACAAATATTTCTGATTTAAATAATAATCTACACAGTTTCTTTCCGCTAAAGGACACAGCTGCAAGTTACTTTCTTGCTTAACTAAACATGGACAAATCTCTCAGCAGTCATTGCTTTGTTTCCATGTGGTAGAAATTTTATCCTGACTTGCTGTGTAATTGTTTGTTTTGAAGGGGAACCTTTGCTCACATGCTAGAGCTGACTTTACTTTTTATTGACACATTTTTGTTTTCTGATACTAGGAGTTGAATCCAGGGCCTTTACTCTGAGCTATACCTCCAGCTCCTTTTTAATTTTTGAGATCTGGTCTCTCTGAGGTTCTAGATTTGCCCAGGGTATGCTCAAACTTGAGATTTTCCTGCTTTGGCCTCCCAGAGTGCTGGGATTGCAGGCCTGGGCCATCACTGACATTTTTTGTCTCCTCCCCCATCTACAGGATCCTGGGTTCCCCCTTCAGGAAGGAAAAGGGCAGCTGAAGGGACCATTCTGTTTCTGAATGGGATGGGATTTTGTGAATGAGCAGTCACATGATACTCCCCCCCCCCCCAACAGGTGAAGCAAAGAAGGAGGGCAGCCAGCCCCGTCTCCCCAACTGGGATAAGGCACCAGAATTTCAGGCTTCTCCATGCTCCCCATATGTCTGTGTTGGGGAGAAGGGGAATGACTCTTGAAGTCCCTTAGTGGTGAGGGTCTGGAATGAAAATTTTGTGAATGGTATGCCCTCGGATTAAGTCCAGGATCCCCAAGTGGAGACTGATAGCCCCCGTGAAGGCTGCATGATTTGAGAGCCACTATCGCCTGATCCTCCTGGCCACAGTCCACAGAGGGCCGGGTGCACAGAAGGCACCATGCTGTTGGGCTTCCCCTCAGTCCCTGCCCCTCGCTGTGGCTATGTGGCCCCCTCCTCCTCCTCCAGCTCCCTCACTGTCCCCCTTTTCTTCCCTCTCTGGATTGAACCTAGGGACTTCTGCTTTTTAGTATTTCTTCAAATTGTAATCTTTTTGCCTCTGCAGCCACACCTTGATTTATTTATATTTTTAGGTCGTTGCACTTACCAGGCAGGCACTACACCACAGGGCTATGTCTCTGGCCCCAATTTTTAATTTGTTATTATTTTTAATGTATTTGGTATAGGGTCTCACTATGCAGCTCAGACTCCTAGTGATCCTCCTGTTTCCAGCCTCCCAGCACTGGGATTACAGGCGCATGCCACCATGCCTGGACTCAGTGGCTGGCTCAGTGTGCCTGGTGGTGGCTGGTGCAGCCTGTGGTGCCAGCGATTGAACCCTTGTCCCTGTGCTCAGTCTGCTGGACTGTCTTGCAGGCCCCAGTTTTTAATTTTGTATTTCCCTAGCTTTGTTTTCTTTTTATGGGTATTTTCAGAAATCTCGTGTTTGTGAATTGTTTCATCCTTATTCATATCTGAGAAGTTATGATGCACATATGTGTGGAATATATATTACTTACTCACTTTACCAAAAGCCTTGCAAGGCACACATTGACTAATCCGTTAGTAATTTCGTGCCCTCTTCAGGATCCAGCCCATGATTCGGGGTCAGTGTTAGGAATCCCACACACTTTCTTCGCCGCCTTCCTCCCACAGAAGGGGGTTTCAAGGGAGCCCTTCCTGACACAGTGCTCCTCATAGTCCAGTTGTTGGCAGCTGGTGTGCAGAATGAACATGGTGGTCTCCCTGGGCTGTGTGGTCTTGTGGGAGCCTGTCTTTTTTCCCTTCCTTTGAGTCTCTCTTTAATTCTGCTCCCCTGACTATGGCTCCTAATTTTTTTACAGACAAAATCCTCCCAGTAGCCATGTGTGGTGGCACACACAGGTAATCCCAGCACTGTTTGAGGGAGAGGCTGAGGCAGGAGATGCAAATTTGAGCTGAGCCTGGGCAGTTGGTGAAACCTGGTCTTAAAAAAATGAGCTGGGAGCCAGGCATGGTGGCACATACCTGTAATTCCAGCACTCAGGAGGCTGAGGCAGAAGAATTGTTGTGAGTTCAAGGTCAGTAGAACTACATACGGAGTAGAAAGAAAAGAAAAAGCTGAGGTGATAGCTCAGTGCCAAGGCCCTGGGCTCAATCCTTAGCAATGATTTCCATAGTCCTCTTGATTAAATTGCTCACAGGCGATAAGCCTGTCCAGAACATTCACCTGGCTGTCCTGTGTGTACTCCCCAAACCTCAGTTTGTCTCTGAAGACATAGTTTCTGAGCCCGAGAGCGAGATTCAGAAGCGGGAGTCGTAGTCTGAGTCTGAATTGTGCTTTTCTCAGAGTGTGATTCCTTGACATCTGGTTAGTGGACGGGAGGTGGTGCATACTCCCCAGGCGTGAGACGCCCACTGAGTACCACGGAATGAGCTTTGGGGCATTGAGTAAAATATTTCTGATTTCCATTGTAAAAAGTATGTGTGGGGTGAGACTTTTGAGAATGAAGTGGGAGACTTCATAACCACGCTGTCTGGTGATAGTGTGGGGGAGCGGTCAGGGTGACCAGTGCTGCGGGGGCAGTGCAGACTGCTCGTGTGCAGGGCAAGCTGCTCCTGGAGAGGAGAAGGCTCTCCCTGCCTGCAGGTGGAGCCTGGGGTGGGTTAACTGTAAGTAAAGGGGTAAGATTTGCCCCTGCAGGACGCCAGGGTCAGGAGACTCACTTCAGACCCCTAATAAATTGATTAGTGGCCATCTGATAGCCACTAGGAGCTACAAGGAGTCTGTTTAGGGTTTTTAAAACCAGAAATTTTGCCTTTCTCCGTGCTGACAAGTTCCAGTCCATATCCGGCAAGTTTAAGCAGAGACTGAGTGCCAGAAGACTTTATGTAGAGGAGAGCTGCTTACCTCACTGTGTGCAGGAGGAGGGACAGTCAGACCCCTATGGCAGGGACACCTCCTCCAGACAGACCCTCCCGCCTGGCAGCAAGTCAGCTATCCGCCCCCGTAATCCTGTCACCTCGCAAACACAGGGGGCTTTCAGATGTACACTATAAAAAGTGTTCTTGTGTTTGCTGTAGGAAATAATCAGCAAAAAAGTACTTACAATTCTGATTCTACCCTTTTGAGGCAAGCATCATTGATAGCTGTGTGGTTTTTTTTTTTTTTTTTTTTTTTTTTGCGGAACCGGGGATTGAACTCAGGCCCTTGCTCTTGCCAGGGAAGCGCTTATTCCATTGAGCCACCTCCCTGGCCCCGATATCTGTGTTTTACTCACTTGTAGAGAGACTGAACTGCTAAATGGTTCTTCAGTTCTTTCTCCCAAAATGATGGTCTCAGTGTGGTGGCCTCCCAACTCTTGGGCTCAGCCGTAAGTATGATCTGGGGTTCAGGCATGTTCACATAAATTACTGGGCTTCTCATTTAAACTTAACCAAGCTCCTGAAAATCTTCCCCCAACCCTGTATTAACTTTTTGTTTTTCTTGGTTGTCTTT
Source organism: Octodon degus (assembly GCF_000260255.1). NCBI lineage: Eukaryota > Metazoa > Chordata > Mammalia > Rodentia > Octodontidae > Octodon > Octodon degus. The sequence goes on along the minus strand of NW_004524591.1, from coordinate 13,261,548 downwards.
TATTAGTTCATGCTTGTAGTACATAATGATTACATTCCTGAGTACACGGGAGTTGGCACATGCACATAACACATTTTAATTCTTTTTTTCACCCTCTTCCCTCTTTGCCCTCCTTCCTCTGTCTTAGTTCCCTTCCCTTTTGGGAAAAAAAAATAAACAAAAAAAAAAAA
>NW_004524591.1:13237937-13261278 GCF_000260255.1 Octodon degus | reverse complement strand
TTTTGTTTTCTTGGTGCTGAGGACCAAACCCAGGGCTTTCAGTGTGCTAGGCAAGCATTCTACCACTGAGCCAATCCCCAGCCCCTAATTTATTTATTTATTTTTTTAAATTTAAGTTTTTGAGACAGAGTCTCTGTAGTATAGGCTAGCCTTGAATTCAGCAATCAGCCTGCCTCAGTCTCCTGAGTCCTGGGATTACAGGTGTTCACCACTATGCCTGGCCAGCTTTTGATTTTTTTTTTTTTTTTGGCAGAACCAGGGATTGAACTCAGGCCCTTGTGCTTGCGCAGGAAGCACTTATTCCACTGAGCCATCTCCTCAGTCCCTGCATTTGATTTTTTGAAGATGGCCTTTCTTTCTGGAGTCAGACGGAATATGTGTTGTTTCTATTTTCATTTATCTAATGGCCAGAGATGTTGAACATTTTTTTTCACGTATTCACTATTTGTACTTTTTTTTGTATTTAGTTCAGGGTCTACAGGGTCTCCCTACACAGATGGGACTTGTAGTGGTCCTCCTGTTTTTAGCCTCCAGCATTGGGATTACAGGCATGTGCCAACACGCCCGGTCTCACTATTTGTACTTCTGCAAAGTATCTGTTCATGTCAGTTGTCCCCTTTTTTACTGGGTCTTTTATTTTGGAGGCTGATTTTTTTCTTTGAGTTCTTTGTATATATTCTATGTATTAGTCTTCTCTCTAAGGAATAACTGGCAACACTTTTTTTCCATTTTTGTAGATTGTGTCTTCGCTCTATTTTCTTTTCTGTGCAGAAACTTTGAAATTTGATATGGTACTGTTTGTTGGTTCTTGATGTTATTTATGACTTAGGCAACTGGGTTCTGTTCATAAAGTCCTTTCCTGTGCCTATGTCTTTAAGAGTTGTATCTATTTTATCTTCTAGCAGATTGTTTCTGTCCTAACATTTAGATCTTTGATCCGTTTTGAGTTTAGTTCGGTGCGTGGTGAGAGATACAGGTCTAGAGTCGGTCTTCTGCATGTTCTTTTGACCCATGTCGTTCTTGTGCCAGTATCATGCTGTTTTTATCACTGGGGCTTTGCAGTGTGATGCTTCCTGCTTTCCTCTGGTTGCTCAGGATTGTTTTTGCTGTTCTGGATCTCTTCTGGTTCCATCTGAATTTTAGGATTGGTTTCTCTAGTTCTGAGAGGAACACTGTAGGTATTTTGATTGGGATAGGGTTACGTCTCTATCTTAGTGTGGAAATAGGGCTATTTTTACAGTGTTCTGCCAGTACTGTTCAGGAACAGAAGATGTCTTTTTATTTTCTGATGTCCGGTTCAGTTTTCTTTTTCAGAGGACCATAGTTTTTACTGTAGAGGTTGTTCTATTCCTTTGTTAGGTTATTTCAAAGTATTTAGTTTTTGATGCTACTGTGAATGGTATTGTTACTGATTTCTTGCTCAGTGAGTTCATTAGTGGTGTATAGAACACTTGATGTTTGTGTTGATTTTTTATCCTGCTTATGCTGCTGAATTTGGTTATTCTAGCAGTCTTTTTAGGTCTTCTCTGTAGAGGATTGTGTTGTCTGCTAACCGTGACAGTTTGACTTACTCCTTTTCTATATGTATTCCTCTATTTTCTCTTGCCAGATTGCCCAGACTAATGTTATGATTATTGTATTGAAGAGGAGTAGTGATAGTGGGCATCCTTGTTTTGTTCCTGATTTTAGAGGAAAAGCTTTCAACTTTCCCCCAGTTAATATGATACTGAGTTGGGTATGGTGGTGCACACTTACGATACTAGCACTGAGGAGGCTGAGGCTGGAAGATCACTGCAAATTTGAGCCCAGCCTTGCCTACATAGAGTTCAAAGCCAATCTGAATTACATAGTGAGACCCTATCTGAAAAAAAAACAAAACCAAAAAACAACAAATCTGATGTTAGTTGTAGGTTAGAAAAACAAATGATTTTTAATTATATTGAGATAAGATCCTTCTGTGTCTATTTCCTTCAGGGCTTTTTATCATGAATGGATGTTAGGTTTTTGTCAAAGGCTTTTTCTGTGCCTACTGAGATGATTATGTGATTTTATTCCTAGCTGCTTTTTCTGTGGTATATTACATTATAGATTTGCATGTGTTGAACCATCCCTGCATGCTTGGGATAAACTTGCTTATGATGTGTGATCTTTTTGATGATTTGTTACATTTAGTTTGCCAGTATCTTGTTGAGAATTTTGGATCTGTGTTTATTAAAGAGATTGGCCAATAGTTGTCTTTTTCGTTGGATCCTTGTCTGGGTTTGGAATCAGAGATTAGTCCTCTGAGTTTATAGCTAACTGTAATGTGGGAAGTAAGCCTGGTTGGAGGAGGCGGGTCACTGGGGCACAGCCTGTCAGGGTTTCCCTCCCCCACTCCTTCCTGCCTTGCTTGTTGCTTCCTGTCTGTCCTCCCGGAGCTCTTTCCCCTCTGCCCTGCAGCCCTGCCTTGGAGCCATCCACCTGTGGACTGAAACCTATACAAACTGCGAGCCAAAATAAGCCTTTCCTCCTTTAGTTTGTGGGTCTTTCATTGTCCCAAAAATGAGAAAGTAAAGCAGAGGAATAATGGCATTAGGTCTTCCCTGAGGTTTTTCGTAGAATTCAGTGGAAAATTTTGGTTGTAAGGCTGGGTGAGAAGGCCTCTCCTTTTCTTTTGCTGTGTCTGCCACACTGACAAACTATATGACTGTAGTTTAGTCTCATGTGACAAACATTTTGACATGGTGGGATTATGTTTAATGGCAGATTTTATATCCTGTTATGTTTTAAACATTCTTTTTGGTCTTTTTGAGACAGTTTCACTATGTAGTCCAGGCTGGTCTCAAATCGAAACAGTCCTTCTGCCTAAACCTCCTGAGTGCTGGGATTACAGGTGTGCCCCACCCAGCCATTCTTCAATTTTTTTAAAAGAGAGCTAAACCATATACCATAAAATGTACCCTACTGAAGCATGCAATTCAGTGGTTTACTATTGGGTATATTCACAAGGCTTGGCACTGTCACTAATAAGAGTTTAGTTTGTACTTAATTCTTATGGCTAGAAATTATTCTCTTAAGTGACTATCACATACTGTTTATTCATTTATCAGTTAATGGACATTTGGTTGAATTTGGTTATTCTAGCAGTCTTTTTAGGTCTTCTCTGTAGAGGATTGTGTTGTCTGTAGAGGATTGTGTTGTCTGCTTCTCTGTAGAGGATTGTGTTGTCTGTTTTTAGTATGGGTGATAGTGTATGCATGTTTTGTGTGAACATAGTTTTTCACTTGTTTGATGTATACCTAGGATAGGATTGCTGAGTCATGTGGTAATTCTAGTTTTGTTTTGAGGAACTGCTGTTATTGTCTATAGCAGCCACACCATTTTACAGTCTTCCAAGCAGTATTGTATGTATTGTTTTTTCTACATCTCTGCCAATGCTTTTTGTATTTAAGAATAAGATCTATTGTAGCCATTCTAATGGGTATGAAGTGATTTTTCCTCATATTTGTATCCCCCCCCCCCCCGAACTGGGGATTGAACTCAGACCCTTGCACTTGCCAGGCAAGCGCTTATTCTACTGAGCTATCTCCCCAGCCCCCAATTATGGGCATACTTGTAAAGGTATCTGGAGAGGATCCTTTCTAAACTCAAAGTTGTTTCTTTCTTGTTGAATTTGGGGAGCAGTTTGTTCAAAAGCATCCTAACTTTATACTTACTAGGAGGTTTAATGAGTGTTTAGAAATTAATGTTTGTTGGGCCGGGGAGATGGCTCAGTAGGATAAGCGCTTGACTGACAAACGCAAGAATCTGAGTTCAGTCCCCAGTTCCTCCCAAAAAAAAAAAAAAAAAAAGAAATTGATGTTTGGTAGTACCTTCATTTGATTCAGATATAGTACTTAGGGCTTGAAATATGGGCTAGAATCACCAGGCCTGTTGATGTACTCCTGCAATCCCAGCTGAGGCAGGAGGATCACAGTGAGTTCCAGACCAGCATGGCCTACAAAGTGAGCTCTAGGCCAGCCTGAGCCGCATAGCAGTCTGTCTCAGAAAGACAAGACATATAAAATAGATTATGGAGGTAGATAAAGCTCTTTGTCTGTGAAAAGAGAACTTTGGTTTTCCAGGTCAGGTGAATCCAAATATGGACTGAACTGGTGTCAGTCTCTATGTTTGTGCTTTACTTAAACTGCATGGGGAAATGAAAGGACGTATTAGACTGAGTGGTTAAGGCTGTGGCTTGTGGACTCTGGCAGCTGTGGTTTGAATTATGTTTCTAGCCCTTAACTATCCCAACTCCTAACTGCCAACCTCTCAGTGGTGCACTTTATCCAACTATAAATCGGAAATGTCACCTCATGGGTTTGTGTGGATTCAGTGAGTTAAAGCAGATCAGATATTCCGGATGGTGCAGATGCTAGAAAGCACTCAAATGTTCACGACCCAGTGAAGGCTGGTGTGGCTGGAGAGGAGCCCTGCAGGTCACACAGGGACTCAACGGCAGTCTTTAGGTATGTGGGGGTCTTGTGCAGAATACGAAAGGAAATCCTTAAGAGTTCAGGGAAGGGTGCGACTTGATAAGCTCGGCTTTTAATAATTTTCGTACTCCAGAAGGCTGATACAGGTGGATTGCAAGGAGGACCCCGGTTTAGACAGTTTGGGAATTTAGCAAGACCCAGACTGAAAAATTAAACACACACAGACACACAGACACAGACACAGACACACACACACACACACACACACACACACACACACACACAGAGGCAAAAAACAGGTCTTGGGTTCAGTCCCTAGCTAGTACCACAAAACAAAGATCAGTTTAGCTCAGCACTGTCCAATAGAAATGTAAGTCACTCACACTCACATGCTCCTGCTCTGAGTGCCTTGGAAACACTCTGGATTCCTCTGATCCCATGACATTTTGGAATCCTCACATGCTCCCTCAGGATCTGTCTGCCTCAGCCTCCTCACGTCAGAGGCTCTCACTTGTACATGTTAGGATTGCTAGAAGGATGTGAGTAAAACTTTGCTCCGTACAGCTCAAACTCTGGAAAATCATGTGGAATGGTAGGGCTGCTAGGGCTGAGCTGCTTCTGGGCTTCTCCCATGCCAAAGGAGACGTGCAACGAGGCTGGAGAGGGTGGATGCGCTGTGTGCGCAGGCCTCTTCAGCAGCAGGTCATTTTCAGAGTTGGGTGTAGGGGAGCAATTTGGGTGTTGCCCAAATCATTATATTAATATTTCAGAGAAATAGTAAGATGATTTGATATTAATTTTGATCCAGTTTACTGGAAATGATTATTGAGACCCTCAATACTTGTGTTTTTACTTGGGTTTTTTTTTTTTTTAATTTTATTTATTTATTTGTGTGTGTGTGTGTGTGTGTGTGTGACCATCTCAGCCCACCAGGGGCCGGGGCTGGCTGGCATGTGGTGCTGGGGGATTGAACCGCGGTCCCTGTGTCTTGCTGAGCTTGTTCTAAGTAGGTGCTTTAGACCACTGAGCCATCTCACCAGCCCCTTTACTTGGGTTTTTCATAGAGCTAGACTTCCCACAGATGGGGATAAATGGCCAAAGTTCCTGGGATGATTCTGACAGGTAGTTCTGTTCCTGTCAAGTGTTGAGCTGTGTGTGAAGAAAGTTTGCTTCATCCTGTGTTTCTATCCCTACAGTGTTGATTCTGTGGAGATGTTTCTCTCTTGTTGAAACAAAGAACAGTCAAAATGACAATTTTTCTTGTGACCAATCTTTTCCCATGAATGAAACTGGTTTTAGTGTTTTTACACTAAAAAAACAGGGTGAATGTGTTTTGTGGTTTGCTTTTTTTTTTTTTTGGCAGAACCGAGGATTGAACTCAGGACCTTGCTCTTGCCAGGGAAGTGCTTATTCTACTGAGCCATCTCTTCGGCCCCCTGTGGTTTGCTTTTTTGAGTTAGGGTCTCCCTTTGTAGTTCAGGCTGGCCTTGAACTCAGGACAATTTTCCTGCCTCAGTTTGCTGAGTAAATACTGGGATTACAGATCTGGGCTGCTACGCCTGGTCTTACATGCATGTTTTGTTAAGGTTTGTTGTGTGGTACAAAGATATTAAATGTCCTTATTTTTAATTTTTCTTCAATTTCACTGTGGTTTTGTAACGTTTGTGACTTCTGCTTTTTTGGGTATAAATTCATAACAAATACCTACTAGTTTCAATTACTGTGGACTTGTAATGGACTAAAATTGGCTTCATTTTGCTGTTGGGTGAAAAAACTATTCTGTGACTTAAAAAAAAAAAACCCTTATGTTTTCTTGTTCTTCACTGGGCAAAGCCTTGACTTCAAAGGTAAGACGAGATCCTCTCTTAGAGGCTGGGTAGCTGTACTGAGAGAGCTTCGCTGAAGGGATAACTCATTCCCCAGGGCCTTTCATACAGATTGATGTATTTGCTGTGATGCCCTGTAGTATTCCCTTGTTTTTGGAAACACAGAACACAAATCTAACATAGGCAAATAAGGAAGGCTTGGTATATAATGTCATATGTATACAGTATAAATACTTGGTGGCCTGATCACTGAAGCCAGTGTGGCTATGAAGAAGAGATCACTTGTGATATACATCATTGAGGTTAATAATCACTGGCCTAATTGGGAGAATAAAGATAAGAAAGATTATAAAATGATACCGCTTTCATTTGCAGGATCAGATATTATGAAAGCAGGCAGGAAGAGCACTCACCCCATTTGACGGCATCACTGGAGCTTATGGAATGTGTGGAGGTTATGGCCAATGTCAGGAGCTGATAGCCGTACTGACGTGTGGACAAATAACATTAGCAATTTGAAGCCAGTGAAGGGTAGTAACTTCCGGCAGGAGCACAGTTTTGGGCTGCAGGCAAGCATGTTGGTCATCTAGAAAAAGTAATCAGTGGAAGATTTGCTTCTTGTCCTTAGTAGTTTGCAGTTTGCTTCGTGCCCTGATGGTGGTATCAACTGAAAGGAAGCTAGTTTGGTGGAATGTAGGGCTGGTGGGGAACAGTAGAGGAAATCATACAGCTTTCTGCTGTGTCTATTGGAATGATCATGTGTATCTGTAAATAGACTGTGAGTGGAGAGAGGCATGGAGAAACTCCATTATCGGAGTGGTAGTGATGGCTTCATGAGTGTACATTTGATTCCAAATTGGGTCAAGAAGGAGTGGGGTATAGCTCATTGGTAGAGCACTTGCTTGGCATGCAGGAGGCCCTAGCTTGTGTCTTTAGCAACATAAAAAAACTCGGGCTCTTAGTTTTTAAATTAATCTAAGGAGCTTTATTGAGATAAAATCCACACACCATACAGTCCACTGTGTAAAGTGTGAAGTTCAGTGATTTGTGCTATCAGAACAGATACATTTGACCATCGTCACAGTATAAGAAGATTTTGAACACTTCAAAAAGAAACCATTGCCTGTACCCTCCTGCTCTGAATTTATCAAGAGTAACTTGTGTTTACTCTTGCAGACTTCAGTGCATTGGTGGAGCATGGTAGTTTATCAGTCCTGCTTGATATGAAAGAACATATCCAGACAACATCTGATTTCCTTTGCAATAGATCAGAGAAAAACTGTTCAGTAGTTTGAGGTGGTAAACCCTTTTGAGATTTAGGGATCTTTTCATGGTGTTGACAGCCTCCCCCAGTTGTAGTTATCCCTAAAACTTGTGTAAAAACCAGGCCTGGCAGTGCACATCTGTAATCCCAGCACTGTGCGAGGCTGAGGTAGAATTGTAAATTTGAGTCCAGCTTGGGCAGCTTAGTGATTTAGTGAGACCCTGGGTCAAAATCTTAAAAATAATTTAAGGAAAAGGAGATCTTGGGAGCTAATGTAGTACAAAGGTCCTGGGTTCAATCCCAAGCATTGGGTAGAAAAAGCCAAACAAAGCAACAACCACAAAACAATTTATGCATAAAACTTCGGGCAAGACATCAAAGATCCTCTAGAAGCCACGTACAGTATGAGTATGTCAGCTTTGGATTTATTGAAGGTACAATTTACATACGGTGAAGTTCATTATGCTTAGTTTATTTATTTATTTATTCTTAAAAAATATTTTATTTATTTATTTATTTTGTGTGTGTGTGGCCAGCTCAGCCCACCAGGGGGCGGGGCTGGCTGGCATGTGGTGCTGGGGGATTGAACTGTGGTCCCTGTGCTTTGCTTAAGCTTAGCTTGTTCTAAGTGGGTGCTTTAGAACACTGAGCCATCTCACCAGCCCATGCTTAGCTTATTTGATTGTAGTGTATAGTTGCCTTTCTGGCAGTTTTACCCACAGTACAACCAGTAGCCATGATATATAACTGTAGAAATAATTTTATTAAGATGTTAAGCCACATACAATACACAGTGAAAAATTTTGAATATATTTTCTTGATTTTTTTTTTTTAAGTATATGTATCAACAGTATAATTCCAGAACTGGGGAGGCTAAGGCAGGAAGATCACTGTGAGTTTGAGGCCAGACTGAGCTACATAGTGAGTTCAAGGTCAGCCTGAGTTACATAGCAGTAGAATTTTTTTTTTTTTTTTGGCGCCGAATGACCTCAGGGCAGTTTTGGCTGGCTTAAGTTGTGGGGTTGAGCCACAGCAACCTGAGCCTGACTGCTTTGTTGAAGCAGCCACTTAAAGAACTGAGCTAAGGGGCAGGCCCCCAGCTACATAGCAAAAACCTGGCCTCAAAACAAACAAAATCCCTTTGCCAGTGGAGCTTTTGGAAAACGTTAGCTTCATTAGCATTGTTAGTATATGTTTAGTCAACATTGTTTATACAGCAAGGTATTTAACTTCTGTAATGTGTCTAGAGTAATAAAAGTTAAGGTGACATGAGCTAAACTGTGGAAGCTAATTATTAATTACTGAAAAGATTGCATTTAGGCAGAATTAAGAATAATTACTCAAATAAACATAGCAGTGGCTTCCCACCACCACCTTCACTACTTCTGCTTCTCCACAGTTGCTATAAATGTCAATAAACTGTCAGTGTGACTTTTATTTAGTGTTAAAACCTCAATGGTACATGCCCTATAAGAGGATCCTTCCTTATTGCCTTAATTACTTAAGAGAAGATGAATTAAAATACCTTATTAGAACTCTTAATTACATAGGAAATGACATCTTAGCTATTGAACACTTTTTAGTCTTCAGTATTATAGTTTTTTTTTTTTCCTTTTAAGGAATTATATGCTGTATGCTTTCTCTTTGATTGGTATTGTGAGAGGTTTCTTTTCCTATTTATTTTTTTGAGACAGAGTCACTATGTCCTTAACTCACTGCATAGCCCAGGCTGGTCTACAAGTCATGGCAGTCTTCCTGCCTCAGTCTCCTGAGTGCCAGGATTACAGGTGTGCACCACCATGCCCAATGACGATTTTTTAGTCTATACATAAAAAATTTCAGTGATCAAGACTCTGTGTATTGCAGGTTGATCTCTGTGAACAGGAGAGCACTTCGGTAAGAGTATTTTTTCTAATGAGCTCTTCCTGGCTTCCCTCCTTTTTTCAAATATTATAAAATATGTGAGTTATCTTTTTGTGCCTGTGTATTCTAGGTGATGAGGATCGACCAGTGAGCAAAAAATTCCTTTTCTCATGGACAGTACATGACAGCGACTTAAACAGATGAATGAAATTTTAATGCAGTATCATTAAATGCTCAGAAGAAAAATGTAAAACTTAAGTTTTATGATTTAATGGTGGCTATGAATGCAGTCAAAGATTAATATGTTTTTATTGGTATAACTCACTCAAGGGAAATTCACTAAGTCAACATAATGTGACAGAGCAGTCCATGCATGTACAAGTATGTATTAACTTTTATTTGATGGGAAAAAAACCTCATATTCTAAAACAAGCCTTGTCAAGGATTTCAAAAAAGATAATGTATAAGATAAAGGATCATTTAGAAGAAGTTTCTTAAGGTTCAATAGGAAATTACCATAAAAACTTGTCATGCTTCTTAATAGTTTACTGTGTCCTAGAACCAGCAAACATTTTCAGAAGACTGATCTTCAAGTTTTGCAATTAAATTAACGAGTAAGTGGTTTGTTGTAAATTTATGGAAAATTTATACTTTTTTTTTTTTTTTTTTGCGGAACCAGGGATTGAACTCAGGCCCTTGCGCTTGCTAGGGAAGCACTTATTCCACCGAGCCATCTCCCCAACCCAGAAAATTTATACTTTTCAAGAAAATTTTACAGTTCTTAGAAGAAGGGCAGCTCGGTTTGGTTTTTTTGATGAATCAGACTTGCAGTTTATATTATAATAAATATATAGTTAATGTCTTAATAGACTCTCCACTAGAATAATATATAGTGTAATAATACAGCTACAGGAAAAATAATGACAACCATTTCGTACTTAAATTTTCTGGCCTGGTGTAGATTCAGAAGTGTTTACTACTTTTTATACCTTAGGCTATCCACACATTATTGCTACTTATTTTAATCTTTAACTCAAGTTTCCAGGTAGAGTGTTGAGTGGGCTTCCTTCATTTTGCTAGTCAGCCTCGAGACAGTTCAGTTGCATTTCACTTAGTAGAGCTCTCCTGGAAAGTTGCTTGGAAAGGCACATCTTCCAGATAAAACCAGTCCCTGAAGGCAGCCCCTTGTCTCATGATTTGTGATCAGGAGGCTGTAAGACGATGTGTTCGTGTGTGTCACCATCTCCTTCAGCCTCGAGAGTCAGCCAGCCAGCTCTGGCTGTTAACACTACCAAGCTGCATAGTACTTCTTAACCAGAGAAAAAGTACAATCAGGACTCAGGGATGGGTAGGAGAGGGAGGCCCATCCAGCGTGCTCTTTCTGCTGTCTTGAGTTCTATAGTATGAAGTCCCAGTGATTTTTTTTTTTTTTTTTTTTTTCCTTCTCTTTCTTTTCCATCACAACTAGTGATTTAGAAACATATCTGCCCTGGCTAATAACTTGGGAAACTCAAAATTTATAATTTTTTCTCCCCCTCCTGCTAGGTGCTGGATAGTTTACTAGTCCAGTATGGAGTGGTGGAGACCTGTGAGCAAGGTACTTGTCTTCTGAATTGCTTTCAAATTTGTAAAAGGAGGGAAATAGAAAGAAAACTGACTTGTATTTTTTGTTTTTTCTCTTCCTTTAGTGAACACTGACTCGGAAACTGCAGTGGTAAATGTCACCTACTCCAGTAAGGACCAAGCTAGACAGTAAGCAATTTGAAACTTTGTATTTATATGTAATAACTAGGGTAATTATATTAACTTACATTTTGTGGATTTCTAGATGGAGAAAGGCCAGTAAGTGGCAAAAACAACTTTATTTTGTAAATTTGGACACTGCAATTATTTCTTTTTAAGCTTGACTGTCTGTTAAGAATGTGTATTGGGCCAGGCAGGATGGTCATGCCTGTAACCTTTCTAGCCTGAATTACATAGCGATGGTTTGCCTCAAAAGATGAAATATAATATGGGGCTAAGGGTATAGTTCGGTGGTAAAGCCCTTGTCCTAGTATTCATGAGGTCCTAGGTTATAGCTCCAGTACCCTCATCCCATTAAAGAATATACATTGGATAAAACTGTATTGAATTTTCAATGTATCTTTCATACTAATTTGGAATGGTATAGTATGAAGCTGAACTATACCTTATAGGCAAAATGATCTAGGTACCATTTCCAAATTATGTGACTTTTTCTTACTACTATGATGTATTGTTGCTGTTTTATCTAATTCTGGTAAGTTCATTCTGTGTTAAACCAACAATAGTTGAATGTCTTCTTACTCTCTTCATTCTCTATTGATCAGTATTGTCAACTAGGAGTAGACAGACATTGAACCAATGTAACCTTTTATATTTATGGATAAAAATATATTCCAATGGATTTAACAAGTCTTAACTAATCAGTCTCCCCTGGAAAAAGATAATTCTGTAGGCTTTGAATGACCTAAAACACTGACTGAGCACTAGAAAGAGAAAATGATTTCACAGGCCTCTGACAGCTCCTCTGAGAACATAAGCACAGGCAAATGGCATACCTACTACCTGACAGCACAAGGGGGTGTCAGCTGACAGTGCATATCTCGAACACCTCAGTTACAGTGCAGGCAGAAACTGATTCTGTCCTTTCAGAGAAAAGTGAAAATAAGTTAGCGGACCCTGACCCCTAAAGAGGAAAAGTGAAGTTAAGTTTCTGCTAGATTCCCAAAGGCAGTACCCACTCATGGAGGGGCTAGGGAAGAAAACATAAGCCTGGAAAGGAGAAGGAAGTTCACTTAACACAAATAAAACTTTATTTTAAAATTATCAGTTGCTCATAACATTGTCACTGAGACACAATACCTGACACCACAACAAGGGAGGCTTAGTTCATGTTTCAGCCTATAATTGACTGACTCCAAGGTAGGACATGGGGGCAGAGGGCCTGAGGGAGGAGCCAGGAAGAGAGATGTACCTGCCAGGTCACATCTGCAGTGGTCTGCCCCTTCTGACCACGCTCCATGTCCTAAGTACAGGTCAGCTATGATGTCTCCATAATCCAACCACCTTCCTAGCATAGGCGGCTTCCAAACACATGATTATTTTAGATCTAAAGCATAAGAGTAATACTTGGGGCTTGAAATTTAAAAAACTTAAAAATCTATGTAGTGCACCTCTTCTTCCTAGCATTATTTTCCATGCTTTATCCTCTTGGAGATAATCATACGTAAGATAAATACATGCTTATCTTTTCCTTCCTTTTTATACAAATGGCAGTGTAACATTTGAGTGTTTTGCACACGTTTCTTTTATTTATTTATTTGTGTGTGTGTGTGTGTGTGTGGCCAGCTCAGCCCACCAGGGGGCGGGGCTGGCTGGCATGTGGTGCTGGGGATTGAACTGCGGTCCCTGTGCTTTGCTAAGCTTGTTCTAAGTAGGTGCTTTAGACTACTGAGCCATCTCACCAGCCCCTCACACACGTTTCTTATAGTTCCTTAGAATATGATTGTGTGGCTATGGGATGAATTACTTATCCCAAATTGGATATTTAGGTTGTTTCTAGTCTCTTACAATTAGGAACAGTGGTGTATAGAATCCTTTTATTATGTGTTACTTTGCATGTGTGTGAGTATATCTATAGATAAATTCTTAGAGGTAGAATTGTATTTTTGCCTTGTTTTTGGTCTTTTTTAATTTTACTGTACTTTTTTGGTTGAATTGTTTTTTAGGGGAGGTTTATTTTTTTGTTTTTGGTGCCGAGGACTGAACCCCGGGCTTCCAGCTTGCTAGGCAATTATTCTACGAGTGAGCCAAATCCCCAGCCTCCTAGAAGTGTATTTTTAATTGTGTTAACCTTTATAGAACTTGAACTAATTTAAATTCTCATGACCGGACTGGTGAGATGGCTCAGTGGTCTAAGGCACCTACTTGGAACAAGCTTGGCAAAGCACAGGGACCGCGGTTCACTCCCCCAGCACCACATGCCAGCCAGCCCCGCCCCCTGGTGGGCTGAGCTGGCCACACACACACACACACACACACACACAAATAAATAAAATAAAATAAATTTTCATTCTAAAAAAAAAATTTCTCATGAGCAATGTGAGATTGTTTCTCCATACTTTCCCCAATACAAGATTTTATCCAACATTGCTAGTCTAGTAGGGGAAAAGCGATATTTCGCTGGTAATATTTATTTTTCTTACTGAGGCTTTTACTGTGTTTTAAAACTTTTTTTTGCTCCTGTTGGTATTTTTTATTCATTCTTGTTTTTTCCTCACTAGTACTGGGCATCAGTCTGGGTGCCATGGTTTTCTGTTTTTGTTTTTTGAGACAGATTTTCACTAAATTGCCCAATCTGGCCTTAAACTTGTGATCCTCCTGCCTTAGCCTCCTAAGTAACTGGACTTATAGGAATGTACCATTGTGCCCAGCCTATTAAATTTTAACAGTATATATGAAGTCTTGAATGGTATCAAATTGTCATGAGAGTTAAGTTGGTATTTTATAAATTTTGTTCTTCATGTGTCATTAAGAAGAAAACTTCCCTTTTAAGCCCGCAGTAGAGTAGGAGATAAAAGGTGGGGGCAGTGGAAAAAGAGGCTCTCTTTGTCTTGTTTCACTCTTTCCAAGGTTTATATTGAGTACTTGGTAGAGCCAAGTCCTTGTGTGTAGAAAATAGGAGATCAGAGAATAAACTCAGAGGTACTTGGAGGTTGTCAAAGGCCTATCCTAGTTGACTTATTTGGAAACTTACACTGAGCTCACAAGGTTAAGGGGAAAAAAATACCAAGTTGGAAAAAGTCAACTTAACGTTAAAAGCGAGAATGTATGTTGGAGATGCAGCCTTTGAGAGGCACACAGGGGCCAGGGAGTTGGCATTTAGTCCCCCTGCTTTTTAGTAAGTTTCAGGGCATGAAGAATTTAAGAACAGGAAGGGCAGACTTGTTGGTCGAGGCAGAATCATTGTTGAATGTAAGCCTGACATGACTGCCAGCTGAATGTGATGTTATTGTTGTAAAAATTACATATAATGATAGAGGATGGCAGAGTCCTACTGATTCAAGGAAGGTTGTCAGGAATTGTGATTTTGGTCATATAAACAAGTATATTAGGCATTTCAAAGAGTGAAGTAGTTGTAATAGTTCCTGTCGAAATACTCATCTGTTAAGTTTTATTAAGCACTAACAATTGAATGCAGGTTGCCAGTGAGTAAGGACGGCTTTATCTAGCCTCTCAGCGGTGAAAAGAAAGTTCTGTGTTTGAGGAGAAATCCCCTGACTGTAGTTCTTAAGTTGTCCTATAAGATTGTGGCTCCAAGACTTCCAAAGATCAAAGAGAATTAGAAAACTGTTAAATACTTAGAGAAAGTTAGTAGGTCTAAAGAATGGAAAACTCAATTTTGTAACAACGTTATGAATTTTTTTTTTTCCTGGCTGGCTCAGAATGCCTTCAGGACAGGTTTGAGTCCTGGGGATCGAACCACAGCAACCTGAGCCTGACTGCTTTGTTTTGAAGCAGCCACTTAACCAACTGAGCTAAGGAGCAGGCTCCCAATGTTATAAAAATTGTCTGTTAAAGTTTTCTAGTTTTTTTTTTTTTTTTTTTGCGGAACCGGGAGTTGAATTCAGGCCCACTGAGCCATTTCCCTGGCCCCATTTTTTTTTTCCTTTCAGAGGGTGTTGAATGTGCTCTCATTCTGGGAGCGTAATGTATTTTGAGATACACTGGAAAGCAGGGGAGTGTATAGCTCCTGCACGTAGGCACTCTCGATGCCAGAATCTTGGCCTCTGAGCTTTGGTTTTCTCAGCTACGGCATAAGGATTAAAAAAAATAAATATGAGGCCCGGGAGACGGCTCAGTAGAGCAAGTGCTTGCCTGGCAAGTGCAAGGGCCTGAGTTCAGTCCCCAGTTCTACTAAACAAACAAACAAATACCAAAGTATGTGGAGCTAAAGCTGGTAGGTGAATCACATAAATTAAAAAAAAAACAAACACAAGTATGTTCTAGGTATTGTGGCAAGTGGACAGCGAGTAAATAGTAACTGTTAAACTGTTAAGCCCACTTATCCTGGGCTGCTTCTGGAGCAGTGTGATGCGGCTGCATCTGGGAAGGCTGGTATCTCCAGGACATGCTCCGCTGATGCCCAAAAGTCAGCTTGATAACTGCTTGCTGCCTGAGCCAACATGGGTCGTCCTCCCCCACTCCCATGCACCCTCTGGCAGCTATCACTCAAATCTTCATGTCATAAGGGCCACAATGGTATTCTTAGTTGAGCTCTTTTCTTAGTGTCTACTCCTTGGAAGTCTCTGGGACTGGGAAGGGCCTGTGAAGGTATGTGTAGAGCACGGAGGTCTTGAGGATACATTGCAGAGGGCAGCTGCTGGCCCTCGACTCTGCCCCACTTTGCTAGCTGGAATTTTGGTCAGGTTAATTTGGCATGGTTCATCACCATCTCTAAAATGGGACTGGATCCCTTAGTGGGTGAGGCTGTTGAGAAGAGCTAAGATAATGCCTTTGACACATTGAGCATCATGCCTAGTTGGGAGCTCGGAAGTTAGCAGTTCTTGGGCCTTTCCCTGAGGCGTCTACTTGCTGCTGGGAATACCCTGCTGTCCTCTGTCCTCTGTACTCCAGATAATGATGGCCACTGATCCTGAGGCGTTAAGGACCTAGGTGAAATATTTGCAGCTGACTCTTTGTTCCTTAAAGCTCTGTGATTGCCACCTTTAAGAGCACTCCTCCCGTATGCTTGCGGCTCCAAGTTAGACTTTAACATGGAAATTTCTGCCACCTTGTGGCTGAGAAAAATGAAGGGTTCATAGCACCCGAATTATCAAAGGTACAAATGTTGGTTTTATGCTTATCTTGAATTATTAAATGATTAAAGCAATGAAATTAATGAAAAAATTTAAAGATAATTAGAGAAGTGTGAGTTTAGTGAATGAACTTGGAGCAAAAGACACGTAAGTCTGCAGCTTGTCTGTTTACCTCTGTCTTCCAGGGGCACAGACAGAGCTGTCAGGCCAGGCAGGACTCTTGGGAGGATTGGTCACCAGTGTCAAAGAAATAGCCTCCCTGAATGTGTAGGTGTGTAGTTCTTACACTTTGTCTTCCTTAGGTTTCTTATTTCTGATGATTGTTTTTGTTAGACAACACGAATGCTTGTGCTTTGAAATTCATCCTGCAGCTCCTTATATGTCAGTGTGAGGACGGTATAGGTATGTTTAGAAGTGTTTTAAGCCATTTGGCTAATGGATGGAAGAAATTTCTACTTAAACTTTGGAAAAAACATGTAAATAGGTTGACTCTAAGATAAAGCAGTAATACAAAGGAATTTCTTTCTTTCTTGCAGAACCAGGGATTGTACTCAGGCCCTTGTGCCTGCCAGGCAAGCACTTATTTTACTGAGCCATCTCCCCCGCCCCAGGAATTTCTTGACACTGAAAGATAAATACCAGTGGCCAGGGAGATAGCACAGTAGAATAAGCGCTTGCTTGGCAAACGCAGGGTCCTGAGTCCAATCCCTGGTACCGCCAAAAAAAAGAAAGAAAGATAAATAATATTAAACTTGCCATAGTTTCCCATAGATATTGTTCCATAACTTTCAAAAGGTCATTCTGTAAAATATTGTGAGGGCACCCCCTGAAATTATATTTTGAGACAGAGTCCATGCTGGCCTTGAACTTTCATGTAGTCCAGTCCTTTTATTTTTGGATTTTGTGGAGGTTTTTTGTTTTGCTGCTGTTCTGCTTTTAGAACCAATTTAATCTGATACTGAGATTTAATGAAATTCCAGAACACTAAAAGTGTTCCTCACAAAACTAGAGAACACAACCTTAAAATTCATGTGGAACCAGAATAGCAAAAACAATCCTAGACAGCAAGAGCAAAGCAAGAGGCATCCCAGTACCAGGTTTGCAGTTACTTTAGAAAGCTACAGTGATAAAAACAACCTGGTACTGGCACAGAAGCAGACATGTGGGTCAGTGGAACAACAGAGGAAACAAAAACGAGCCCAGGCACATTCAGCTATCATCTTTGGCAAAGGGCTCAAAAACATAAACCAGAGGAAAGATACCCTCTTCAACAAATGGTTCTGGGAAAACTGGCTGTCTGTATTGCAGAAGATTGAATCTAGGCCCATGTTTCTCACCATGTACTAAATTAAAAATGAATCAGAGATATATTAAAACACTGTGCTAGAAGATGTGTAAACTGTTGAAAACACAGGATTAGGCAAGAACTTTCTGAACAGAACACCAGTTACACAAGGAATGATATTGAAAAGTCAGCGAGATCATATAAAATTAAAGGGTTGTAGGTTTTTTGTACCAGAGATTGAACTCAGGACCTTGCGCTTGCCAGGCAGACACTTAAACTGCTGAGCTATCTCCCTGGCCCCAAATTAAAAAGTTTTGTACAGGAAATAACCAACACAGTGAGGAGGTAACATGTACGATGGGAACATTTTTTTTGCCAGCTATTCCTTAGAGCATGCATATCTAAAATATATAAAGAACTCAAAAATAAATTCTTCCCCCATAAGAGACCCAGTCAAAAAATGGGCAACTGAAATGAACACATATTTCTCAGAGGAAATACAAATGGTCAGTAATTATGTGAAAAAAAAAGTTCAGCATCTCTGGACATTTGGGAAATGCAAATTAAGACAGCACTGAGATTCCATCCTCAGAAAACATGGCCGTCATCAAGAAAACAACAATGCTAGTGAGGGTGTGGGGAAAAGGAAACCTGCATGGGTAAGAGGAATGTAAAGCATTACAGTTTCTATGGAAATCAGTGTAGAGACTCCTCAAAAACTAGTAATTAAGTTAAACCCACCTTTTCCCTGTCTTGGTATCTTCTTAGAAGAGGTACAGACAACATATTACAGTGATCCATGCCTGTGCATGTTTATAACATCACAAAACCAACAGACGAATAAAGAAAATGTATTTATACACAATGGAGTACTAGTCTGTCATAAAGAAGGATAAACTTCAGACGTTGTAGGGAAATAGATGTACTTTGAGACCATAACATTAGGTGAACTAAATCAGACATGTAAGTATAACTATTGCTTAGTTTGTTTAAATGAGAAAGCCAAAATATAAAGAGCAAGATGAAAAATAGATGAATCTAGGAAATAGGGAGTTAGATCTTTTGCAAAAGTGAAGGTGAATAACGGAGAAAGGGGAAAGGAATGAAAAAGATTAAGTTGTGTTAGCTACGTGCACCAACTCTCCACGAGGAATATAATCATTATATACACAAACATGTACCAATAAAAAAAAAAAAAAACTGGGACAAAGTACCAGTTCATGAAGCTCTTTGTAAAAATTGGGCTGCATCCACAATTATGTCCTTAACGTATACCTGTAATGTATTACCTGGCTTTTGATCATTGCTTCTTTTAAAATGAATTTAGAACAGGGTCCACAGGGTGTATAGGGTCTCACTACATAGATTGAACTCATAGTGATTCTCTTGTTTTTAGCCTCCCAGCTGCTGGGATTACAGGCACATGCCTTCATGCCCAGCCTCAATCCCTTTCTCAGTGCACCCTGCGTCAAGGGCAGGGCTGGTTGATCATTACTTCTGAGTGCTATGTATTAACGTCTTGCTCTTTGTATGTCTTAGTGTGTTTTCTGCAGCTGCCATTGAATACCACAGACAGATTTGCAAAGCATAAGGTTTACTTGGTCCACAGTTTTGACGCCTGGGCAGTTCAGACTCAGGTAGCTGCGTCTGGTGTGGTCTTCCTTGCTTTTGGGGATTCTGTAGAGCTCTGCAGTCGTGCAGGTCCTCATGCAGCAAGGCAGCCTGTCCTAGCTCAGGCCTGTCCTCCTCCTCCTCTAATTAAGCCACAGTCCCATTGGATTTTAGTATCACCCTTATGGCTTCATTGACTCTAATACCCTCCCAGAGAGCCCAAATATCATAACAGATTTAAGTTTTTACCCTCTTAATATGTCACAGTGAGGGTCAAATTTCAACATGAGTTTCTTTGGAGATATCCAGACAACAGTGTTGTATTAGAGTTGAATTTATGGCTTTTCAGGAACAGGGAACTTCATCTTGTTAGGACCTGCTGAGACATAGCAGTGGCTTCTGACAACAAGAAAGTGGAGACAGGAGGATTAGGAGTGTTGCCCAGTGTTAGAGCATGTGCTGAGGGTGTGACTTGAAATTGGAACATATGCTGAGCACTCACAAGGCCCTGAGATAAGGCCCTGGCACCAGAACCCAAGAGCCCCAGTTTTTAGTTCTGCAGGTGAGCTGGCTAGGACCATGAAGTGTTCCGGCTGGAACAGGGCGCTCCCCTCTAGGCACCCATACTCTTTTTCACTTTGGGTCAATTTACGTAGAGTCCTGGAAGTTTGTCTTCTCTGATACTTTTTTTCTTCTCTGCCTCCCACGCACTCCCAAATAGAACTGCCTGTCCTGGCAAAGCCTTTTTGTATTCTAAACTGCAGTTTGCACCAGCAAACTTTATACCAGTACAGTGAAGTGCTGGCACCCAGGAAAATTTATTCAGTATCTTGTGCATGATTCTTAAGATACAACAGAGTGGAGTTGGGTAATGATGGAGACAGGATTCTGGGTAATAGACATTGGATAAATGTCTTCAAGTTCTCTTAGGCTGAATGTGTATGTTTTGAATAGTAACAGTGACAGTTGTTCATTTCATGTCTTGCACAGTATGCATGGTAAAAATATTGTTAACAGGGACTGGGGAGATGGCTCAGTAGAATAAGTGCTTCCCTGCCAAGCGCAAGGGCCTGAGTTCAATCCCCAGTTCTAAAAAAAAATATATTGTTAACAAATTGGAAGAACTCGGAACACTAATGTAGCTGAATATCAGACTTTAAATTCACACACTGCAAGTATTCAGTCCTAAAAAAGGCATTGCTTGACAGTTAGCTCTCCCTTACACTTTTCAGCAGTATCCACGTGTGGAGCACCATGTGAGGGACGGGATTCTGCTTCAGTGACAGCAGCCTGGCACACAGCAGGGCTGTCTGCTTTCTGCCTGGAGTGGCCTGAGTTGGGGACTTTGGAGGCCAGAAAGCACTGGGTATTGCAGACCTATGCCATCATCTTTTTTTACAGCAGCACAGTGAAAGGGGTTAGCACCCCTGCCCATCCCCAAGAATTATTTCTTGGCACTCAGGTGACTTAGAGCCGGACTACACAGAAGTGCCTGGTAATTATGTGTTTGCCATTATTATTAATGGAGAAGAAGATGAGTCTTACATCTGTGTCACTTACGAAGCTCTTAACCCTTTTTGCAACATTACTGATTTAATTCCATAGTCAAAATGTACTTCTGAAGCTAGCAATACTTGGTTTTAAAATGGAAAAAGGTGCTGGTGAACACTGAATGGTACTGCCTTTTATGCCAAAGATGTAGCTTTTCCTTCATTGGGTTCAGGCTTTTTCTTTTAAACTCCTTTCAGAAGTATGGATTGAACCCAGTACCATACATATTAGGTAAGCACTCTTATCATTGAACTATATTCCCAGCTCTTTTTATTTATTTATTTATTTTTTAAAAAGTGTTTATTGTGTGTGTGTGTGTGTGTGTGTGTGTGTGTGTGTGTGTGGCCAGCTCAGCCCACCAGGGGGCAGGGCTGGCTGGCATGTGGTGCTGGGGCATCGAACCGCAGTCCCTGTGCTTTGCTTAGCTTAGCTTGTTCTAAGTAGGTGCTTTAGACCACTGAGCCATCTCACCAGCCCCCCAGCTCTTTTTAATTCTTTCGATTTTATTTTGAAACAAGTTCTAAATTGTCTAGACTGCCCTGGAAGTTTCAGCTCTTCTGTCTTGGCTTCTCAGTAGCTGAGATGCACCACTGTGTTCAGTGGGGGTCAGGTTTTGTTTTGCTTTGAGAAATGAAGAGCAGTATCTTGACCTTCACAAGGGCTTAAAGTTGCTTTGAATCTTTAGATGCTTGAAAACTTCTGTAACTCTAGCTTTCTGTAATATGTACTATAAATAATAAAAGTTTTCAGTTGCTGTCTGTCTTTAGAAGAAACCACAGCATTTTGGGGCCTTAAGCCACAGTGCCTTAAAAGGTCAGGATAGCAGGAAAGCAAAGCATGGTGTGTTAGGGTTCTGTTGTCAGGACGTTGATAACGTGGTTCTGTCCTCTGACACTTAGGAAAAGAAGGCCCGCTGACACGGGAATATAGCAAGACGTTGTATTTGAAGAAAAGCCACAAAGCAGTGTACACTACGATCCCAGCTAGGCTTTTGAGGAAGAGGCTAGCATGTCCCCACATTCATACACACTGCAGACGCATTGCAGTCCTCCGCTGACTGCCAAGAGCTTGGCGTCGACGATTGTGACAGAGCCACTTCTGTGTCTCTGTGTGACTGGATCTCTGCCAGTGAGGACTGCATGTGTTGAGGAAAGAGGCAGAATCTGGGTCTGACAACTCAGGGGCCTTGGTTCCTGCTGGGCTGGGGCACTCCTGTTCCATACGCCCCTAACCATCTTCTGACCTGCTTTCATGTCAGTGAGGAAGCGAAATATATCTACAAATTAGGGAATGAGCACGCAAGCTAGAAATGGCCTCCAGGAGCACCTGAAGAGATAATTATTATTTTTTACTTATTTTTAGCCTTTTTAAGACAGGGCTTCGGGGCTGGGAAGATGGCTCAGTAGAAGAAGCACTTCCCTGGCAAGTGCAAGGGTCTGAGTTCAATCCCAGTTCAAAAAAAAAAAAAAAAAGACAGGGCTTCATAATACAGTTTGGGCTGGCCTTGACTCACTTTGTAGCCCAGCTGGTCTCAAGCTCATAGCAATCTTCCTGCCTCTGTCTCCTGAGTGCTGGGATTACATTTGTGTGCTGCTATACCCAGCAGACATTTTTATGCCTGTTTTTCTTTTCCTACGTGTACTTTTTTTTTTTTTAATTTTTTATTTATGTGTGTGTGTGTGTGTGTGTGTGTGTGTGTGTGTGGCCAGCTCAGCCCACCAGGGGGCGGGGCTGGCTGGCATGTGGTGCTGGGGGATTGAACCGTGGTCCCTGTGCTTTGCTAAGCTTGTTCTAAGTAGGTGCTTTAGACCACTGAGCTATCTCACCAGCCCTGTACTTTTGAAATTATATATACATATATATGCCTCATTCTCCCTTTTATGTAACTGTGGTAGAATACAACAGTTTGGCTAAATGTTATAGACATAATGAAAACATGAAGACACCAGAGAGTACATGTATCCTCCTACACCTGATAGAATGTTGGTAGAGAAGTCTAGGGCAGGATGACTGACTGCAAAGAGCACCTGGTGGGCCCTGGAGCCACTCCTGTGTTCTTGTCATGTGTTCACCTTGCGGAGAGTCACTGAAATGTGTGCCTAAGAATTGGGTGCATTTCCATATAAATTGTATAAAGTTGAAAATGAGAGAAAGAAAGCAAAATTATCCCCAACTAGGTATCAAGTGTGATGGATAGAAAATGCCTTCTCCTCTCCCTTACTTTCTCCTTCTTCATTCCCTTTTGTTCTCTTTCTTGTTCATCAGTTCCTTTCTTCCCAAATCAGATCATAAACTCGTCAGGGACCACTGTTTTCTCAGGAGCTAGCCCATAATAAATTAGTGAAATTTAACTGAGTGTTAGGATAGATATATAGTTACATTCTCTTAATGAATACAGGGATTTGTTCTAATGGTGTTTGTAAGTAGGATATCATGTCCTCATCTTGTACAGCAATTAATCACTAGGAAGAATGTATGCAATGTATTAATTATTGAAACTGACCTACCAATTTGATTTGAAACTGTCTCACTGCTATTTGTTTCTCAATAAAATTATGGAAAAAAAAAGAAATTTAATTGAGTGACTATTTTGACTACTGCATTCTACCTATCTTCTGTGTTTGGGAAATACTTGTCCATTGATTCTT
>NW_004524591.1:13236232-13237837 GCF_000260255.1 Octodon degus | reverse complement strand
TTGTGTGTGTGTGTGTGTGTGTGTGTGTGTGGCCAGCTCAGCCCACCAGGGGGCGGGGCTGGCTGGCATGTGGTGCTGGGGGATTGAAACGCGGTCCCTCTGCTTTGCCAAGCTTGTTCTAAGTAGGTGCTTTAGACCACTGAGCCATCTCTCCAGCCCCTATTTTTATTTTTTAATTAATTTTTTGAGAAACAAATAGCAATGAGACAGTTTCAAAACAGGTTACTAGGACAATTACAATAATTAATACATTGCGTATTGTTGTCTTTGTAGTAGATATTAATAGTACAAGATGCAGACATGATATCCTGTCCTCTTTATTTTTATTTATTTATTTATTTTGTCCTCTTTAAATGCTTTAAACATTATATTTTAAAGAATAAACTGAGAAAGGTGTGTGTTTCTAATGTCTTTTCCATTCTGATTTGGAGACACAGTGGTCAGGATAAGAGTTGCCATTGAGTATTTGTAAGCTGCTGCGAACTGCCTGCATTAAATTCATTCAAGTTGGAGAAAATTTTTTCTTTCTATTTTTCATTGGTATACGGCCAATATGTTCTTTCATTAAAAATTTGCTTTAAAAATATTTTATTCCCAGTGCTGGGATTACAGGCATGTGCCCATCATGCCTGGTTTTGGTGACTTGCAGGGTACACCTGGGGTTCCAGGGCAAGCATGGCATGCAGTGCTGGGACCACTGAGCTCTCTCCACAGCCCTCAGCAGTATATTCTTTTTGGAAACCTGCCAACCTTTTACCTCCATGTGGACGTCAAAGAAAGGTGTGGGTGGAGGTGCGTTAGCTGTGCTTGGTTGCTGAGTGTGCAGTGAACTTTCCTTTCCCGCCCTCTTGCGAACTTTCAGAGCCTTAGACAAACTGAATGGATTCCAGTTAGAGAATTTCACCTTGAAAGTCGCCTACATCCCTGATGAAGTGGCTGCACAACAGACCCCCTCGCAGCAGCCCCGCGGCCGCCGTGGGCTTGGGCAGAGGGGCTCATCGAGGCAGGGCTCTCCAGGATCAGTTTCCAAGCAGAAACCATGTGACTTACCTCTGCGCCTGCTGGTTCCCACCCAGTTTGTTGGAGCCATTATAGGAAAAGAAGGCGCCACCATTCGGAACATCACCAAACAGACACAGTCCAAGTGAGTATCGGTGAGTGGTATGTGGTGGGCATCAGTGTCTTTGCCTTTGAATCTTTTTTTTTTTACATTGCCTTTGAATCTTAATCTGGAGTGTGTTTTCTGGTACTTAGGGTTGGGGCCTCTTTTTGTATAGAACTTGAGTATATGAAAGAGGAAAAAAAAGCCAAAGACAGACTGTGATTTGATATTTTGTGTTCATTCGGATACAACATCAAAGGGAACCTCACATATTCACACAGGAATCAAAACCAATACCTGCTCCCCTTCAAATGGGAAAAGGCCCTGGCAGACAAATGGGTAGCTCAGAGTTGGTTCAGTGCCTGGCCCCCTCCTCGCTGCTGCTAGCCTTCACTGCTTTTGGAAGTCACTCTTTGTCAGTCCCTTCATCTGTGGTCTGGATGGTTTTCCAGTCTTGTTTTCCTTTCTCCCTCTCCCTCTCCCTCTCCCTCTCCCTCTCCCTC
>NW_004524591.1:13223008-13235735 GCF_000260255.1 Octodon degus | reverse complement strand
TTTTTTTTTTTTCCTTCAGAGTATTGTTTGATTAATTTTTAAAATTAGTTGTGTTTGTGTTTGAGACAGGGTCTCACTATGTGATTCAGGTTGACTTTGAACTCCTGATGGAGCCCACATTTGATGTTCCTACCTCAGCCCCCCAAGTGCTGAGATTATAGGTGTGTTCCCACACTATACTCCTGATTGTTTGATAGTTTTGAATGGCAGGTATTAAGGAATTGGAAGATTCTTGTTCAAATGATGGAACCAACTTTTCTGGAGTAGGAACTGTTTTATTTACCACCATATCTCGTGCTGAGGTCATGGCCTAATGGGGAGAAGGCTCTTGAATTTGCCAATTGAGTGCAGTGGCTGTATGTGAACTGTTTGAAGCCCGTTGCATATCTCTAAGATGCTTTCAATTTGGAAGTTCAGTAGTTGTGTGGTATATAAACATTTTGATCCAAAGAATCGTGGTGTTGAACTCTCTCTACCCCTAGTCCTGTAACATGTGGTATGCAGGTCTCTGGGCCTGCTGTGCGTATTTCCTAAAGATCCTTGTACAGATGACATTTTGCAAGCTACAGAGATGTTTGGTTATTTTGTTTTTTTAATTTAGTGAAGAGGAGTTGGTGAGACAGCTCAGTGGTCCAAGTGCCTGCCTGGCAAGCTCAAGGACCTGGGTTCAAGCTCTGGTACCACATTTCATGCCACCATGCTGGCCACCAAAACTGGGTGTGGTGGCACATGCCTGCAATCCCACAGCTGAGGAGGCTGAGACTGGAGGCTCACTATGAGTCTGAGCTGTGTGGCCAGACCCAATGCCAAACAAATAAATCAATATTTAAAAAATTTAGTGAAGAGAAAGTTTTGTTCTCTGTCATCTGAGGAAGCACAGTCTTTCTCTGAAAACAGAACTACGGTGCTTATGTGTTTGTCCACCAGCCAATGTCCACATTCATCATAGGTGCCATTGAGCTGGCTGATGGATATTTCATGCAGAACTCAGAAGATCTGTATTTAATGGTAATTGGTGCCTACCCCCACTCCTTCATGTCATCTTAGCCTGATTTCCCCTGCTTTGAAGCAAGAGACATTGGTTGCTGGGTACTTGTGTACAAAATTAATGGCCCTAACGTCATAATACAGCAGGTGGGGAAGGTAGTTTAACTGTAATCTAAATCAGTTTGCCTGGCTTTAATCTTAAAATGTAAGAGCTTCTTGTTTCCCTCAATCCAGCCATTATTACCTGTAGAACTACATTACATGGTTTCCCTACTTTGTCCTATGGCAGATTAGAGTTGTTCCTTTTTGAGCCGTTCATTTCCTTGTCAGATGAAAGAGCTCTGACTTAAATTGAACTGTTTGTTTTACTTAAGGCAGGAAGTGTGGGTAGGGAAGAAGGGAAGTTATATTTGATGATTCATTTGCAGAGCTCTGCCAGTGGATCTAATGAACTCTTGGCTTTGAAACTAATCATTATCAGAACCTTAGTTTGTAGAATAGTCTCGGGGGACACCCGAATTTTCAAAGCAACATTCTCTTCTCATCGGATCAGAGTTTAGTAGTCTGTAACAGTGACAAGGTAGAAATACACGAAAGGAGAGACACATTAATATGTTACCAGGAGGTAAGCGCTATTGAATTGAAGTGGGTTGGGAAGATGGTTGTGGAGACTGAGGCTTATCTAAGACAGTAGGGTTTTTTGTTTTGTTTTTTAGTTCTAGGTAGGTTTTATTTCTTCATTACCCTATTTTTAGTTACATATTTTACTCTGTACAATGTAGAAACATTGTTATTTAACTATCTCTTCCCTTTTGTGGGTGGGGGTGGGGGGTGTTTATTAGGAATTGAACTCAATCTTATACTTGCCACTGAGCTATCTTCCCAGCACTAACCATCTCTTCCTTACAAGCATTTTAACATACTTCTAATTATTTTTTGCCTGTTAAAAATAGTGCTTGAAGGCTGGCCAAATAGCCCAGCGGATTAAAGCACCTGCAAGCAGGTGCAGGAGGTTCGATCCCACCCCTGGGGCATGCTGAAAAGGCAATTGAGACTGGGTATGGTGGTGCGCTTGTAATCCCAGCTCTTGGGAGGCTGTAAACAGGTGGATCACTGTGAGTTGGATCTAGTAGTGAGACCCTGAACACCCTGTAGACCCTTCTGTAAAATTTAAAAAAATATATATATATGTGTGTGTGTGTGTGTGTGTGTGTGTGTGTGTGTGTGTAGTGCTTGAGTAAATGTTGTGTCAATGGTTCTCTACTGGGGCGATTCCCCCCAATGCAGACCTGGCAGTATCAGCAGGCATAATTGCTTGTTAGAACTGGATGAAGGGTACTGACATCTAGTAGCCAGAGATGTTGCTAAATAATCCTGTAATGTATAGGATGTGCCATTCACACAAAAAAAATTAATCTGAACTAAACTGTCAGTAGTGCCAAAGGAGTAAAAGCACCTCTGTTAGCCCACAGAGGAGGCTCTGTCTAGGAGGTGCTGTGAGAGGTAGAGTTCTTGGGTCAGTGCTCCCTCGAGGGGACAGCACATACATGAGAATTGGGGCAGAAGGTCATGTGCGTTTTACCTTTGGCAGGTCTGGCCAGTACTTGGGAGCACCCACCAAGAGTGGGTGTGCACCATTACTCTTCATCTCACCAGCACCTCCTTTACTCTCAGAATATTTACAGGTCTGGAAGAAAATGGCATCTTAACTGTTATGTGTCTAATTACTAGTGAGGTGGGGTTTTTTTTGGTGGAATCAGGGATTGAACTCAGGCTCTTGTGCTTGCCAGGCAAGCACTTATTCTACTGAGCCATCTCCCTGGCCCCTACTAGTGAGGTTTGAACACCATTTGAATTTATTGACCATTTGCTTTTCTTTGGAGCAGAATTACCATCTCTTTGGGATCCACATTCCTCACTGTTGCTGACCCTCCTCTGTCAAAAGGCAAAATGTACACAGTGACACCTTGGTTCATGCATTTCTGTACAGTTTGGTTCACAAATAAGTGTCCAGCAGTATGCTTGTGTTTTCAGACTGCATCGGATGACTAATAGCCCTGGACATCTTCCCCACACAAACACAAATGCAGCCATTTATAAGCTGAGGTAGCATCCTATTGGGAGAACCCAAAAGCAAGGCAGATGAATAAAATCTGCTCATACAGTGACCGGTGGCTGTGCCTTGCAGAACAGGGGATTCAATCTTGGCCCACACTCAGCTCCTGTTTGTTTTAGCTTAGGGGAAAGCCTTTTGTCTGAATCCCAGGCTCTGTTGTATGAGAGATTTGTTCTGTGGCATCTGAAAGGAAGCTTTAAGCACAAAGCTTGGGCAGAATGAAAAGATGTCTCTGCTTGGTTGGGTTGAGGGAAGAAGGAGTGTTCCTGGAATTAAAATTCATCTTTCAGGGCTGACAGTGTCAAGAGTTTCTGCTGAAATGAGTCATGCATGCTTCCTTAGTAGTTCAGTGACTTTGCAGTTGTAATTTGGGGCTCTTGTGAATACACACTAACAGTTCTTGCTCCCCTCTCTGTGCCCACTACGGTCAGAATCGATGTTCATCGTAAAGAGAATGCAGGGGCTGCAGAGAAGTCAATCACTATCCTCTCTACTCCTGAAGGCACCTCTGCGGCTTGTAAGTCTATTCTGGAGATCATGCATAAGGAAGCTCAAGATATAAAATTGTAAGTAAAGAGGACCAACCTATGAAAGATGTTTATATGCTGTCTTGTTTTTGTATTTCTATGGTACACTTCTTGGGATCTCCCAACAAGCAGAGGGAAATGGAATCCTACGAGTGGATGGCACTATAGATTTTGTTTTGAAGCATAGGACTCTTAAGTGTTTCATTTTAATCCATGTTTTGGATATAGATCAAGTGTTTAACGGGGAAAAGAGTCCAGCTGTGGAAAAAGGCAGCTGCTAGACATAGGAAACCAACCTAGGCCCAAGATGTCATAGGATTTACTCGGGGCAGATCGATTCATCCTTCACTGAGAGGCCACTGCAGCTCTGTCCTTGTCCTCTGCCTAGTCCCACCCCTCAGAAGCAGAGGCTGTGCAGGGAGGAAGTCATTGATTCTGCACTAACGTAAACTGGAGATTCAGTGAAGGGTTAGGAGGTGGAGCTCTTAATATCTCTTGCACAGGAATATTTGAGTGGAGGTTGGGTTCTGTAGCACTTTAATGTCCAGAATAGCACTGCACTACTATTGGAATCCAGAATAAACCTCTAGGGTTTAGCCTGGAAACCTCAACACTGACCCTTAACTTGTAGAAACCTTTAAATATGTCCTAGTAATGGTGTTATAGATGAGTGTTATATGAATGTAATCTTTTTTTAGTACAGAGAAAATTCAAGGAAAATCTCAATATCCAGTAACCCCACTAACATTTTTATTTTTGTTTTAGTTTATTTTCATTTTAATTTATTGAGTATTGAGATGGTAGAGCCATCAGACCAACATCTAGCCATACATTTTATTTTACATATAGCACTGAGTCAGTATACCAAAAATTGAAGTACTAAAGTTTTGATTTTTGGAGGGCCTGCCGGTTCGGTTGTTTAAGCACCTGCTCATGCAAACACAGTCAGGCGCACGATACCGTGGTTTGATCCCTGTGTCCACCTGCCTTAGTAGACCCGCCCTTAAGGGCAGCCTGAGCCAGTACCCCCCCCAAAAAAAAAGTTTTGATTTCATACTTTCAATACCCCCCAAAAAGAATCATTTCTACAACTATGAAAATACAATGAACAGGGCTGGCGAGATGGCTCAGTGGTCTAAAGCACCTACTTGGAACAAGCTTGGCAGAGCACAAGGACCACGGTTCACTCCCCCAGCACCACATGCCAGCCAGCCCCGCCCCCTGGTGGGCTGAGCTGGCCACACACACACACACACACACAATAAATAAATAAATGTAAAAAAAAAATACAATGAACAACACAGAAAAAAGATATTTATGCCATTTCATTCTTAACGTCACACAGTAGAAACACATGTATTTAAATTTTCAGTCTATAGAAGCATACTTTATAAGGTTATTACTCATTTAAAATATATCAATGTTTACAAAAACATTTAACTTAAATTTCACAGTTGATTACAAAATGGTACTTGCCAAGATTGACCTATAAAGGCCAGGTGTGGTGGCACAGCCTGTCATCCCTAATCTTGTAATCTCAGCACTCAGGAGGCTGGGGTTCCCGTAAGTTCAAGGTTAGCCTGGGCTACAGAGAGTTTAAGGGAAGCCCAAACTAGGCGATAGGTGAAGCCCTATGTCAAAAAACTCAGATGAGGATCTGGGGATCATGATGATGTGGTTTGATCCCCAGATCCTCATGCTTTACCTGACCTGCCTTAAGGGCATTCTGAGCTAGCAAAAAAAAAAAAGCTTCTAAAGAAGTGAATATCTTGCCAAAAGAGATGGTAAACTATAAATATAAAATATATCACAGTGTTAAAAACCTCATGATGCTCTATAGGAAAATCAATAAAGACAGGTCTTTTGGGAGAGGGAATTCTTAGCACTACAAATTTAAAGTGTAAATTTAAATATGAATTCACAGGAAAATAAATTTAAACTTCTCATTGCCATATAATTACCTATGTTGTGAATACAATAAAATGAGGTAATTTTTGCATATGTGTATATCAAAACTAAAAGTTAATTTTTACTTTTTCCTTTATCGACTTTCACTGCATGTTTAGGTTTTGGCTCCCAGAGGACATTTTTCACACATCTTGAGGCTGCACCTCTATCCCGCTTGCCAGCCTTTTCCTTGTCTGTTATTTCCTTGACTTGGTTCATGCATACTCTTAATTCTTTCCAATTCCTGCTTTACTGGATGCTTCTTCAGATTGACTCCTTGAGTTGCTAAATAAACCCAAAGCATTGAGCTTAACATGTATACAGAAACTAAGGGTCCAATTTTTGCAGCAACTCATATTTGAAACAGACATCATGGTCTTCAGCATCTTATCCACAGCTCCTATGGAATTCTCAAATGTTGACAAGTATGCATGAATTTCTATGGGATAGTCTTCGTTAATTTCTTTACCTGTCATTGTGACCACCTGGGTAAATCCAAGTTGGCAAGCAGCCATAAGAGGAGGTGGGGGTCCAGCAACAATGCCACATAGCTCATTCCCAGAAGGTCACGCAGGCCCACCCACTCCTACTCTGGCTAGAGACGAAAGACCCAGTAACATTTTTTTTTCCTTTTTGTGGAACCGGGGATTGAACTCAGACCCTTGCACTTGCCAGGCAAGCACTTATTCTTCTGAGCCATCTCCCCAGCCCCGACCCAGTAACATTTTTTTAAACAGTGCTCTGTGTATGGTTTAGAAATTCCAAGAGGTACAGAAAGCAAAGTGCAGGCCTCCACTTCCTGCTTGTATACTATCCCCCAAAGCATGTCTGCTGTTGATTTTCATTTTAGGAATCTAGATTGACTAAGAGGATCTATCATTGAAGGTAGATATTCCCTGAAGTGAGTAAAAGAAAAACCATTTTAAAAATTAACTCCTTTTTTTTTTCCTGAGCAAGAATGTATATTCAATTTGCATGAACTAAATACACACACAGATGTAACATCAGTGTTGACAGTCTAAAAATTAACTCCTATCGAGATACTTTCTAATGCTTTTTCATCCCCTCTATTTATGCATTTTTAGAATGTTGGCCAATTATAAACATGTACCTTGCATAACATTTCCTGTACGGTAGATAGGAAATAAATGTTTAATGAATGAATATTATCTTTTTATCTTCCAAGAGGAAGTTAACTTTTATGATCATTTTTCTGTCTATAGCACGGAAGAAATCCCACTGAAGATTTTAGCCCATAATAACTTCGTTGGCCGTCTTATTGGTAAAGAAGGAAGAAACCTGAAAAAAATTGAGCAGGACACAGACACTAAAATCACAATATCTCCGTAAGTGCTGCCTTGCTTTTGAATTAACCGACTTTCACACATTATTTTTAGGCTTTGCCATTTACTGTGTTTTGCTTTCCTCTTTCCAGTCTTTCCAGCTGCGGGGTTGGGGGTACTGGAAATCAAACTTAGGACCTTGTGCTTGCCGGGCAGGCACTTGTACCACTGAGCTACATCCCTGACCTTGTGTGTGTGTGTGTGTGTGTGTGTGTGTGTGTGTGTGTGTGTGTTTTAATTATTGGCACAATTTTTCAAAAATTTTATTTATTTGTGTGTGTGTGTGGGGGGCAGCTCAGCCCACCAGGGGGGCGGGCTGGCTGGCATGTGCTGGGGGATTGAACCGTGGTCCCTGTGCTTTGCTAAGCTTGTTCTAAGTAGGTGCTTTAGACCACTGAGCCATCTCACCAGCCCTATTGGCACATTTTAGATATACATAATGATCACATTCATTACAGGGTATGTGTAGTTGTAGATAGTATATCTTGCTGCCTCTTTTTCCCCATTACCCTCCCTTCCTTTTAACCCTTCTTCCCCTGCTTATGGGAGTTTGTCTTTTTTTTTGTACTCTAAATGGTCACTGATGGACTATTTTTAAAATGTAGCTTCATTGGAGCTGGGTGTGGGTGTGTGCCCATAGTCCTAGCATGCTAAAAGGCTGAGGCAGGAGGACTGAAAATTCAAACCCAGCTTGGGTAATTTAGCAACAGAAGGGGAGCATGTCTCAAAATAACGAAAAGTCTGCAGATATATGTAGTTCATTGCAAAGCCTTGGGTTCAATCTAGTACCGTGAAGAAGAAAAGTGTAGCTGAGGTGGACTGATTTCTGTTGTTTCCCTTAGCCTACCATAATCTAAATTTTAAAAATATACTAACTTGAGGCACATGAATTGTGGATGGTTTTTTAGGGAATAATTCTATGTGTTTTCCTTCCTTAGTGTCCCAGAAAATGCAAGTGCATGAGTTTATACCAAAGTGGTACATCCTTCTAATCAGTCCATTTTAATTCTTTATTAAATTGTGAAAATGATTCAATTTTAAGTGACCAAGAAGTAAGCTGTGTTAGGGGCCGGGGAGATGGCTCAGTGGAATAAGCACTTGCCTGGCAAGCGCAAGGGCCTGAGTTCAATCCCCGGTTCTGCTCCTACCCCCCCCCCCCAAAAAAAAAGAAGTAAGCTGTGTTTAAGACATTAATTTAATTAAACTAAGTGTACACTAATTTTTGAGAGAGTGTGAGGGGAGA
The DNA here is from genome assembly GCF_000260255.1 of Octodon degus. Taxonomy (NCBI): domain Eukaryota; kingdom Metazoa; phylum Chordata; class Mammalia; order Rodentia; family Octodontidae; genus Octodon; species Octodon degus. The sequence continues at coordinate 13,227,572 of NW_004524591.1, read as the reverse complement.
TATTTCCTTTTTTCTTGCAGCTTTTACAGTTTTTGGATTTATGCCTTTTGGGTATTTCTCATTACCCATCATGTTTGACTGCTCACTTCTACATGCCCACTAACAGAATTTGGTTTTAATTGCCATTTGTGTCTGCCTTATTGACGCTCTTCCTTCTATGATTTCCATTTTTTCCCTTCTTTTATTCAATCTGCAGATTGCAGGAGCTGACGCTGTATAATCCAGAGCGCACCATTACTGTTAAAGGCAGTGTTGAAACGTGTGCCAAAGCTGAGGAAGAGATAATGAAGAAGATCAGGGAATCTTATGAAAATGATATTGCTTCCATGAATGTCAGTTTTAAATGAAGGAAGTGTCCTTATTTTGATAAGTAGTTAAAGATGGTTTTTATCATGTTAATGTTAATTTCTTTAGTGGTGACATAAGAAGTGGTTTTAATGGATTTTTAGTACCATACTAAGTCCCTGGGATAGAAGGAAAGACAGTCTTTGACATTAGCTTGTAGGCTGTGGCTTCTCTTGTCTGGGGAAATCCTAGAATCTGTCTACAAAGGTTCGTATCTCCTTTATGTTAATCTGGGAAGTATGTGAACTGGATTTGAATCGTAGCCCAGGATTTGTAAGCTGTAGCTTTGTTCTTTTGGACAATTATTTAGTTTCTCTGGGCCTTTTTCCTCCTTTGTGAATGGAGCTGTGACTTGCCTTGCCCGCTTACTAGAACTGCAATAGCTATAATGCATATAAAAGTTACTATTAAAAATACAAGTTTGGGACCAGGGAGATGGCTCAATAGAATAAGTGCTTGCCTGGCAAGCACAAGGGACTGAGTTCAATCCCTGGTTCCGCAAAAAAATAAATAAATAAATAAATACAAGTTTAGGGGTTGGGATTGTACATCATCATCTGCCTACAGTGTGCAAGACCTTGGGCTTGATCCCCTAGAACCACAAAATAAATAAAAATAAAATCATTAGGGCTTTATTTATATTTGTATGTATTTATGACCCTGTACAGGGTCTCAGAACACAGATGGGACTCATTGTGGTTCTCCTCTTTTCAGCCAGGGGTTGAATCTGGCCCCTGCGTCTGCCTCAGCAGGTGCTTTAATCATTACACTGAGCTATCTGGCCAGCCCTAAAAACCATTAGGTTTAAAACTTACCTGGTTACTTATATAAACCTTAGAGATAGGGACAATTTCAAAGATAGCCCAGTAATCTTAGCACTTGGTAGGCTAAGGCAGGAGGATCACCACAAGTTCCAGGCCAGCCCGGGGTATATAGTGGACTCCATTGTAAGAAAAAAAAAAAAAAAAAAAAAAGAGGAAAGAGTTTCAAATGACAAAATAATCTCTATTGTACATCTATGGCCGTTAGAGCAAGTTACTGACATTTTTCAGTGGATAGAATGGTGCTGAAAGTGGACGCTTCAAAAGTCCATCTTGCCCAGTGTGGTTGTGCACACTTGTAATCCCAGCACTAAGAAAGCTAAGGCAGGAGGATTGCCATGAGTTAGAGACCAGCCAGGGTTACATAGTGAGTTGAAGCCCAGTCTCAATTACATAATGAGACCTAGTCTCCAAAAAAAAAAGTCCACCTTAAATTTTTAAAGTAAATGATTTAGTGAAATTCTTTAGTAGTACTTACTGTTGGAAACTGTAAAACTTGAGAGAAAGGAAATGTGAAAATATCACCTTTGTGAAAAGAGCTACAGTGCTGGTTCTAGTGGAGGTGACTTTGTTTCAGGCCTGTAAGACCTGAGTGCCTAGTTCTGTCAGAGGACCAAGATCTCTTCAGTGCAGCTTCTATATTCTTGGTATGTTTTTCAAAGAGCAAATCCTGTTCACCCACCCATGGTGCAGTACAGTTTCTGTCCCCACATTGAACTAGGGTAGTAGAGGTGCCCTCTGCCCTTGAGGCCCCTCTGCTGATGAAAACTATTCAAGTAGAGTCCCTTGGAACATCTGCTTTGTTCTAAAATTTGAATCACGATACAGTTTTTTATTCATTACACAAGGTCGTGATCTGATCTGAATGCTGTCACTTAGAAATGCTCACTTTTCCTTGATTCTTCTAATGTCAAATTAAAGGACCTTCTTACCATTGCAGCTTCAAGCACATTTAATTCCTGGTTTAAATCTGAATGCCTTGGGTCTGTTCCCACCCACTTCAGGGATGCCACCTCCCACCTCAGGGCCCCCTTCAGCAATGACGCCTCCCTACCCACAGTTTGAGGTAAGATTCCTGGCTTGGCTTTCTTTGCTGTTGAGAGGGATTCATTACGCTTCATCGCCCCTTAGTTGTGTGATGTTGGGTGCTAATTGTGAACAACCTTGTCAAGGCAGAGCCTTGTACCCACCAGTGAGAGTCAGTGTGTTCTCTCCATTCTTGTCAGTAAAACCTCTCCATCTGATCCGAGTCAGAGTAAAAGACACAAATTATGTTGAAGATTTTAGATCTTCAGAATCTATATGGTAATCAGCGTGTGCTTCTAAATTAAGAAGATGTAGTACGACCTTATCTCAACAAACATAAACAGATAGTTTGTACTTTGAAGGGGGGAATTATTTTTGGAAATAATTTTATAAAGGATTTCTTTGTTTTGCCTGCTTTGAAATGACAGGAAAGATTAGATATGGTTTCCGTTTTGAGTGTGTGTGCTTTTCAGAGAGCTGAGATGGTTTTGCTCACAGTTCTGATTGTGTGTGGGTGTGCATGGGCATACGTGACTGCAAGCATTATAAATTTGTGTTTGAAGTAAATCTTACATTTATATCTGTCCTTTAGCAATAGTATTTTTCTCTAAGGTCAGAAATAGAAACAAGGAAATAATTGTAACACAGCAGACATTTAACACAGTAAATAATTTTGAAAGTAGTTCATAATTCAGTTACATTATTAAATCAATATCAATTTGTGGTAGGCTCATTGAAATAAAATCAGCATTTTAGAATCTTCAGTCATGAATTTGCTGTACATCCCTCTTCTCTGGTTTGTTTGTCTTATATTTTGAGTGATACCTCCTATTCAGGGTAATGACCAAGTGGGGAAAATTGAGGATTCCATTATATCTGCCTTGAATAAATATATACAAGCACATTGAAATTCTGCAGGGAATATTACATATTCATTCTCGTTCTGTGTCTGTGCCTCTGTTCCTCTCTTGAACTCGAACTCACTGGGCAGTTCAAGTTTGGTCTTGAACTTGCAGAATCTCTTTGCCTCAGCTTCCTGGGTGTTCCAGGATACCTGGCTTGTTTATCTCTTAGAATTTCCTTTCCTTGTCTTGAAACCCAACAGGTTGAGAGGTACTCTGAATTCTTACCCTCCTTCAGTGTGTGTTTCTCCCTTTACTGTCAGCAGCATTTGCATCTTTCTCTGGCCATTTCTAAGTATGTGTGGGCCTGGGAACCATATGACCAATCTGAGGATAGCCTACCAGTATTTCAGTTACATAGAAGCTGGGCATATTAGTATATGTTTTTCCCATATTTGAGGATAGTCACCAGTATTTCAATTAAATAGAAGCTGGGTGTAGTGGTTCATTCTTGTCCCAGCTACTTAGGAGACTTGGGCAGGAGGATCACTTAAATCCAAGAGTTCAAGGCCAGCTTGGGTCACATAGCAAGACCTCAAACAGAATTTCTAGAAAGCTTCAAGTATGAATAGATTCATTATGCCTCATTTCAAGCTTGTCAGCAGAGCCAGTAGCAATCTGGAGTAGCTAGTGTGTCTGAGCCTTGATGCTAACGGGCCTGGGAGAAGAGCCTGGAGTTGGAGCACAGGTGCAGCCCAGCTCCAGTCTTGAGTGTGTCACTGCAGGGCAGACTCCTCTTGGCTTGGGGTCAGTTTTCTTGCCTGTTCTAAGAAACCTAATCTTGAAAGACTTTTCACGTCAAAGATTCCTAGTCTATACAATTCATTATTATGAAAGTTGGGGGCAGAGGTAAAGACTAAAGTAGGAATTTGAAAGCATATATAGTTAAATTTCAGTATATCCACTAGTTTCTGCATTACAGGTGTATACATTTGTCACATGGTTAGGTTTAGGGCAGAGGTGTCCATGGCAATTCTGTGTACAGTGACATTTGTCAGAAGCTCCAGTGGCTGAGTAATGTAACTCTGATAGGGAAGTTCGCTTGGGCCCCACACACCTGACGTACACCGCTGGCTGGCCTGTGCCTAGGGCAGCCACTGCTCTGTAGCCACACTCCCAGTTTGGGAGGCGTTCCTTCAACTTTTCCCTGCTGAAGACAGGCTCCAGTCAGCAAAGCCTCTCACATGGCAATGGTAGCCTGACCAACCGGCTTTCCTGGAAATCTGTCTTTCACATTCATGTGGATGCTTATGTAGCAAAAATTCCTACAGTGAATAGCTAGTTAATGTTATAAAATATGGAAATAAAAGATTATGGATATTCTCAGTATTTAGTCAATTGTCCGATTCCATTTTATGGTTCTGTTGAGTTCCTGTGTTGTTAGAAAAATGAAGCATATTTAAAGAGAAGTGGAATGGCGTATTAAGAATTCATATTTCTGGCTGGGGAGATAGCTCAGTGGCATAAATG
>NW_004524591.1:13204588-13222433 GCF_000260255.1 Octodon degus | reverse complement strand
AAAAAAAAAAAAAAAAGAATGGAGGAAGAGGGCCAGCAAGATAGCTCAGCAGACTAAGCACCAGCTTAGGCAAGCACAGGCACCAAGGTTCCATCCCCAGCACCACATGCTGTGTCAGCCCCACCCTCGGGTCTGCTCAGCAGGCCGAGTCCAGGTGTGGTGGCACATGCCTGTAATCCCAGTGCTGGGGAGGCTGAAAAGAGGAGGATCACTATGAGTCCGAATTATATAGTGATAACCCTGTACCAAATACATTTTTTAAAAAATGGAGGAGGATGGTGGTGATGTTACTACAGTGAGGCAAGAATAAATATAAGGTGGCTTTTATGGGAATAGGTTAATCTTTACTTCTTACATACTTAAGTCAAATTAGGTGCAGTTAGAAGCAGCCAATGAGAACACAAGAGGTAGGTTTCAAGGATGGGCAAAGGAAATGCTGGTTCTTACAGGAGTAAAACATGGATAGCCTTAGAATTTGTTTTCTTTTTTAAACATTTATTTATTTATTTATTTTGTGTGTGGCCAGCTCAGCCCACCAGGTGGTGGGGCTGGCTGGCATGTGGTGCTGGGGGATTGAACCGCTGTCCCTGTGCTTTGCTTAGCTTAGCTTGTTCTAAGTAGGTGCTTTAGACCACTGAGCCATCTCACCAGCCCCAGAATCTGTTTTCTTTACAGTACTATTGAGCATTTTACTTTATATCTACATGCTTTTGCTAAAATGGAATCCTCAAATTTAAACTTGGGACATCATCACCAGATGCCATCTGAGATCTCTACCATGGGGACCTTTACTCACCCTGTGGGGTAGATTTTTTTTTTTTTTTTTATTTTTTAAGTACAGGGTCTTACTACACAGATCAGACTTGTAGTGATTCTTCTGTTTTCAGTTTTCCAGGCATTGGGATTACAGGCACGTGCCACTATGCCCAGTCAGTTCAGCATGCCCCAGGGGGCAGGGCCAGCATGGGCACGCTGGGGATCAAACCCAGTCTCTGTATTGCTTAGTATTTGCTTTAATCTGCTGAGCCATCTGGCCAGCCATTGGAGTAGATTCTTGAGTCATCAACAGGAAAGAACAGTTTCAAATCTGTGAGGCCAGGGCACATTTATTAGACAAAGTATGACAGGAATAGGAACCAGCGATGCCCCTATCTGGCCCCTATCCCTGGGGAATCTAGTGCAGAGGACTTGGATGATTCGAGTGTAACTTCAGAAAGATCACACACCCCTAAAGCAGGGTGTGATTAATGCTGCACTTCACAGAAGGCCATCAGTAATGAACGTAAAAGAAAAGGAAAATAGTGGTAGCACTGAATGCTACCATTCAATGTCAGAACTGTTGTTCTACTATAAGGAATGTTTACCTGTCTCAAGGGGGGACCTAAATATCAAGGTATAAGATTTGGGCAGATGTCAGTACTGAGTACAAATTCAGAATTCTGAGGACAGTAAGGCCATAGGCAGCACTTTTGAAAGTGTCCAGGTAGGGCTGGAGAGATGGCTCAGTGGTCTAAAGCACCTACTTGAAACAAGCTTGGCAAAGCACAGGGACCGCGGTTCGATCCCCAACACCACATGCCAGCCAGACCCGCCCCCTGGTGGGCTGAGCTGGCCACACACATACACAATAAATAAATGTAATAAATAAAAATAAATAAATATTAAAAAAAAAAAAAAAAGAAAGTGTCCAGGTGCCTTAGGTGTGTAGCTGGGCTATGTGACCTATGGGGGTGAAAGTCCCACTTTGTGAACCAGGGACTCAGGTGTGCAGGGAGCAGCGAGGAGACCTGTGGTTTTATGAAGGTTATCAAGAGTCTTTTGCTACCAGTGTCAGGACTATTGTTCTACTATGAGGAATGTTTACCTGTCTTGAGAGAGGACCTAAATAGCCAAGAGTATTTTCTCTCAACACCAGTATGTGTGAGTGAGGTTTGGGGTAAGCGTAAACACCAACCCCTGGTGGATGCGTGTCCTTTCCTTCTTTCTTGTTCTGTTTTATTTGAGGGTTGTAAAAAGACCAAAACCAAACCTTCTGTCTCTGGAGCACCTGTCATTCCAACTCAGGCACATTTGGAGGCCAACAGACCTCTGTGGGATGCTGCCATCTGTCTGTTTTCGCTCTTCCGAGTCTGTTTTGGCATAGATGCACCAGGATGTGGTTTGGCTGTGTGTTGGGGGGAAATGGCTTCCTGAGTTTTCCCCTTTCATGAGAAGGCTACAGGGGTAGACAGTCTGCAGCTGCCCATGGTTCTGCCCATCTAGGACTCGTGTTTCTGCTGCCTCACATGTAACCGCCTGGCCCATGATGAGTGCTCGAGGTGCAGACACTGTTTGATTGCAGCCAGCGAGAAGCAGAAAGGATCAAAACGTGATGGCAGCATTATTCAAGACAGTGCCTGAGCATTGCTGTTTATACTTCCACTGGCATTGTGTTGGCCAGAAAATAAGGCCTGGCCTTGTCTAGCTGCAAAGAAAGCTGGGAAACAGTCTCTACAGCAGCCCCAAAGAACTCATCAAACACAAGGTAAATTACTAAAGAATAGTAGATGTTTTGGACTATGCCTTGCTGGACTCAGCATTATTAACTATTAAAAGAAACCTCCCAGGAGCCTGGGATGGTGGGTCAGACTGGTAGTCCCAGCATTCTGGGAGGCTAAGGCTGGAGGATCATAAGTTCAAGCCCAGCCTGGGCAATGTGATAACTAAGATCAACCCTGTCTCAGAAAGGGGCTGATGAAGGCCCAGGTTCAGTCTTCAGTGCTCCCCCCATCGTCCCACCAAAAAGAAACCATTCAAGCTTCTGAGTTCTTTCAAAAAGAAGAAACTGTAAGGGCTGATAGTGTAGCATAGTATATACCTACTTGCCTAGCATATACAAGGCCCTAGGCTCAATCCCTAGCACTGCCCGCCCCCACCCCCAAAAGGAGGAACTACAAATGAGAAAACTCCATGTTCCAGATTCCATGCCTACAGGTTATTTTAATCTAATCAAGGTGTAAACACCATTATTCAGAGAATTACTGTGTCTCTGGAGACCATTTTCATGAAAATTTAGTTATAAAATTGTTCAGTTTTACTAATTATTGCTACTGTAACTAACTGTACCCAATTTCTGAATTAAGCTTTACTGTAACTGGGTATATAGAGGAAAAGCATGATGTATGTAGGGTTTTGGGTGTGTGTGTGTGTGTGTGTGTGTGTGTGTTTAGATAGAATCTCACTCTAGTCCAGGCTGGCCTTAAACCCACAGAGATCCTCCTGCCTCAGCCTTGACAGTGTTGGGATTACAAGCATGCACCAGTGCGCCTGGCTTAAGGTTCTGGATTATCCACAGCATCAGGCATGAGTTGGGCTGCCTTCCCCTTGAAGTGGGCTACTGTACTTACCTGCTACATGTACCTAGTGGTCACTACTTTTTGAAATGTAAATACATTGTTTTTAAAGGCAATAGTTAATTTTACTGAAGCCTCAATTTCTTTGCTTAACATTGTTTTGTACAATCCTTTTGACTTCACTTCTTGCCAAAGAACAGTGTTGTGAGTTTGTGGTGTCATTTTAACTGGGCAAAAGAATTAATGGTTGACAGGTACATCTCAGGGTTTAAAGATCCCTTCTGGTATCTCTGCACATTGTTCATGAGGAGCCTGTCATTCCTTCAGTGCTTTCTCAGGGAAGTCAGTTTACTGATAGAGGTCATTTTATCCTTGATATCCTGTGAATCTCTGCTTTTATTTTTTTTTTTAAATGGGTCCTGCCTCCCAAGATGTAGGTTTTGATAGGAAAATATTCCAAAGGAACCAACTCAATATTTTCCTACACTGTTTTCTCTTTTAGAACTACTTCATTTCTCTACTCATTTTTTTCTCTTTTTGCTTTGTAACATTAAAGCAGAATGCTCTATCTTGTTTTTGGATGAGCCCCTTGCCTCTATTCCATTGCAGAGCTCCCCCCTCCAACCCCAGCATTCTCTTCTTCCCGGAACCTGCCAGGTTGACTTTTTTCCAATAGAGCCAAAGAGTTAGTTCTTCCAACAGACAAAAACTCTCTAGTTCCTGCCTGGCAGCTGGCTCACACAGTACTTCATTGGCAAACTTGTAGTTTATAAATGACAGGAAATGCTCCTTTCAGAAATGCTCAAACAGTAGGGAAGAGGGACTTGGCAGCCAGTGAAGCAGTGCAAGAGCTGGAGCTGGCATAATGCACGCTGCCTTAGCTGTACGGTCTTGGCAGTGTGTGGCTGGGTTGGCAGAAGTAAGCCGGTGGACTATTTCTTCCTAGTGCTTATGGCTGTGGGAGCTTCCCAGAGGCTCCAGTGTGAAAGCGTCACCCTGAAATTGCTAACTTGCTGCTTATGACAGAAGCAAGAAAGAGGAACACACTTTGTAGCTTAGTTTAAGCTACTCTTTAAGAAGCAAAATACAGTATAAATTAAAAGGGGTTTTTCGATCAAATAATTATGTCATGAAATCTTTTAGTCCTTTGTAAGGTTTCTTGTGGTGGGTGCACCTCTTTTACTAATAAGTTCCCAAGTAGATAACTCACTACATGTGGCATTACCACTAAGAGGCATGGTTACTTAGTTATGGGCAGGAACCTTTTTGGCTTTTTTTCCCCTTTAAGGACTTCACTATTTTTTGTTCAGGTCATGGAGTTGAATACACTTAGTTAAAACAAACCCCCAAGCCCCCAGGAATACCTGTTTTACAAGCCAAAGGAAGCAGTGGCTCCCTGCCAGGTTCCTGGAGGCTGGTCTCCTTGGCAGGCATGCCTTTGTGATCTTAGATTTTGTTCCCCACAAAGCAAATACGCTTAACCTTGCTGTTTGCTCATACTTGTCTCTCTCACGATAGATGACTAGGAATTCCTCATTGGCAGACTTCACCAGTTATGCAAACTTTAGGTGGAGAAGCTTTGTTCTTCTGTTATTTCAAGCCATAGCATAGTTTGCCAAGAAGTCCAAAGGAAGTTTTGCCGAGAGGCATCTGGCAGAAGCCCACTGGGAAGCAGCTTGTGTCCTGTGAATATCCTTCACCCCTGAAGAATGTATCAAGGGTTTAGAAAGAAGGGTTCAGAACAATGCGACTGAACATGAACTTAAATGTGAGGAATGTGTAAAAAGAAAGTGTCATGCTTGTGGGTTTTATCTAAATCTCTGAGACTTAAATTCATCCGTAGAAGGGGCTTTTTATAACCATTGTTCTAGCTGTTTAGGTTTGTTAAGTAAAAATGAAATCATCTGCTTATCTGGAGCATCCAAATCCCGAAAACTTGGTTTATTGTGCCAAATCCCACATAAGAATGAATTTGTACCAGCTTGTCAAGTAGACAGGCTGTTTATCCCAAGCTCACTTACACACTCAAAGGAGTTCCTTGAAGAGTAGTTCACAGCCAGGATGTACTTGGTGGATAAGAAACTGGAGCAGAGGGAACTGGGTGACCTTCAGAAATGTCTTCATTAAGCTTCAGATGCTTCCTCAGACAATTTTAAGTCACAGTTGCCAAGAGTACACATGGCTGTGTCCGTCATCTCCCAGGGCAGAGAACATGCTTCTAACTCGGCCTGTTCTATCTGATGGATTCTGTTGCTTCTGTTTTCATCCTAATGTGTATTGATTCTTCATGTATTGGCCCTTTGTGTATGTTTTGGTCCTTTCAGCCCTTCTGTACTAACAACCATTTCTTTTCCAGTGTATCACACATTTTTCATAATTTAACCCCCCCCCCAGGAGTGGGGGTTGAACTTGGAGTGCAGAGCTATACTGTTCGCACATCCTAGACAGGGTCTCCCACTGAGTTGCGTGGGCTGGGCTTGAATTTGTGATCCTCCTGCCTTTGGTCTCTTGGATAGCTGGGATTACAGGTGTGCAGCACCACACCTGGCTTTTATAAATGTTTAATTTTCATAGTGAATTTGTACTTCTCATCTTCCCACCTGTAAATCAAAACAAAGACATGGTAGCCTTTCATCACTATGTCAGTAAGATTATTTTGTTCAGCTTTTTAGGCTCCTGCCAAGTTGCGTCTGAGCTTTCTCATAGCAACTGTCTTATGTCTTTAAGGTTAAGACATCAGCTAAGGCTATGCTTTTGGGAACAGGGAACTCTTAAGAGCTTAAGATGGTATCTGGTAAATTAATGTCCTTAGATAAGATTCAGAAATCACTTTCTGGGATTTATACCTGGAAAAAGAGCTTTTTACAAAGCAAGTGAATACTTGGTCTTCTATCTACATGGTAAATTTTTCCCCCCCTTGGGCAGCCAAATCAAGTTCATGTAATAACACCCATTTTTTTTAATCAATTTTTTTGTTGTTTATTTAATTATTTTTTTAATGGTTAATTTTTTTTTCATAATTTTATTGATAAACAGCAATGAGACAGTTTCAAATCAAATCGCTAGGACAGTTTCAATAACTAACACATTGCATACATTCTTCCTAGTGGTTAATTGCTGTACAAGATGCGGACATGATATCTTATTTACAAACACCATTAGAACAAATCCCTCTATTAAGAGAATGTAACTATATATCTATCCTAACCACTTTGAGTACACAGATACAAAATGGACATTCGTCTGTATCCCCTTTTTTTGGTTAAGTTCCATTATTTGAATATTATAGGTGTGTAAACTCAGCAAAATATTCTAAGAGTCCAGTAGTCCATAATAGCATTGGGTCTTCCGCTTCACTGGCAATGTCAGAAATTGTTGACCTGAGTCCCCCACAGCTCAACATAACAGCATGGCTTTACTTCCTATATTTCATCTTCATACTTTTCTGCTGGATGGTTAAGACCAAGGTAAAACAGGACCTATGCAACACGAGTTGTAGCTTTTGGGTCTGATAAGGTCAGTGAAATCCCCTCAGGATTTATCCTGAGATCCTGGATGTCAGATTGTAGAACCTTTGTCAGTGTCAGCCATGTAGATGAGTCACGGCCATTGCTTGGCCAATGTGCTCTCTGTGAAAGCCTGAGAGAATGTTTTCTCTCCATGTGACTCTCCTTAGGCACACTCTACATCATTGATCACTTTCCTCTTTGGCCCCATAATCTCCCTGATCAGAAAATTTGGGACACTGCTGAGTTACATGACGTTACAGTACAAGTTCTCATATGTCCTGAGTCTTAATTGACCTTGGAAGGCTAGGGCCAAAAAGTTGACTTTCCTTGCAGCCTTCCTTTTTCTCCAATTTGGTCTGCAAACTTAGGTTGTTAACCATCCCATTTTTGTTTCATATTATCTTTACTGTGCAGGGCCCTATGCTATTATTTCTTCACTGTCAATTATTTTACTCTTCTAGAGTAATGTGTATTTGTAAACATTAAATTTCTTTCTGGTATAAGACTAAGAATCACACAGTCATGATGTACTATGGGTAGATCTATGCTAATTACACATTAGATTTAGTCTAAATGTTAAAAAGGTCTTTACTACCATCACCAAACCAACAACAACAAGACGTGTGTGTTTAGAACATGTGCCCACACACAGAATACCTGTTATCTCAGCAACTTGGGAGGCTGAGGCAAAGGCTTTCAAGCTTGAACCCAGCCTGGCCAACTTAACTTAGCAAGACCCGGTCTCAAAGTGAAAATAAATGAGTTTGTAGATACAGCATGTGATCAGGCCCTAAATTCAATCTCCAGTGCTTCTAGTGCCCATGGTATGTTAAACTGTCCAATAAACCTGGGGAACACCAGAGAACTTTATCAAGGTATAAAGAACATATCATAGCTGTGGTATATCTCATGATACCTATGCTAAAAAAGTAATTTAGAAACAAGCAAGTCAGAACATTGAATCTGGGTTAACTTTCACATGAATATGGTATATGAGGTGTCACTGAAATACATTGTGATTTAAATATTACATTAAAACACACATTGCCATTCCCTTCAAATGACTCCCTTTCACTTTGAACACGTTTATCCTGTCATTCTTGCCACTTCCTGAAGCAGCTCTGGAAGTGTTCTCTGGTATGAGGTCTGTATAGAGTGGCAACTGCAGTGATTGCTACTACCAAGTGCCCTCCAACAGAAAGGCAGCCTCGTAACAAGCATTGCCCTGTGTCCTCATCTCCCTTACTCACTGGATCTGGCATTGTATGACTCCTAGCTCTTTCCCACACTCAAAATGACTAAGGAAAGTAAACAGTTTTGAGTCAACTCAGGATATCAAGGCAGCCCTTAGTATTATTCCCTAGTTACTGTGAACTGATCAGGCTTGCAATCTCCCAATAAAGGCTTAAATAAAATGAGTCAAGTGGTACAATTTTAGGGCTCCAGGAGGATCAAAATTCTTCAACAAAATTCGAGATTCTTTGGGGCCTGAGACAAAGATCTTTGGGAGGTCCATATTTAGTTATCAAGACAAGGGAGATACTGAAGAAAGGCTGAAAACACCGTTCTGTTGACTCATCCTATGCTAAAGCCAGTGTAGAGGGTAAGGGTAGGAGAAACAGCATATCCCAGATGCGCTGTCGGTCAGTTTTCTTCAGAACTCTATTTTCTGTAGTGCTGGTAGTTTCAAAGAAGCACACCACACATGTTGAAGAAAGGACACTTACACGTGTGTGTGTGTGTGTGTGTGCGCGCGCGCGCATGGCTTAGGTGACAAGCCCATTTGCCTTCTCGCCCTATCACATTTCAGTGTGATGTTGGGCTTCTCTAAGATGGCATGTTGATACTCTGTCAGCTCGCTTAGTGCGGTCACGCACACATAGCACCTCACACCAAGGAAATGTAAATGGATCTTGCTACATAGATGGTGTAAACCCTACTCCCTCAGACTTATTTCCTTAGAAACCTGATTTTTTTTTTTTTTTTTTTTTAATTTTTAACCTTTTTTTTCCCTCCGGGTACCAGGGATCAAATTTGGGACCTTGCACTTGCCTTGCTAGGCAGGCGCTTAAGCCACTGAGCTATCTCTTGGGCCCTCTGTGTACTTTTTGCCCACTGCTACTCTTTAAAAAAACAAAAAAACAAAAAAAAAACAAAACCCAAAGATAGCATTCAAATATGTGGTGAATATCTAACTGGAATTATCTGTGGACTGAGCTGGATGCTTTGTTAAAGTCTGTTGATTTAAAAAAAGAAAAAAAAAAAAAAAAAGTCTGTTGATTTAAAATCAACTGTGCTCATCCCTGTTCCTAGTTCTGCTGCTAAAATATAATGGGAAACTACACATACACTACAGGGATGAGCTAAATTAGATGTGGTGTATCTGCTCTGTCAGTAGTGAGGCAAGCACATGGGAATAACATGGGAACGTAGGGTGAGGATATATTTAGATAAAAAAGCAAATTGGAATATTATTTGTACTGTATCTGTGTTTCCTCAAATTTTTACACTTGAACTTAGCTAAAAGGCTGAGAAGCAATTCCTCAAATTTTTAATACTTATTCCCACTGGCCCCAGAAAACATCTATCCATTTTTAGCTCCCCTGGTCTGTATCCTCACTGGGATTTAATTCTTTCTGATCATTTGGATGGAAAGAACTAGTTGGTAAAACTGTGGGGTTGGTACTTTATTTGTACTGTAAGTTTTTCTGATTTATAATTCCTAGATAATGGTTTTGACATTTTCCAGTTTGCCCACATACCTTATCTTGTCCTAAAGTGTTATTTTCCATTTCTCTCTTTTATTGGTAAATAAGCAAAAGTTACTTATAGTCAAAGAATGAATACTTTTATTGTTTCTGGAATGCTAATTTAATTTTTACAAAACATTCAATGGCAACACACTAAAGACTTAAAAAATTACTAAAATAAGAAAACAGGTAAGCAGGTAGCAGAGTTGGTCGTTTAGTGATTTAAGATGACAGTAGTTGACATGCCACTTAAGAAACATGGAACACATTTTGAAAAGCAGCAAGCATCCAATCCAGAAATTTTCATCTGAGACTTTTTTTTAACTTGTAAACCTCATAGGTCTAGAGAATAAGACTCTTTAGATTTGAGCCAACACATTTAAAATTCCCTTCAAGAAGTGGAGGCTACACTGAGGGATAAATGGAATCACTATGCATCCAAGTATAGGCTCTGCTGACGACTTTTTAGGATCTCTCCAAGAATTTGTGATTCCTAGTGCCAATTCTCTGCCCTTACTCAGGGCTGATTGCCACTAGTAAAGTTTAGGGATGGATAAGAGGGCCGGAGATGGCTCAGTGGAAAAAGCGCTTCCCTGGCAAGCGCAAGGGCCTGAGTTCAATCCCCGGTTCCACCAAAAAAAAAAAAAAAAAAAAATTAGGGATGGGGTTGCCAGAGTATTTCACTCAGGGCTGTGAATTTTGGGGGGTAAAAGGTGTGGTGTCATTTGGTAAAAATGACAGTTCATTCTACACATAGTAAAAATGTTAGAACCCAATGATGCTATTTTGACATAGTCTCAAAAAATGTGTAAAATAATCAAAATTCTAGGTATTCCCCTGGTTTGAGAATTTGAATGTAAAACTGTTAGCATAGTTTTTTTTTTTTTAAGACAAAGTGATTAGGTTAAAACAAATAACTGTTTCATGACTGTGTGGACATATCACTGTACCAATGAGTTAAACACAGTACCTGGAAACGGATTTCACAGTAGTAGTAGAAGATTCAAGAATCCTGTGAAGTGTTTATCTCATCACTTACATTTACACTCCTTATTACAAACATCTTCTAGTGCCTCTAGAAATGTTAGTTTATTAGGGATAGTTTTTTTTAAAAAAATGCACACTGTACTTTTAGTATTTAAGTTGTAAATATCCCACTATCTCTTTGGATACGTTTTTGAAATTAAACTTATCCTTGTAAGGGCTTACAACTATTGTTGGTGAACAAAGCATAAACTGGATGCATCTGAGCACGGTCCCTGCATTTTGGAACTCTGGGCTCACTCACGTGCGCTACTAAACCTTCTGCTGACCCAATGACAGGTCTAGCCATTGAGCTCTTCAGTTCTCTTCATGTTCTTTAGCTCTGCCAGACTGAGTATGCAGGAGACTTGAGCCGAGCACAGGTGGCTGGAGATGGTGAAAGAATGAGGTGTACAGAGGAGAATCCACGGAGGGTGGAGTTAGCTTTAAAATGGTTTCTAATGTGTGTAAGATGCTAAGGGAAGCCAGATAAAATCACATTGGAAAGTACCTTATGGCATTTCACTACTAGAAAGCTCTCTTCTAACCCTGCCTGTGCTTGTGTATGAATGTGCATTAAGTGTGCACACGACTTAGGCATATATAATGAGATTTAGGGGCTTTTCTCTTAGAGAACAATCTACTGTGTAGAAGCAAAATTTACATGAGCTAGTGTCCTTTAATGCTGCCATGGTTTTGATGTATAGTCCAGAATTCCATTTACTTGTCAAGAAACTACTATGGGTATTTTTGTTTAAACTTTACGTTTACCTTTCTTTTAAACCCATAACTTAGTGATATTTTAAACTTTAATACATATATAAAGTTGTAAATATAAATGTTTTTAAAATGCTTATACACATACATATACACATACATCTTCTTGAATGTTAGACTTTCATCAGTGTGGTAGATTTTCTTAACTTTTCTAGTATTCTTATAAATGAGAATGTGCTCATCCCAGTGATTTTAAAAACATTAAAAAGCCTGATATGTAGCAAATACGTATGTATGTCCTGGCTTTTTTTTTGACAGCAATCAGAAACGGAGACTGTGCATCTGTTCATCCCAGCCCTATCAGTTGGCGCCATTATCGGCAAGCAGGGCCAGCACATCAAACAGCTTTCTCGCTTTGCAGGAGCTTCAATTAAGGTACTGTTCTGCCAACTGTGGCTCTCCTGGATATTTGATGAAATTACAGAAAGATGAATCTTCTTTCCACTTTATAAAGAAAATCCCAAACAACAGTGGCTTAAACGAAGCAAATTAACTTCCCTTCCCAGGAAAATTGGCCTGGAGGTAAGCAATCCAGGGCTGGATGGTGGCTGTGCCTCGCCAAGGACTTGGACCTTCATGGATCCAGGTGACACCATTCAGTGTTTCAGTATTTTGAGGATCAAATCTGTTGTCCATCAGTAGGACAGAAAGGACGACAGTGCCTTTCTACCTGGTGAAATTTGCTTAGTTGCTCTGAGAAAATCTATATATATAAATCTCAGCACTAAGACATTGTCCAAAACTGGATAAAGCTGAAGGGGCAGAGAAGACTAGGCTATTCAGCGAGGCAAACAGCCTACTGTAGTGCCACTGGCAGAGGACAGCCAAATGGCATCTGCTCCAATAGGTCATTCATTGTGTACTCTGAACATTTTGTGTTTCAGTGTGCTGGGCAATATTAAACATGGTTCTTTCATTTTAGGGAAATAGACTGACAGGTTTGATGTAAGAAAGCTATCAGAGGTTTTGATGATGTTTCATAAAGCTTTTAGAAGATCAATTAAAAAACAGTATACTTAGCGTACAATCCATAAATCCTGCTCCCAAAACATAGATACACATGGCAGAACACACAAGCACACATGTGCCCACCTATAAAGACTTTATTGCAACTCCACAAATAAAATCCAAATGTCCAACTGGTGAAAGAATAAAGTATGTTCCATCTGCACAGTATTATTGAGTACTAGAAAGGAACCAACTATGTACTGATAAAATAATTTGGAGATCTCATGCAGAATGCCGAGGGAAAGGACGCATACTGTATGATTCCACTTACATGATAATTCTGGAAAAAGCAGGGCTACAGGGAGAATATACTGGTGGTTGCTAAGAAGGAGGGAAAGAAGAGGAGGAAGTGAAAATAACAAGGCTTCCAGAGAAGACTGAGTGGTGAGTGAGGTAATCAGTCCGTAAGTTGATCATAGAGGTTACAACATGAGTATGCATCTGTCTCTTCCTAGAGCTGGGCACCACGGGAGTGACTTTTACTGTATGCATATTAAATAATTACAATTCAAAGCACAGAAAAATAGTCCTTACATACATCCTTTCAGCAAGAGAGAACAAAACCCAGGAAAAGAAACCTAGCCAAAATAAGTGGGAAAAGGCAAAAAAGACAGTAAGATCAAGTGAGGACCTGATTTTACTATTCTGCTAGTTTCATAATTGAATTTAAAAAAAAGCTTCTGTGTCTGGGAGAGAAGGTGCAGGCCTGCACTCTGTAAGCAGAGGCAGGAGGATCAAAATAAACACACAAAATGAAATCTCTGAGATGTGCTGATACACAAAAAAATCCTGGTAGATCCATTTTGGAAAAACTGCAATGAACAGTTCTTGTATAAGAATTGGTTATTAAAGTCTTTTTTTTTCTGGCGAAATCTTGTCAGTCTGGTATAGGTCCCCTCCTGCCTAGCACCCCATCTCTCCAGCACTAGGGATTGGACTTAGGGCCTTCACACTGAGCTACATCCCTGGCATTTTTAAATTTTGAGACAGGGTCTCTTTAATAGCTTATGCTAAGCTTGGTCTTGGGATCCTCCATCTTCAGCCTTCCAGAGTGCCAGGATTACTAGCATGCACCATCATACCCAGCTACAAATGTTTATTTTCCTCCCGTCCCCTCCCCACCTCTCCCCTCCCTACCTCTTCTTTCCCCTCTTCTTTCTTTTTTTTTGGGGGGGGGTCTTTTTGAGAGAGGGAGCTCATTTTATTTTTAAAATTTTATTTATTTATTTTTTGGTGGTATCAGGGATCAAACTCAGAACCTTGTGCTTGCCAGGCAAACACTTATTCCACTGAGCTATCTCCCTGGCCCCTTGAGCTCATTTTATAGCCCAGGCTGGTCTCAAATTCACAATGATCCTGCCTCAGCCTCCCAAGTGCTGGGATTACAGGTATGAGTCACCATATCCAGCTGAACATTTTCAAGAGATGTTGAAAATGTTTTTGGTGGGGCTGGAGAGATAGCTCAGTAGAATAAGTGCTTTCCTGGCCAAGCGCAAGGGCCTGAATTCAATCCCAGTTCTGCCCCCCACCCCCCCAAATGTTTTTGGTTTTCCATAGTCTGAAATATATAATCTGAAAGGCTGAAAAAATACATTTACATATGGGCACATTTAGATACAGATATACCTTATTAGACAAATGTCACCAAACTGTCACTTATGTTCACTTGATATTTACATTATTAATTTTATCCCACACAAGCAATCCAGTGATAAGAAAAATACAACCTTAACTGCACACTTAAAAGACATAGACTTCATGGATCACAGGGCATGTGCTTTTTTCAGGTTTTGAGAGATTATATGTAGCAATTTATATTCCTAGTTTCTGTGTATGAGTTCCCTTTTCCCCAGCTCTATCAGCAGTAATGACAAAGGTGTTTACAAAATAGAACAGCAGGAGTGGGCAATGTTGCTATGTGGCAAAGCACTGGGCTAATTTGTGTCCTGGGTTCAATCTTTCCACTACATTAAAAAAAAAAAAATCCAGTTTGAAAGTTGAACAATGATTTTTTTTTTTTTTAACAATGAAAACAGCAAAGTCTGTATTTACATTTATCCTGCTTAATTTATTTCATGTTATTCCCAGTGTGTATACCTGGGGTGTAATTTACTCCTTGGCTTATAAACCTGGCAAACAATATGTAAATACGAAATCAAGTTTCCTTTTTAAATGATGCAAAAGGAGCTCAGCAACCTAGACAGTATTTTTAGAAAACAATGCCCTTTCTTCTGAAAATTAGAAAAAGCTATAGAATGTCGAGTCTCAAAACAGGCTTCTAGGCTTGCAGTCTCCAGGCTTATAGAAGCCAGGTGGGTTGTGAAGCATACTCGCGTGCTGCTAGTGTACTGATTCTAAACTCGGGCATCTGAAACAGCAGTGCCCCAGCTGGCTTGGTTACTGTCTGATCAAAGGCTGGGCTACTCTAGTAGAGCCTCCGTGTCTGTTAGTCACATTGCTGGTGTCAGACTGGTCGGCCTAAGGTGTCTATCATTGACACTTGGAAGTGTTATAACCTTTTGGGGATGGGGTCTGTTACAGATTGCTCCAGCTGAAGCGCCTGATGCTAAAGTGAGGATGGTGATCATCACTGGACCACCAGAGGCTCAGTTCAAGGTATGTGCACAGGTACACATGGTGGGGTGAGCGACAGTGCCTTTGCAGAACAGGTACATAGACTCTGAAAAGCCACATCTAAGATCAAAGAACTATACTCATATTACTGCATGTTTCTCCTTGGTGGTTTTACTCTTATAGCTGGAATTACTGTCTTGTAACCACTGTAAGCTCATTTGGTGAGAAATTCAGTTATTTCCATGTATCCTCCAATTACCATATTATAGTAATCCTCAGGAGGTGGAGGCAGGAGCATGAGTTGAAGGACAGCCTGAACTTTACATAGTTGAAATCCTCTCTCAAAATTAAAAAAAAAAAGTTAAAAGGGGTAACACTTACGCCATAATGGTTAAATCTCTCACGTGATCAGTTACAATTTAATACTATTTTAGCAACCTAAGGAATAGTTAACCTACTAATCTAAATTTTTCTCATAAATTCAAAAGTTTCTGTTTTAGATAGCAGCAGATATTCCTAGTGTTCTTTGTGCTAATAGCTACACCTTTGATCTGAGACATTATGGATGGATGGCATGAAGTACAGCAAGATAAACTTTGTCTTTTCTTTAATCTCCTAAAATGAGATTGGCATTTCTACACTGATAACTTTTTTTTTTTTTTTTTTGGAGGAACCGGGGATTGAACTCAGGCCCCTGCGCTTGCCAGAGAAGCACTTATTCCACTGAGCCATCTCCCGGCCCCACTGATAACATTTTTGTGGATTGCTTTTGCAACCTGTCAGATGAGACCTGGTTTTGTTTGCTCTGGTGTTACTACAGAAAGCTAATGAGTACACCTAACAGACAGTGTTGTTATGTCACACCTATAATGTATATGGTAGCTGATAGAATATGTTGGTTTATAAATATACATGTTAACTTGACTTCAGAGCCTATTTACAGCAGAAATTGCTTGGCTAAGAATTAAGAAACATGTTTACACAGAATATTCCTCTCACTAGGTTTCTAACTGGCCATTTAGACATCAGCATTGCTCTTCATGAGCCTGGCACAGCTGGCTGTATAGTTCTTGCCCAGTCCTTCCTTCTGGCTGTTACCCAGGCAGGTGGTAAATTCACAATACTCCTGCCTCAGCCTGAGTTGTTGGGATTATAGGCACGACCAGAGTCTTGCTCTCGTCTCTTTGCTCAAGAAAAATGCAATTTATTTCTCCTTACCAAATGAGTTTTTATTTTTCAAGCTTGCAGTAAAGATGGGCCATTTTCCCACAAGAAAATGTGTTTTACGTAGATACTAATTGCCTTTAGCTGTTTTCATCAGAGGAATATGGCTTATCTTTCATCAATCATTGCTACCTTATGGGTGGTACATGCAGTTAGTGTCACTTTCCAGGGCTCCTTAACTTTTATGATCTCTTTTATGCTGTCTTCAGCATTCCAGTTAGATTTAGTTCAACTTTTGTTGGAATAAAACATGAATGGCACTGACAGGCTGTACTTTTTGCCTGCAGGCTCAGGGAAGAATTTATGGAAAAATTAAAGAAGAAAATTTTGTTAGTCCTAAAGAAGAAGTGAAACTTGAAGCTCATATCAGAGTGCCATCCTTTGCTGCTGGCAGAGTTATTGGAAAAGGAGGCAAAACGGCAAGTACTTCAGCAAAACCTGTGCAGTGGTATGAAAGGGAAAGCATTGAAAGGTACTTAGGAGTTCCAAGTCCCTGAATTTTGGCTAATTTATAAAAAAACAAGACCATCTTGACAAAGGTTTGGAGAAAACTATTACTTGAGTGCTGGTGTCAGCTACTTGTGAAAGTAATGTGTCTTTCAGATGACTGACAGAAACATCCTGTATTTGTGGTTTTTTTTTTTGGGGGGGGGGCTAGCTCAGAATGCCTTCAGGGCATGTTTAGCTGGCTGCAGTTGTGGGGATCGAACCACAGCAACCTGAGGCTGACTGCTTTGTTGAAGCAGCCACTTAAACAACTGAGCTAAGGGGCAGGGGCAGGCCCCAATATCCTGTATTTGTAAAGAGCATTCAGCATCATTCTGTTGTTACAACTGAAGCTTTTCCTTTTTATTATATAAACACTTAAAGGACATGAATGAATTGAAAATTTTAAAATTTTATCTATGATTCTGTTGAAGAAAAAGCAAATAGCTTCCAGTCTTCTTATAACATGTCATTTCCAAAACTACAGGTTTTTTTTCTGTATTTAGGATAGGGTCTTACTATGTAGATCAGACTTGTAGTGATTCTGTTTTCAGCCTCCCAAGTGCTGAGATTACAGGTGCGCTGTACTACGCAGTCTCAATTGCCATCTCGGTGCACCCTGGGGGAGGAGCTGGCACGGCATGCCAGGGATCGAACCCCAGCCACTGCACTCCGCCTAAGTAGGCACTTTAGTCCACTGAGCTATCAGGCCAGCCCACTACTTACTATTTATTTATTTATTGATTGATTGCAGAACTGGGGATTGAACTCAGGCCCTTGTGCTTGCCAGGCAAGTGCTTGTTCTACTGAGCCATCTCCCCGGCCCCACTACTTACAATTTTAAAGTCACTAAAAAAGCGTATACTTTGTAATTATATTACCAGGATTTGAATCTGGTTTTGCCATTTACACGTCTAAATGAACAAATAAAATAGTTCTAATAATCTTAAAATGGGGAAAGTGTTGTTACTTACAAAGCCACAGCTCAGTGTCTCATGTATAGTAAGTGCTTAGGAAATAGTAATATTCTTAAAATGCTGCTTACCATGATCTGTGTTTTTCTTTCAGGTGAATGAACTCCAGAATCTGTCAAGTGCTGAGGTTGTTGTCCCTCGTGACCAGACACCTGATGAGAATGACCAAGTGGTTGTCAAAATAACTG
>NW_004524591.1:13178504-13201938 GCF_000260255.1 Octodon degus | reverse complement strand
AGATAATTCTGTAATTGGGTCTTGTACTCACCATATATGGATCATTCCTCATCTATAAAGTGCCCCAAGTGCGGCTTCATTTTCCAGATACCCTGATGCAGAATAAAATTTTTCATCATTAGTTTGTTGTGTAGTATGTTTTCAAGTGAATGTGTATGTTAAAATTTGGTCTACATACTGACTTTTAATACTGTCAGCCTCAAAATGTGTACATCTACTTACTGTAAAATTATTTTCTCTACCCTGTGATACATTAATGTGGACCTTGCTTATACTGTTCATATGAACCAGAAGTACAGGTTCCAAAAATTTCTTTAATACTTGGCTTTTTTTCTGTCATCTGGAATATTCTCAAAGGGAACAGAAGTCCTATGCTGGAAAAGAATCCTGTCCATCTATTACCCTTTATCACCTCCAAGTAATAGGATCAGTGGGCAGTGACATCCTTTGTTAAGATTTTGGGCCATTCTACTTAAAGTGAGTACTTGCATATAAGCACAAAAACATCTGAGCACAGAGCTCAAGGTAAGCACCGGTACCAATATTAGCTCCTAGAAAGCCTACTGAGATCTCAGGATAAACAGATGGCATGTTAAAAGTTTTGGTTGGAATGTACTTCTTGATGCAAATATTAGCTCATTAACTATCTCTGAGTCAGTTGTTGTGACTGCCCATGAGGTAGACAAGACTTATACTGGCAACCTAACCCAGGAGGTCAGGCTTTAGGGAACTGTATTTCCCAAGAAGTGAAGGAATTCCACTCTGAAATGACTGAAACAGTTCGTCCAGTTTTATTCACATTTGAACTCCACTGGAGTCACCATGGACATGTCCTCTTCTTCTAGTCCAAGAATGAAGTCTTCAGGTAGTGCCTCAGGTGGTATCTGAGATAACTGGTCATCATAAGAACGTAGGGTCCATAATTTCTCTAATTCATAAGTTTCTCTGGTTTCTGGAAGCATTAAATGAATCACCATATTGCCTATCAAGGATAAAAAGTTACAATGAAGAAATAACATATTTGCTTTTATTCTTATGTTCTTATAACTGTCTAGGAGCTGGATGAGTTGTCATCAGAGGGCAAACTGTGGACTCTACCCCAGTAAAAATTACGATAGCAGTGATGCCAGGCCTTTCCTAGGGCATCCATTGTACCAGAGGTGCATGGCATCAACATGTGTCATTACTGACAAGGTTGACTTTATCCACTGACCAATGGTGTTGGCAGGTTTCTCTTGGAAGAAAGTGTTCCATGCACATCACATTTCTGCAAATCTTATGAGCAAAGAAAGTACTGTGGTTCTGGGGTTTTTCAAGGCTAGTAGTAGTAAAGAGAAAAATACTTGTTTCCAGAACAAAAATTTTCATAGTGAGAAGGCTGCAAAACCGTTGACATCTCTCATAAAATGAGATTGTTCTTGCCCTAGCCCCATGTTCCCCCCAGGTAATCTGGGGCTCAAGGAACCAGTGTTAAAACAAAAACTACAAAACTGATGATGCTGACAACAGCTGCAAGTAACAAATTATTTTTGTCTGTAACTCCCAAGTATTTTTGTGTCCTCAATCAGTATCCACGAAAGTGGAAGGACAACTTATTAGCATGCAAGTAAGATAAAACCTTAGACCTCCTTGGTTCCTAACAGTGACCAGTTTTCCTTTTTTACCCCTCTTCTGTCAGTGCTGGGAAGTGAACTGGGCAACATTCCCAGCTCTTTTTAGATAGTCTCACAAAGCTGCCCAACCACACTCATAGGTGGCGCTTCAGGGAGGTGGCTGGATTACCGGGCCTAAGAGCTGCCATGCTGTGAAGAGGGGCAGATCCTTGCCGGCCAGCTGGCAGGGCTTATCTTCCCTGGGGCTCTATGCTTGCCATCTCTGTGAACAGCTACTCCTCCACCCTGCCTCTTTACCATACTGCTCTGGAGCCAATGAACTATGGGCCAAAGCTTCTCTTGAAGTTGGAGGTGTTAGATATTTTGTACCAGATATGAGTGAGAAGGAAGTAGCTTAAGACTTGTCTTCCACCAAAAAATGTATTACTGTATCTAGAATACTTAGGTGAGCTGGAGACTTCACACAGGATTAAAACTCCCTAAGTTTTACCTAACGATTTTACATAGAAATACAGAGTGATTTTATTTAACCTGCTTCCTAGCTGAAGATGATCAGCATGATGGCTTAACATCAGTATCTTCCTATGTACGCACCACAGTAACTTACCAAAGTCCACACAGAGCCAGTCGTCGGTATTCTTGCCTTCGATCTTAACCTGAGGGGCACTTTTACATTTTAGGTATTTGTACTGAAAAAAAGCCAGACCACAGTTAAAGACAGGAGGAAGTCAGCCTTCACTGAAGATCTAGTGGCACTTTTCTTGGCCTGAATCTGGAAACAGCTCACTCATATCTTATAGCTGTACTCTGCCACATGGTTAATAATTGAGGAAATTTTACCCCTCAATCCTGTCGTCTCTGACGCCTCTCTCCTGAACCTTCTTGCCAAGTCTGCTGAGGCCATGCAGCTCATTCACCAAGGCATCTCTTGTGGCCCAGAGGCCTAAGCACATGCAAGCATTGGGTCCGCACCTACACCATCCTCCGTGTGCCTAGCCACCTTCCCTGGACTCTCAGGAAAGGCACATGCCACTGTCCTGTTCTAAAGTTGGGTCTTCTCAGTAAGGAAGAGCTAGAAGTTATCTTGGTTCTTAGCTTTCCTCAACACCAACAAATAGACTAACAGCAAACAAGACAGAATTTAAGCTGTAGATGCAGACAGCTTAGTGGCACAGCACCTGCCTGGCAAGTGCAAGATCCTGAGTTCGATTCCTGGTACCAAAAAAATAATTTAAGCTAAAAGCAGAAGAGATAACAGACGATGACAAAAGTTCCAACTTACCAAGGAATTGACAGTTACACATAACACCAAAGATCACTTTCTATATATATGAAGCACACTGACAACTGAAGGGGAAAATAGCAGTAGCACAGTTAAGACTTCAGCACCCCACGTTCCATAATGAACAGAACAATCAAAAAGAGGAAAGGTGACTCTTTCTGCCCAGGCTTTTGTGTGTGTGTGTGGAGGGGTCCTTTGAGACAGGGTCTCACTATACAGCTCAGGCTGGTGCTGGTCTCAAACTCACAGTGATCATCCTGCCTCAACCTCCAAAGTGCTGGGATTATTGGTGGGCACCACCATATTCAGGGAAATGGATCACTTGAGTAACACTATATTGACTAACTGATCCCAAAAGACATTAACAGAGCTCTTTACCCGAAGCAGAATATAGCTTTTTAAAATCAAGGATACAAGCAGTGTTCTCAAGGCTAATCATCTGATCACAATGGAATAAAATGAAACTGACAGAAAAACTGGAAAAACGTGAAAAGTTAACAATATACACTTAGGTCAAAAAAAAAAACACCTAAGCAGGAAATACGAGACAAAATTATACTCTAAAGGACTAGGGGCAAAACATCAAAAGCTAGCAAAGGAAAGGAAACATGATTTTTTTTTGGGGGGGGGGGGGCTGGCTGAGGATGCCTTAGAAGGGCAGACCTGGGAAGGCATGCAGATCTGGGGATCGAACCAGAGTATCCTGAGCCTGAGTGCCTTTGCTTAAGCAGGCACTTAAACAACTGAGTTAATGGGCAGGCCCCGAAAAGGAAACGTAGTAGGACAGAAAAATACAAGGAACCAAGATTTGGTTCTTTAAAAAAAAAAAATCAATGAAATTATTAAATCTTTAGCTAGACTGAGGTTTTTTTTTTTGTTTTTCTTTTTTTAAAGCAAAATCTTAAATAGGCACTATTACTACCAGTTTAAGAAAAATAAAAGGAATTTAAGAGTACTATGGCTGGGCATGGTGGTGCCACCTGAAACCTCAGCAATTAGGAGGCTGAGGCAGGGGATCACTGACTTAAAGGTCAGCCTGAATTGCATAGCAAAGCCCTCAAAAAACAAACCACTGCAGAGACTTATAACTAGTACATAAATGAAATAGATATTAGAATTTCCCAACACAAATTGGATCAGACAGTTTTACTGGTGAACTAAGAAAAATACTTTCTCAAACTCTGAAAAATTAAAAGACCATTTCCTAAGTCTGTGAGATCAATTTCTGCTAGGGAAGCTAATATGCAGTGTAAGAATTAGTCAGCTGTAGCACACCCCTATAATCCTGGTACTCTGGTGGAGCTGAGGCAGAAAGGTCACAAGTTCAAGCCCAGCCTGGACAATTTAGTAAGACCTTATCTCTAAATTTAAAAATTTTAGGGGCCGGGGAGATAGCTCAGTTGAATAATCACTTGCCTGGCAAGCTCAAGGGCCTGAGTTCAATCCCCGGCTCCACAAAAAAAAAAAAATAAATAAAAATTTTTAGAAGGGTCACAGATGTAGCTCAGTGTGAGGGCCCTGTGTTCATGCCTGAAGTACTGCTTCCCCCACCTTGAATTGATCCCTGGTGAAAATATAATCAACTTTTTTTTTAATAATCTACTGTTGTCCTCAGGGTTTGCAAGGGAAAAGGACTCACACATAATTTATAGGATAGTAATCATCCCAAGAGTCAAATTCAAATACAAGAGTACAGGAGATCTGTCCATACACTAGAAATCAAAAGAATCCAGCTGAGGGCCTGGATCTTATGGCAATGAGTCCAGCTGAAGACCTAGAGCCCATGACAATGCCTCATGCAAGTCTGTACCAAAGATCTGCACTGGGAAGGCCTAAAGGTCAGTGGTGGAAGCTAGAAAGTATGTGCCAGTAGGCTGAGGGATCTGCTCTGGAGCCAGAAAGCGACACTCAAAAGTATGCAATAGAGCTGCCCCTAAAAGTACCATAGACATCCTTGGTGAAAATGAGGTCTCAAGCTCCTCCAATGATAACAGTCGAGCTCCTATCAGGAAAGCCAGTGTGACAAGCTTCTCCAGGAGACTGAACAGCGCACCACTACCTCCTTCAGAACCAAGAAGTGATATTCTAAGAAACATAGCTCCCCCAAAGTGAACTGCAGCTATTCTCTGTGACAAGATTCCAAGCTCCTAGCTCCTTTGACAACAATGGGAGTTTGCATGACAAGCTACTCCAGGAGAACAAACAGCACCACCTCTTCCTCTCCAGTTCTTTTTATTTTGTTGGCAACCATCCTCAGGTGGGCCTCCCACACCCAGCACCATGCTGGTTCAGTTCATCTGGGTGTCACAAGTTGACCACCAGTTGTCAATCTACAACAATAAAATTATTAGCAAACCAAACTTAGCAACATATTAAAACAGCCAGGCATTTGTGGCTCACATCTATACCTACTTGGGAAGCTACGGCAAGAAAATCATAGACTTGAGGGCAACCTGGGATGTTTCCAAATAAAATATAAAAGGGCTGGTGTACATGGCTGAGTGGTGCAGTGCTTGTCCAAAATAACTCAGGTCTTACATTCAATCACTAGTACTGGAAAAAACAAATATGCACCAGGACCAAGTGATATTCTTGGTTTGTTTTGCAGTACCAGGGATTGAACTCAGGACCTTGCACTTGCCAGGCAGGCCTTTCTTCTATTGAGCTATCTCCCTGGCCAAGTGAGATTCTTGGAATGCACACATTTCAACATAAGAAAATCAATGTAATATATTTAACAGAATAAACAATCCATAATCATTGATGCATTTGACTAAATTTGACACCCTTTCAAGATAAAATCACTCAACAAACAAGGGAAAAAGAAAACTGCCTCAATGCAATTAAGGCCATGTATGAAAGGCAGACAGAGGGCCGGCCAAATAGCTCAGCAGATTAAGGGATTTGAGCCTGCTTGTGCTGACCCCACCCTGGGGCGCAGTGGTACGTGCCTGTAATCTCAGCTCTTGGGAGGCTGTAAACAGGCAGATCGCCATGAGTCCAATCTAGTAGTAAGACCCTGAGCACCCTGTAGACCCTTTCTAAAATAAAAAAAAAAATTTAAATAAAAAAAGGCAGACAGGGCTGGTGAGATGGCTCAGTGGTCTAAAGCACCTACTTAGAACAAGCTTAGCAAAGCACAGGGACCACAGTTCAATCCCCCAGCCCCACATGCCAGCCAGCCAGCCCCGCCCCCTGGTGGGCTGAGCTGGCCACACACACACACACACACACACACAAATATATAAATAAAATTTTTTAAAAAAGCAGCTAGCATACTCCAGCACACTTAATGTAAAAAACTGAAGCTTTTCCTGAGATCAGGACCAAGACAAGATGCCTACTTTTGCTACTTTTTAAAAATGCATTGAGTACAGGATCTACAGGGTCTCACCATGTAGATTTAACTCACAGTGATTCTCCTGTTTTCAGCCTCCCAAGTGCTGGGATTATAGCACGTGCCACCAGGCCCAGTCTCAGTTGCAGTCTCAGCGTGGCCCGGGGGCAGGACCAGCACAGCATGCTGAGCTCTGCCTAAGCAGGCGCTTTAGTCAGCTGAGCTATCTGGCTGGCTCCACTTTTGCTACTTCTGGTCAACACAACATTGAAAAGATGTAGCTGGAGCAATTGCACTAGAAAAAGAAGTGATCTTGCAGACAAGATGACCTCGTATGTACAAAACCTTGAAGATGCCACAAAAGGGATGGTTAAGATTAATAAATTCGGCAAAGGTGTAGGATACAAAAACACACAAACTTCAGTTGAACTGCTTTGTACTAATCAGCAATCTGAAAATTGAGTTAAAATAATTCCATTTACAACAGTATCCAAAGGAATAAAATACTTAAATAGTACAGGAGGTAAAGAACTTGTATGATGAGAACTACAAAACATAGCTAAAAGAAACATAAATAAATGGGAAAATATCCCGTAATCATGGGTCAAAAGACTTAATATTTTGTTAAGATGTCAATACCATCCAAAGTCACCCATAGATCAACTGTATCCCTATCTAAATCCAAAATATGCTTTTTTAAGAAATAAAATATCCGGGGCTGGTGAGATGGCTCAGTGGTCTAAAGCACCTACTTAGAACAAGCTTAGCAAAGCACAGAGACCACGGTTCAATCCCCCAGCACCACATGCCAGCCCGCCCCGCCCCCTAGTGGGCTGAGCTGGCCACACACACACACACACACACACACACAAATAAAATTAAAAAAAAAAAAGAAATAAAATATCCACCATAAAATTTACACAGAATCTCAAGAATCCTGAATAGCTAAAATAATTCTGAAAAAGTTGGCAATGTTAACATTTCCTGATTCTAAACCTTATACCAGGACTGGGGGGTGTAACTCCGTGTAGAGTACCTGACATGTGCTAGTTTCTCAGTTCAGTACTCACCAGCAATGCAACAGCAACGGAACTTAGCACAACCCAAAAATCTAGTTTGAAGCTATAGTCATCAAAGCAGTATAGTTCTGTCATAAAGGACACAAACCAATGGAATAGGAAGTGTGGAAATAAACTTGCACAGATTATGGTTAAATGATTTTCAACAGGGCTGCCAAGACCACTCAACAGGAAAAAAATCAGTCTTTTCAACAAAGGGTGCTAAGGAATCTAGATATCCATGTAAGAAAATTAATTTAAAATGGATTAAATACCTAATCATGGGACCGAAAGCCATAACTCTTAGAACAAGGAAAAGTTTCATGACATGATTTTGGCAATGATTTTCTTGGATATGTTATCAAAGGCATAGGCAACAAAAGACAAAGCTGGAATCATCCCAATTAAATACTTCTGTGCATGGAAGGATACTACCAACAGAGTAAGATAAAAGATTACTATTTTTAAAAAATCAGCTCCTACAACTCAGTAATAAAATGTACCAGGTTAAAACTGAACCAATGACTATAGTTTCTCCAAAGAACATATACAAATGGCCAATAAACAAAAAATACGCTCAATATCACTAAACATGGGGCTGCAAATAAAACAACAACGAAAGGACAGCTATTACAAAAATAATAAACTGGAACAGGCATGGTGGTGTACACCTACAATCCCACCACTTGGGAGGCTGAAGCAGGAAGATGGCAGATTCTGGCCCAACCTAAACAATTTATTAAGACACTGTCTCAAAATTTTAAAAGGGGTGGAGGGTGCTAAAGATGTAGCCAAGTACTCCCTGGGTTCAATCCCCAGTATGCCCCCCCATTCCCCCACTACTAATGGGATTTTAATTTCTATAGCCACTATGAGAGGCATAATAGCTCAAAAAATTACAGACAGAGGGCTGAGAAGATGGCTCAGTAGAATACACGCTTGCCTGGCAAGCGCAAGGGCCTGAGTTCAATTCCCAGTTCCACAAAAAAAAAAAAAAAAAATTAAAGATAGAACCAGCATATGATCCATCAATTCCACTTTTTTTTTTTTTTTTTTATTTATTTATTAGAGAGAGAGAGAGAGAGAGAGAGAGAGAGAGAGAGAGAGAGAGAGAGAGAGTGGTGTGTGTGTGTGTGGCCAGCTCAGTCCACCAGGGGGCGGGGCTGGCTGGCATGCGGTGCTGGGGGATCGAACCGCGGTCCCTGATGCTTTGCTAAGCTTGTTCTAAGTAGGTGCTTTAGACCACTGAGCCATCTCTCCAGCCCCATCAATTCCACTTTTTATGTACACCCAAAAGAATTAGAAGTTGGGATACGAGCAGATATGTCCACACCAATATTTATAGCAGTACTATACACAGCAGCTAAAAGTTTCAAAAACCCTTAAATGTCCATCAGTGAACAGATGGATAAACAGTGGTATATATGATACAAACCTGTGATATGTAGCAGATTTTTAGTCTTAAGAAAGAAACTCTGCCACATGCTATAACATCCATGGATCTTGAAGACAAGATGCTAAGTGAACTAGCTGGTCACAAAAGAACAAATACCATAGACTTTTCAAATAATGCAGAATGATAGCTGCAGGGGAAGGAGAATAAGAAGTTCCTGTTTTAAGGGTATAGAGTTACAAGGTGAAAGTTCCAGAGATGGGTGGTGGTAACAATAAATGTATTTAAAACCAATAAATTATACACTTAAAAATGAGTAAAATGGCAGGACCTACATTATGCATCTTTTTACTACAAACAGTAACAGAACTTATTGACCTTGCCTATCTCTTTCTTACATAAACTCCTGTGAAAGTAATTTTTAGCCCTTCATTTAGCCCCTTCCAGAAACTCAGAATACTTCCTTTTTAGATCCTGAAATCGAGCAGTTACCACTACTGTCACCTCCCTCCTGCTATCACATCTGATTTTAACTTTTCTCCGTGCTCTCTTGGTTCTCTTCCTCTCTCCAAATACTGTTTTGGACTCTTCCTCTGCTGTTACATTATACCACGGCTGTTTTATTTATGTTGTATTCTAGTACAGGGTCTCAGTGCACGGGGGGGGGGGGGGGGCACCAGCATGCTGGGAACCCTGGCAGCTGTGCTCTGCCCAAGCAGGCACTTTAGTGCACTGAGCTATCTAGCCTGCCCTTTCAAGGCTCTTTTAGACACCCCTTCTTATTTTACAGCTTCTCCAGGCAGTCTCAGCTATTCTTTTGTGTTTTAAGACAGGGTCTATAGTTCAGGCTGATCTTGAACTCGCTATGTAATCCAAACTCACTTCAAACTCTTAGGGCTCCTCCTGCTTTCAGACTCCCAGAGGGCTGGGATTACAGGTGTGTAACACCACACCCAGTTTTTATTTTTAAAAAGCTTTTAGCAGGGCATGGTGGCAAGCTCACCTGTAATCCCAGCACTTGGGAGGCTGAGGCAGGAGGTTCACAAGTTTGAGGTCAGCCTGGGCTAAATGTTTCAAAAACAACAAGACTCTCATCCTAGGCTGACCCAGAGATCGACATCTGCAAGATAGGTTCAGCTGCACAGGCCTGTATTCCTGGTGCTAAGTAGGTGGGTCATGACCATGACATGCCATGGCACTAGCACTGCCTGTGTGGCTGGCTTTGCAAGTTCTTAAGGCTCAAGATAGTACTTTAAAAGGTAATGTGGGCTCAAGAAAATCCACTGTAGGTAGTAAGACCATTAAGCTGCTCCTAGCAGATGGGCAGCACAACTATGGAGTAAAATCAACCAAAGACAGAGCCCCAGTGCTAAATGGTCTGCAAGTTTTGTTTGGTGTAATCGAGGTTGTTTATACAGGGAAATCAAAGTTATAATTCTATCCACCCAGATCATTGTTTAAACCACACCAGATTCTTATATTGCACAATTAACCATTCATTTTTGCTAAAAATTTTTAAATTGTTAAAAAGAAATAATGGGTTAGAAAATAAAAATTAAAGGAAAACAACAACAAGAAGTCCAGCAACAACCCCAAACCTTCTCTTAGGCCAGGTTTTTGGCAGGGTTATTTCCCTGCAGAATTGTATCAAAAAGCTGAAAGGGGGCTGGTGAGATGGCTCAGTGGCCTAAAGCACCTACTTAGAACAAGCTTAGCAAAGCACAGGGACCACGGTTCAATCCCCCAGCACCACATGCCTGCCAGCCCCGCCCCCTGGTGGGCTGAGCTGGCCACACACACACACACACACACACACATATAAATAAATAAAATTTAAAAAAAAGAATTATAATAAAAAAGAGCTGAAAGCTTCTGAATATAGTTTTTCTTTCATTCTGATGTATGTTCAGTCCACCTAAAAAATGAACTACTTTTCTCCTCCTCCATTAGACCCACGAATTCAGAAGGGAAGAACTGTTATCTATCACTTTTACCTTGCCCATGACTACGCATGATGTTTGGAAACATTACACATGTTCAGTCAGAATAAACTAGACTACAATGACCAGTATAATATTTTATAGTCATGAAAGTGTTTTATGTCTGTTCAATACGGCAACGATCATCTAAAATGTACTGTACTAGTGCTACCACACTAGACAGTATTGTTTTAGAAATCCCTTTGGCTTCCACTGTCTTCTAGCTTGTCTCAGATTTTAATTTTTTCTTTATGGTCACAAGAGACAAGAATTAGCAAGATAGCTCAGCGCATTAAGTGCCTGCTTAGGCAAGTTGCAAGGACAGCTTCAATCCCAGGCACACATGCCATGCCCACCCGCCCCTAGGCATGCTAAACCATGGTCACGGAGACCAGGCATGAGATTACGCCTGTAATCTCAGCTCTGGTGAGGCTGAAAACAGGAGGATCATTACGAGTCTGAGCTGCATAGTGAGACCCTGTACCAAATACATTAAGCAAGAAAACAAAAAAGAATCGATCTTGTCTCAATAAGGCTTTTACTAGACCTTTTTCTATCAAAGAATAACATAAAGCACATTCAGTCAAATTCTGAAAAAGTCAGGCCTCCTCACACATGGTTCTTCAGGCTGAAGCACTGACATCACTCAATTAATGGTGAAAAAGAGAGAAAGCATCCTACCATTTTCACAATGTAGAAGGCCATGGCATGTAAGTGTCGGGTGGACGTTCCACTGCCGATCACAAAGTAATCAGTGTATCTCATTTCTGGAGGAACTTTGATCACACAAATGTCTCTTGCATTTTCTTGCCTCAGAAGGGAAACCAGCATATCAATATCAAACTTGGGACCGGTATTATCTGAAAAGTACAAGCGTTTGTTTGTGACAGATGCTCAAGTAGGAGACAGACCTGTACATGCCCAGAGGGTGCAGATGTGTCCCAGAGGAAACAAAGTAACTGCTTCTCCACAAGGGTGTTTAGATCCAAAATGCTTTATAAACTGGCAGAGCCCAGACCTCCCAGCAGTTGAACCTCCAGGCAGTTTCATATTGCACTGCTCAGCTTTGATGGTTGGAGTGCTCGGGTTGCACAGAGCCACTGCATGCCCTTTGCTCTTACTACACACCTGAAGAACCACATCGCGATGACAAATGACTGTCTGGGCAGTAGCAATGAGCAATACACTGAAAATACAAAGTGCTACACAAAGAAACGGTAGCACCATTTCAGGAAGAGGGGATATCCTGGTCATGTTAAACTGAACCCCAGCTAATAAAGCATTACAGAACTAAAATTGTGAGCTGGAAGGCTTACGCTCTCTCTTTTCCCAGACAGGACCTTGCTGAATTTTCCACACTGGTCTGAAACTTGGGATCTTGGCTTCCTCAGTGTGGAGACTGCAGGCATGCACCATCTTGCCTCTCAGGTTTACTTATAAAGCAATTTTGGTTATCAACAACTGGTATCTATGAAAATGTAATGTTTCTTCATCGAGATTCAGATATTCTGTTCTTCAGCTTTAAGTATTAGTGTCTGCAAATTTATAGCGCTCCTAAATTCTGAATTTGACTCTAAACACCTGGTAGCAAAGCCTACGAAAACCTCTACTTCTCAAGCTCTGTAATTTCTGTTACTTGCTCATCATTTTTCTAAAAACATTTGCAGGGTCCAGGGAGATAGCTCAGTACAATAAACGCTTGCCTGGCAAGCGCAGGGTCCTGAGTTCAATCCCCGGTACCGACCGCAAAAAAAATAAAAACGTTTGCAGCAACTGAAGAATCTGAGTAGGACCCGCATCTTAGCGTTTCTTGCACATCCCCTGGCCACATCCCTCGGCCCAACACTCCCTTCCCCAGGCTCGCAGGTAGAACGGGGAGGGAGGTCTGGCCGGTGAGGGCACAGTACGACCACGCATGGCCGGGCTCGTGAACATAACCGCGTTTCGCAGGGCAGGGCCTCAGTTTCCCCACTGTGAAAGCGGAAGGTTGGCGGGGTCAAGCTGCGGAGTCCGTTCTGTGAGTCCCAGGGGAAACCCCCAGCTCCCGGCTGGCTAATCCCCGCCGCTGCCCCCACGCCCGCACCTGCAGCGCCAGGCTCCGGGGCGCCCTCGCCGTCCGCGCGCTCCTCCCGCTCAGGCCCGCCGCGCAGGCCGCGCACCAGCGCAGCAGTCAGGCAGGCCCGGAGGGGCGCTGGTCCCGCGGCAGGCCGCCCCACCGGCGGCAGGTGAAGCCGGGACCCCGCGCGCGCCGCGGACGCCGCTCCCCGGCACACAGCCCCGCGCCACAGGCGCGACCCCACTCGCAGAGCCACACATCCGCCCAGCTCCATCGTCGTCGCGCGCGTGACGTCACGCGGCGCGCTCCCCGGGACCCGCAGGCTCTGCGTCTTCTGATTGGTCGGGTCACTCAGCGCGGCCGGGAGTTTGTGCGGTCCGTGGGCAGAGCCAGGACTTGAAGCTGGGGCCTTGGGCGGAGCGTGGAGCCTAGGCGGGAGAGAACGAGTGCTCGGCGGGTTTGATTTGCGAGTAGGTTTGGTCTAGGGGTCCCACTCAAGTGGTAGGTACTCTGGAAATGTTCGATACATTAGCGTGGGTACACCGTCTGTGATCCCAGCATTCTCAGAGGCTGAGGCAGGAGGGTCTTAGATTCTACAAGTCTAGGCTATTTAGCGATTTAATCTCAAAGAAATAAAAATACAGAGGGCTGAGGTGAAACCCCTGTGTTCATTCCCAAGTACCTACAAAAACAAAAACGAACAACAACAACAAAAAGCTCCATGCACTAATTTTTGGGGAAAATTAATCCTATGTTCATTTCCAATCCCATCCGCTTCAGTTTTTTTTCCTAGGCATGAATTTGGTGTTTCTCCTAGTTTTTGCCATCTTTTCCAAGTTTCCCGTTTATCTCCAAGTATCCCAAACGCTTAGATCCAGCTATATTTGCCAAGAATTTTGGGCAGGGCTGGGGATATAACTCAGCAGCATAAGCGCCTGCCTGGCAAGTGCAAGGTTCCGAGTTCGGTGATTTGTGCAGGCTACCTACCTGCAGGTAGTGATCATATGGAAATTAGTAAATCATGCCTCACTTGATGGGAATTTGTTCTGAAAAATGTATCGGTAGGTGTTTTTATTGTTGGAAATGTCAAACGAAGATAGCTAATACATTACTGGGCAATATTAGTATAATCTTATGATACCACCTTTGTATAGTGGTCTGTCAATGATAAATGCATCCATGCGTGTTGTACAACTATATCATATGTCTACAAATTAGCCTCATGGGGGAAGAAATATTGCCGTCCTTCTGATAAAACTCAGTGGAAAAGGACCACCAGGAACGCACATGAGGCCAGTTACCAGGGAGACCTCAGGACCGAGGTGCATCTCAATAGAGGTAGAAGGGGATTTGCTCAGGGTGGTTTGTACTTATTCTGCATGAGTCTGGGAGATCAGAGGAAGTGGGGTCATCTGTGAAGCGGGTGCCCACACAGAAGCAGTTTAGAGATTACATCTCTTGCATAATCTGTGTTCAGGAGGTAGGAGAATGTTCCTGGAACTGGGGGTGTCATTGGACACGCACAAGGATTGGGTGGACTGGGAACAGTTGGGTTCTGTAGAAACACTGCTTTACATTCTGCAAGGAACATCACATCCTAATGACCTGAAGGGTTGAGAAATGGGCTTGGGCCCTTATTCTGCAGAAATGGAGCAGTGATGCTGGTGGGAAAAAAAAAAGGGAAAATTACAATGAAAGTAACATGGGGAGAGGTTTTCCCACTGCCACCGCCCTTTGAGTGAAGACAGCTGGAACAGATCCTACAGTGTGCCCAGCTGTAGATGCATTTCAAGAGGATCTTGGACTCTTGTTCTATGGACATTGTTATGCAGGATGCCCATTCTCTGGTATTCTGTCCCACAGCTCCTGGTGCACAGCCCTGTTCTCAACTCTGAAAGAAGTTTTCCATACCAAAGAATTTACTTTTGGATCATCAGTCTGCTTTTCTAAGCTCCCATCTTCCCTGCCTTCATCAGCAAACTGTTTCAGACTATCTGAACTTGTGTCTCCTGAACTGCAATTCCTAAGACCACAAAGAAAGGTATTTCCTTTTATGGTTTCTGAGTTTAAATTGAATGACATGCAGAAGCCATGTGTCTGTGGAGTAACCCCTCAAGTGCACTCATCATGGGCTAGAATGGGATGTTCCGGACACAAGGAAACTGTGATCTCAAACACGGTTTCTCGTCAGACCTGAACTCAGAGACAGAGGTTGTCAGCCCTAAGTTCTCACTGTTACATACTGAAAACCATCTTCCAGGCCATATTCCCATCCAAGGCAAGACATGGCAATGGCTGTTACCCCATGTGTGAGAGGTCTTCACAATGCAAAACACCCCACCCTGTAAGAGCTGGAACCTCTACTGTTGGGCTTGAACCTCGTTTCAGATAAAGGCAGAATCAAGAGGGGAATGTCGTTTAATAATCCCTGCCTTTGGAGCACTGGATTTTGGGACTGAGAAGTTCATCAAACTGAGCCTTTGCCTATTTGTGGATGTATTTATTATACAGCAGTGTCTCCTAATCTGGGAATCATCTGCAAAGGACCTTTAAGTCCACAGATGCATCAAACATTGAAACATTGTCTTTGAATATATATATGAAATCAAACTTGCCAAGCAGGTGCTTTTACCAATGAGCTATATCCCTGGCCCCTAAACATATTTTTTTGTAGCAAATGAAAATAGTTTGTTGGAATTTAGTAAAATTTTACAGTATTGCTGTAAAAGTGTTACTTCGGGCTGGGGATGTAGCACAGCAGTTTAAGCACCTGCCTGGTAAGCGCAAGTACCCAGGTTCAATCCCTGGTACCACTTGCCATGCTAACCATGAAAACCGGGCCTGGTGGTGCGGGCCTATAATCCCAGCACTGGGAAGGCTAAGACAAGAGAATCACTATGAGTCCAAGCTGTTTAGGGGAAAGGGACCCTGTACCAAATAAATAAATATTTTTTAAAGTGTTGCTTCAAACTACCTTTTTGTCATGCATGTATTCAATGATAGATATTTAGAGAGACACAATTTTTTTTCAAAAAGTCACTATAATAATAATAATAATAATAATAATAATAATAATAAAAGATTGGGATTACTACTGTCTTATGTCTGAGATCCTCCCAGACCTCTCTGGGCAGCTCAGCCCACTGCTGGACAACTGTAGCTAATGGTAAATATTCTCATCATTTAAATGTAAACACTGGGGCCTGCCCCTTAGCTCAGTTGTTTAAGTGGCTGCTTCAACAAAGCAGTCAGCCTCAGGTTGCTGTGGTTCAATCCCCACAACTGCAGCCAGCCAAACATGCCCTGAAGGTATTCTGAGCCAACCCCTGCCCCCCCCCCAAAATCCTTCTGCCATTTTTGGGGCTGGGGAGATGGCTCAGTGGAATAAGTGCATCCCTGGCAAGCGCAAGGGCCTGAGTTCAATCCCTGGTTCTGCCAAAAAAAAAAAAAAAAGAACTTTCACAAACATCTTAGGGCCGGGGAGATGGCTCAGTGGAAAAAGCACTTTCCTGGCAAGCGCAAGAGCCTGAATTCAATCCCTAGTTCCGCCAAAAAAACAAAACAAACAAACAAAAAAACCACAAAAAACCCAAGGTTAAATGTAAATACCCCTACTTCCTCACTATGTATTGTTTCTGCTCTTTAGAGACCTTGCTAAGGATTAAAGGGACTTCTTATGAATCTAATATAGTACATCTTAAATAATATGTACTTGCATATTTCTATTTAAAAACTATCTCATCCTGGCATGGTGGTATACACCTGTAGTACCATCCCTTGGGACAGTGAGGCAGGAGGATTGCTGTGAGTTCAAAGCCACTACATAGTTCAAATATAGCCTGGACTACATAGCAAGACCCTGTCTCCAAAAGCCCCCCAAAACTATCTTGTCCTCTCCTTTTTTTTTTTTTGTCGGAACTGGGGATTGAACTCAGGCCCTTGCACGTGCCAGGCAAGTGCTTATTCTACTGCGCTATCTCCCCAGCCCCTGTCCTCTACTTTGTATGTGCCCTAATTAGAAACAACAGTAATGTCAACAAGACATTTGCATGGCATGATGATATTTAGGTACCATTTAAAAATTGTATGACGACACCACAAATTGATGCAAACATATGAAGTTAGGAGGACAATTCCTGGAGTAATAATCCTTTGAAGGTAGAAGGGGTATCTCTCATCGTGACTAACATTCACATTCTTGGTCTTCCTATGTCGACATTTCTTCACATGCATACTGCTGCAATAGTTGCGAGGGCTGCCCTACTGGGATAACAGACTGTGTGCTGCACAACAGAAGTTAATTTGCCCCCAGTCCTGGAGGCTGCACATCCAAGATCAAGTGGAGGGTTGGTTTCTTCTGAGGTCTCTCTCCATGGCTGGCTGCTGGCCACCTCTCCCATCTTTTTTTTTGGTACCAGGAATCGAGCTCATGACTTTGCTCTTGACAGGCAGGCTCTTATGCCACTGAGCTATCTCCCCAGCCTTTGGCCACCTTCTCACTGTGTCCTCAGGTGCCTTTCTTTGTGTCCCTTACCCTGTGTCCTCCATTTTCTTTTCTTTTTTTTTTGGACTGGGGATTGAACTCAATACCTTGCGCTTGCCAGGCTTTATTTTCTTATAAATGCATGAGCCTCACTGGATTGGGCTTTGTTCTTCTGACTTAACCTTAATTACTCCTGAAAAGCACCAGCTCTAAATACAGTCACATTGGGGAGTAAGGCTTCAATATACGGGTGGAGGGACTGGGTCATGACAGTTGTCTCTATCGGATGCTCCTGGGTTTATGATGGGAGTAGGTTCCTATAAACCCACTGTAAATGGAAAATATGATAATTCAAGACTGCTTTTAGTAAACTGTACCCACGGAATAATTAGCTTGATATCTCGGTATACTGTAGAGCCCTGCAATCATGTGGCCACTGCTTGGCCCCAATTAGTGCCACAGATTGCTAACCTGGAGAAAGATCCAAAGTCAATTTAAAAAAAAATTATTTAGTACAGGATCTTCAGGGTCTCACTATGTAGATCGGACTCATAGTGATCTTTTCAGCCCCGCAAGTGCTGGGATTACAGGTGCATACCACCACGCCCAGTCTCAAGTGCCATTTCAGCATGTCCTGGGGACGGGGCTAACATGGCATGCTGGGGGATTGAACCCTGGCCCCTGCATCTGCCTAAGAAGGCACTTTAATCTGCTGAGCTATCTGGCAGGCCCCAAAGTCAAAATTTGATGTCTGGATTCTACTGAATATATGTCATTCTTGTACCACTGGAATATCAAGAAATCCTCAGTGAGACCTATAGATTTGGGGCCATCTGTGTATTGCTTCTTCACTGAAATGCCGTCATTGTCAGGCATAGTGGCAACAGGATGCAGGAGGATTGCAGATTGGAGGCCAGCCCAGGCTACATAGCAAAACATTGTCTCAAAATAAAATAAAGGGGGCTAGAGATTTAGCTCAGTGCTCCCTGGGTTCAATTTGTGATTTAAAAAAAGAGCACTATGTTTTTGCTTCTTTTCTGTCTTGTTTGTTCTTTTCATTTGCATTTCCCTAATTACTAGTGTGATTGAACACTAGCTTTTTTTTGTTCCTGGTACTGGGGATTGAGCCCATGACCTTGCACACACCAGGCCATTCTGTCACTGAGCTAGATCCTACATCCCCATTCCCAAATGAATATCTTTTCACATGTTTTTTCTTGGTTTGAATTTCTTCTTTCATGAATTATTGGTTCACAAATCTTTGCTATCTTTTTTCTGTCTTTATCTTAAATCTTTTTCTAGGAATTCTTTTATTTAAACCTATTTGAAAATTACTAAAGAGGACCAGGGAAACAGCTCAGTAGCATAAGGAGCTGCCTGGCATGCACAAGGTCCTGAGTTTGATCCCTGGTACCACACACAAAAAAAAATATATATATATATATATATATATATATATATATATATATATGTAGTAGGATGAGCTCACCAGTCAACTTAAGGAATGAAACAGTGCAGTGCTGTAAACCGCCTCCAACCCATGCTGGCCCCCACACCACCCTGTTCCTCTCCCCAGAGCCAACTGCAGTTGGAGGATTTATAGAATTGCCTGCCTACTTTTCTATAGTGCTATCACTTGTGTTTGCATGTATTCATGCAATGTCTAGTTTTCCATGCTTTGGGAAACTTTATATAAATGCTAGCATATGGTATGTATCCTTTCACAACTTTCTTTTCCTCCATCAACATTTCACTGGTGACAGTCTTCCCTCTGGGTGTTGATAGCCTTACTTTTATTCATTCTGCTGATGATTCATATTTCATGATATATCACCAGAGATTGATTTTTCCAACCTACTGTTGATAGTATTCTTCCTAATTCTCTCAAGGGAATTGAACTCAAGTATTTTAGCCAAATACTGTACTACTGAGCTCTGTTCCCAACCCTTATTATGTGGACTTTTACACTCTGATTCTATTTTGGTAATTCTCCTGAGGGGATTCTTTGATTTTCCTTTTTCTTCATCAAGGTCTTTTAGGACATTTCCACAATTCATAGATTAGGACATTCTAGCCATTCATAGATGATGTTCAGTTAACTTCCTATGTCACATAACACAGCCTCTGTCATTATAGAATAACATGACAGATCAACTTTAAAAAACTATATTTCATGTCATTGAAGTTCTCTGAATAGTTCCTATTTTCTTAATTCAGTTTAGAATAGAGTTCAACTGTATTCTAGAATACAGATTAAAAAGTTCTTCCTTCACCTCTCCTTTCCCTCTTTTTTTCCAGTCCTGAAGACTGAACCCAAGGCCTCCAGACTGAACTACATCCCCAGCCCTTTTTTGTTTTTTATCTTGAGACAGGGTCTCATTAAATTTCCTGGGCTGGTTCAAACTTGGAATCCTCTGCCTCAGCCTCCCAGAATGCTGAGAGTGCAAGTGTGTGCCACCATGCCTGGCTGGCAGACTTTCCACATACTGCCAGAAAGTACTTTTAGGCTGTGAAGACCATACAGTCTCTATCACTACCCAACTCTGCTGTTGTAATATGAAAGCAGAGGTTGACAATATGTAAATGAAGTGTGGCTGAGTTCCAGTAAAACTTTACTTACCAACATTGAAATCTGTATTTCATATACAATTTTTTATGTGTCACAAAATGCTACTTCTTGGGGGAGGAGTCCTGAGAGCTGAACTCAGGTCCTTATGCATGGTAGGCAACCACTGAACGACTAAGGCACACCCCCTAGCCCTATTCTTTATCTCCTTCCCAATCATTTAAAAATGTAAAACCCGTACTTAGCTGCGGGTCCTGCAAAAACAGGGGGAGGACGGAATGTGGCTAGCAAGTGGGGCTGCTGACTCCTAGCGTGGAATCTAATCCTCCTCACACCTCTGTAAGGAAGCTGGCTAATGTCCTGACCTTTGCCCAGTAGACATCAGCACCGAGATGTCAGGGTACACGCAGTATAATCCCCTCTTCCTCCTCACCTACCTTTCATTAATGAGGAGGCTAAGGGGACACACTGGCTCCTGACCACTCCTCCACAGTGATGAGGTCCTATCAGGCTGGAGCCATTTAAGTCCTATCTCTCTCCCTCTGCTCAATTGCAAACCAAATTTCTTTCTTTTTTTTTTTTTTCAAACCAAATTTCAAAACTACATCTACAGCTACAAAATCCTTCTGCCACATTCTCATCAAAATCTTCTAAGATAGGCAAGGGTATCTGGAAGTAATTTGCACCAAGCCGGCAGCTGCAGTTACTACAGTTTCAACTTCAGCTCCATGATGTTTCCGTTGGACAAAAACGCATTAGGTCGTTTTCCAGTGCGAAGCATTCAACAAATGGCAGCAAGGCAGAGCCACCAGAAGCGTACGCCTGATTTCCACGACAAATATGGTAATGCTATGTTAGTTGGTGCAGCCACGTTCTGTATTGCTGCATGGACCTACACAGCAACACAAATGGACTAGAGTGGACCCTTTCCCCTGTTGGCAGAGTCACCCCCAAGGAATGGCGAGATCAGTAATCAGGCCAGCTGATACGATACAGCTAAATTATTTCTAAATGAAATCATAACTGATGCCAAGTGCAAGGGCTGTGTATCCACTAAAATATGGCCTACTGAAGAAATAAAGTACAATTGAAACCTTTAAAAAAACTTCTAAGGTAACCTTTATTTTTATCCTAGAGGTATTTATTTTTAAAAAGATGTAAAATTAAGCTTGAGGCATGATACTTAATTTGTCATTAAATCCTGTTCCACTGCAATTAACAGTAGCAATTACATTGCAAATTTGAGAAAGTTTTCTGATTAGTGAGGTGACATCATGGTATTTGTGGAGAAGTTATATCTACAAGGAAAATTGGTTAAATACTAAATACCACGAAGGTATCCATGTTCCAAAGTGTTCCAAAAGGCTGTGGGAGAACTCCAGTGACAATTTTATTCTAGAATATCAAGGACACAACATATGGCTAATGTAGTTCTAAGCAGAAAAGGTATTGTTCTTCTAACCGGGTAAAATGCAATCGGTGCAACAAAGGTTAAACAAGTGTAGAAAATGTGCACCTTTATAAAAGGTCCAGGGATAAAGACTTCCCGGAATAATTTATTACCTACACATTCTATTTTTCTCTCAAAGTTCTAAAATCTCAGCAAACATTAATCAAGTCATCCTACTGTCTTTCAGGTTATTTCCCCCATGTTACAGATGACTTGTTGCCAGGATCACTTGGACAATATGTATCTAACTATTTCAACCCTTTCCTGCCATTTATTAGATTGGAATTGAGGAAGGTTTTTCCACCGTTTCCTCCTAGACTGTGTATTTGTTGCTCTCTGCTGCCCCCTGTTGGTGCGACGAGGGAAGAGCAGGTCTCGAGACGGGCCCCAAATCTGGTCGACCAGGCGCACAGGACGTTCAGCCCGCGCCCCCGACTTGATAGAAACCCAAAGTAAAGGGCCTCTCCCTACAGCGCTAAATGAGAGACTCTGGGCCATGGGTGAGCAGTTTGTACTTTAACGAACTTCCAGGTGATTCTGTGGTGACTTAAAATTTTCTTGCTTTAGGTAGCAATGTCTTGGCCTCTTCGTTATCACATAAAGACAAGCCTCCCCACTAGTTCTGTTCCAGGCCTCACATGAAGCGTGCGCTGCTCGGCCATATACAGCATGCTTCCACCTCCATTCAACTTTTTGTCTGTCTTTGTCATCAACTCTGGGGATTGAAGCCAGGGCCTTTGCAGTGAGCTACATCCTCAGTCTTTTAAAATTTTGAGCCAGTGTCTCACTGAGTTCTTAAGCTGTCCAGGCTGGGATCCAGTCTCCTGCCTCAGCCTCGCAGAGAGCTCAGATTACTGATGTTCCAGACGTTACCTCCGTATTGTTTTTCTTTTGAGACCAGGTCTCCGTATGTAGTCCAGGATGGGCTTGAACACGCCGTGATTCCCTGCCTTAGCCTCCCAAGCTAGGATTACAGGTGTACAGGCCCTGCTGCCTCTGTTCATTTTTGAACATGGATTTGCATCAGCCCTGTGCAGTCGGCCAGAGAGGGACTGCTGCCCCATTTTACAGGTGAGGAGACCAGGAGAAGAGGCTGAAGAAAAGTCAGGGAAGTTGTCAGAGCTGCTCAGCTTTAAATGGCAGAGCCAAGTTCAAATCCGAGTCTTCCATTTTTATGTCCATACCTAGGGCCTCTTCAAGTACTCCATAGCAGAACTTCTGAGATTTTAACCAGATAATCCTTTAATGTGGGGCCATCCTATAGATTACAGGATGGTTTGTTTTGCAGTGCTAGAGTTAAGCCTGGAGTCCAGTGAGTGCCCGGCAAGTACTCAA
The DNA here is from genome assembly GCF_000260255.1 of Octodon degus. Classification (NCBI taxonomy): domain Eukaryota; kingdom Metazoa; phylum Chordata; class Mammalia; order Rodentia; family Octodontidae; genus Octodon; species Octodon degus. The sequence goes on along the minus strand of NW_004524591.1, from coordinate 13,179,386 downwards.
CCACAGAGCTCCGTCTCCAGCCTCAGGCTGTAGGACAGGCAGCAGCACCTCTGGCCTTTACCCACTAGCTGCCAGTCGCATCCCTATCCAGGCTGTGACAATCACAAACTCCTAAACATTGCTAGATGTCCCCTGGGAGGGCACAGAATCATCCTTAGTTGAGAAGCACTGCCTTACAGCCATTGCATGGATTGGGAGAACTCCCACAATTTCTGTTCAGCAGATTTACCTTCACCTCTTTGGAGGTGATTCAAACAAGCTTTCGTTTTGGTCTCTAGGCTCTCAAGGAAGCAAAGGAATTAGACTAAACGTTGGCCCCATGATTCCTTCACTACCCTTTATGAAAGCTTACATTAGTTAATATCATCTGGTATCTGGGCTATATTCAAATTTCTCCATTTGTCCCAAAAATCTTTTTTGTAGCTGGTTTTTTTTTTTTTTTTTGTTTTCCTCCTCTCCAATCTAAAATCCAGCCTAGTTTCTCACACTACATTAGTTGCTGTCTATTTCATCTCTAGGCAAACTATATCCCAAGGACCAAATTTGGCCACCACCTATTTCTATAAAAGATCTTCTCTGAGATTCAGTTATACTCTTTCACCTACATAACATTGCTGGTTGCATTCATGCTACAGTGGTGGGATTGAGTAACTGTGGCAGAAATTGTCTGATCCACAAAACCTAGAACAGTTATTACCTGGCCCTTGACAGAAACATTTGCTCACCCATATCTTAGTAATCTGCTTGCCTCATCTTTATTTTTATTTTTAGTGGGCAGGGGATTGAATAAACCCAGGGTCTTATGAATGCTAGGCAAGTGCTCTACTCTTGAACTATATACCCAGCTTTAATTTCTTCTTTTCAACTGACTTGAATATATAT
>NW_004524591.1:13168599-13178404 GCF_000260255.1 Octodon degus | reverse complement strand
ATAATCTTTTAAAAATTTATTTATTTGGTACAGGGTCTCGCTATGTAGCTCAGACTCATAGTGATCCTCCTGTCTCAGCCTCCCCAGAACTGGGATTACAGGCATGGGTCACCATGCCCAGTTTCAGGGGCTGCCTTGGCACAGGGCCAGCATGACACATGGTACTGGGGATCAAACCCAGATCCTTGCATTTGCCAGGCAGGTGCTTAGACTGATGAGCTATTTCCCTGGCCCCATATTACATTTTAAATCTTATTTATTTATTTGGTACAGGGTCTCACTATGCAGCTCAGACTTGTAGTGATCCTCCTGTCTTAGCCTCCCCAGAACTACCATGCCTGGTTTCTGAGGCCAGCATTGGGGGGCTGCACTACATGTGGTACTAGGGATCGAACCCAGGCCCTCAAGGTTGCCAGGCAGACACTTAGACTGCCGAGCTGTCTCCCCAGCCCATTTTATATTATATTTTAATTGAGATTTCATATACTATATACATATATTTTATTTTTTTTTAATTTTTTTTTTATTTATGAGAGAGAGAGAGAGAGAGAGAGTGGTGTGTGTGTGTGGCCAGCTCAGCCCACCAGGGGGCAGGCTGGCTGGCATGTGGTGCTGGGGGATTGAACCGTGGTCCCTGTGCTTCGCTGAACTTGTTCTAAGTAGGTGCTTTAGACCACTGAGCCATCTCTCCAGCCCTATATACATATATTTTAAAGTAGAATTTTTTTTTTTCAGAACTGGGGATTGAACTCAGACCCTTGCGCTTGCCAGGGAAGCACTTATTCTACTGATCCATCTCCCCGCCCCCTAAAGTAGAATGTATACATGATATTATCAGTGCTCTTTGGGGTGATGTTGCATAACTTTTTACCTATCTTTTTTTTTTTTTTTTTTTTTTTTTGTGGAACTGGGGTTTTGAACTCAGGCCCTTGTGCTTGCCAGGCAAGCACTTATTCTACCGAGCCATTTCCCCGGCCCCTTTTTTACTTACCTTAAACTATAAATGAAATCAAAACAAATGATACATTGGGAAAACAATTACAGTCCCACAGTGTTACTACAGTGTTGTCTCTTCCCATATTTATTTTTCAGGAAGGCAGAAAGAATGTCAGGTCCAAGATGTGGCAGATGATCTCAGTTGCAAATGGGGGTAAAATGCTTACTGATCAAGGTTCCATGTCATTTAGAGAAACTGGAAGGGAAACTCCAGGCCTCCTTTCGAATGTTAGAACTTGTGATTCTCAATATGTGCTTCAGAGTGTGTCGGAGCTCAGGCATATACCCATGCCCACCGAGTGCCGGTCGTGTGCCTAGCACCAGGTCTAGTATATGGAGAGCCCTAAATAAATGTCTGCAGGTAGATGAATGAATAGCATTCCTTCACCATATATACTGCTCGTGCCCTTTAGTAGATGAGCATGGTTTTCTGCGTGTAACGAAGCGCACATCAGACAAAAGGCTCAGGCCTATTGCTGTCCTGCCAGGAGCTCGGGCACATTAGGTCACACAGGGTTCAGCTGGTCTGGAACCTGCTCTTCAGGCCCAAACTATACTGACGATATGTGTATGTCATATGGAAAGTTTGAAAGCGCCCAGTCTGTCCTCCTACCTAACCTGGGTCAGATGCTAAGGAACAATCAATCCTCCTTCCCTAGTCTTGGGAGATAGGATGTCTATGTCACTGATGTCTATGACATTGTCCATGATGTGCAACAAGAAAGCAAGCACTGCTGAGATGTTTATCACTTCTCTAAAATGTGATTTAATTCAACCTTCCCAAAATTCAATCTCTCTCAATCAAAGTATATATTTTACAACAATCTTCAGGAACAAAAGAGCTAACAGTCTCCCACTCATGCACAGTTCACATAAATGGCACCCAAGAGTGGACTGTTGGTCAGAAATAAAGCTGAAGACTTAAGGAATTCCCGAGTGGTCCTTGAGCAGAGGGTTCTTCTCCTGGTTCCCAGGGAAGAACATGGCCTTTGTGTGGTGGAGGATGACATGCAGGCCATGGCCTTTGACCACCTTCTCAGTACTGTTTTTAATTGGTTTGTATTCCTTGTGTTTTCTGAAAACAATGTGTTGGACAATTATTAAAGAGTAAGTCTTCCACAGAAACAAATACTTCCTACAATTATTCTTATGTCAAGTTCAGGTGGCTAATGCCATTTAATCTAATCTATAGCTTGTAACATGCTAGTAGCTTATAAAAATGTAGTTTTTTTATACAAGAAATGTGCCTGTTCCTTATGATTTGAGATTATATGTTAAATATTACATAAACATGATTTTGTAAAGCTATGTTTGTTAACATTTTTAGGATTTAAAAAAATAGCAAAATTAAGAGGCTAATTTAGTATTTATGGTTCCATGGAAGATTTTCTTCTCATATACAAAATATTTTAAAGAAACAAAAAGGAGAATGGCATATTTGCACAGAAATATGGTATTTACTTTTGATAACATACAATGGAGTTACCACTAGAAACTCACCTGTACATCAAGATGGCCGTCACGAGGACCACAACGGCCAAGCAGCCACCAGCGATCAGGGCAGCACTTACCATTCTGAAATGGGGGGCTGCATCTTAGAACAGAAACAAGACCATGTCAGTTGTCTCCCAAGCAGAGGACACGCTGCTTGTAATACCATTAAATGAAAGAGGGAGGGAGCTATCACAGAGACATACGGCTCCCTCTGGGCTTCAGGTAATCATTTCTATTAAACAATAGGTCATCTCTGGGTCAGCTTATCTTCCATTTAGAGAAAGAGTTAGCATGTCTTGAACACTGTGTTAGGATCAGGGAGAGCGATGTCACAGTCTAGAGACCCTACTTGGGTCTCCACTGACCCAGCAGTACCAGGTGGCCCTGGGCTTTTGTGAGCCGTAGGGCATACCTCAGGCCTCATCTCTCATTTCCACCTGCTCACTGAGCTAAACACCTAGGAGTCATCCTTATTCCTTGACCTCCATGTGCCCTGCTGGAATGGCCTTCCTCTGGGTCATGGAAGGTCCCCTCTTTTCTGATGCCTGCCAAGGTTTCCTAAATCTACTAGGTCATGTTCTTTTGTTACCACTGTACTTTGTCTCTTTCTATGCCTGGATCATCACATTGTGCTGCCTGCCTGCCTGCCTTCCTTTCTTCCTTCCCTCTCTCCCTCCCTCCTTGTTTTCCTCCCATTCTCTCTCTCTCTCTCTCTCTCTCTCTCTCTCTCTCTCTCTCTCTCTCTCTCTGAGGTACTGAGGATTGACCCCAGGACCACACATGCTAGGCAAATGCTCTACCACTCAGTTAACTCCATCCCTCATTAGAATTTCTTTAAAATTTGATTTTGAATTAGGGTTTTGTAGGCTGTCCTTGAGTTTGTAATCCTCACGTCCCTGCCTCTCTCAAGCACCTGGAATTACAGCTGCCTGCCACCACACCTGGCCATCATTATTCCTTTATATGTAATTCTCTTTTACTAGGCTGTGAGAACCTCCCATTGCTTTCTTTCTTCTCCTGCAACCCAGCCAGTCAATCCATCTGTCTCTATGCCACAGTGCAACAGCTTACCTACTTTTCCTTTGTATCCTCTGCTACCTGTCTTCCAGGCCCTCTTAGTTATTTACTTGTGTTCATTCTTACCTTCCAATGACCTCTTCTCTACTGTGCTGTTGGGACAATGTTCTGAAGCACCAACCAGATCACACATCTAACTGGCCAGCGGCTCCGGTTGCACACAGAATAAAGCCCAGGCCTGAGGATCTAGATGTGCCTTTCTTTCTTGCAGTGTAGGTCTCAGCTCACAGGAGCCCCTTCCTGAGGGGGCCACTGGGGGCCAGGACTTCTCCCAAACCAAGCGCTGACTCTGTCTCCTCCACGTCGCCCTCCTCCATGTTCACCCTCTCCAGCACTGACCTGCTTTTATTCTTCACAGTTCTATCTTGTTTGTTTATAGCTTGTGTTAAACTGAACTAGGAGGAAGCTGCTGGCCCAAGTCTATTGAAGTATTCTGAATTTCTACCTAAACAACTGCTTTTTTTTTTTTTTTTTTGTCTTTTTAAGACAAGGTTTCACTATGTAGTTCAGGCTGGCCATGAACTCACAGAAGTCTTTTTGCCTAAGTCTCCCCAAGTGCTGGGATTACAGATGTGCACCACCACACCTGCCTAAAACTGCAGCTTAATATTTAAGCAAATTGAAAGCTAATTTAGGGGAATATTTAGTAGTCAGTCACAGGCAGCTGATTGATGGGCGCCATGACCAAAGCAGGCAACTGCCTAGTTGCAGCCATTCAAGAGATTTTGCTACTTGGCATCCTGGGCAGCGCATGAAAGCTCACTGCTCCAGAGCGCAGCTTCTGAGCTCTCTCAGTGGTGCTTAAATAGTCAGCAGGACATTGTGGTTCATGCCTGTGATCCCTGCACTCTAGGGGCCTGAGGCAGGCGGAGCGAATGTGTGACCCACCTGGGCAATTTAATAACTAGATAAGGCACTGTCTCAAATGAATAAATAAAAATTTAAGACATTTTTAAAAAGCTGGTGATGTAGCATATTGTAAAGGTCCTGGGTTTGATCCCCAGTACCTCACACACACATATGCATACGTACACTAAACCTCTGTTAAATTTAATTTGCCTCACATGTTTCTTTTAATGTCCATCTGTCACTGCTCAGAAAGCCAGGAATCTTCTTTGTCTTGTTCTCCACCTTACCTAGAATTGTATCTCATGCATAGAACTAGGTTGGGCATGCAGCAGATCCTCAATGACTATTTGTTGGAAGAATTAGAGGTACTTCATGAATATTCATTGGATCAATAAATAAAAATAATTTCAGCTAAACATCTATGGGCTTTGTCTGTCTTCCCCTTTCCCCCATCCCTTTCCCCTTCAGTGTTAAGGATTTAACCAGGGACCTTGTACTTGCTAGACAATGCTGAGCTACATCCCCAGCCCTTTATAAATTTTATTTTGGGACAGGGTCTGATTAAGTTACCCACATGGCCTCAAGCTTGTGACAGCCTGTGTCAGCCTCCACAGTAGCTGGGATTACAGGCGGGTGCCACATGGAATGCATGATCTAGACCATCTAGGTCTGGATTAAGTACACTCTACAATCTTCACACAACGACATTTCTCAGAACATGGCCCTGCCATCAAGGGACCTATTACTATACTAGAGTTCTTTCTTTTTTCTTTCTTTCTTTCTATTTTTTTCAGGGAAGGGTCTACAGGGTGTTTAGGGGTCTCACTACTAGATTGGACTCATAGTGATCTGCATATTTATAATCCAAGAGCTGGGATTATAGGTGCATGGCACTATGCCCAGTCTCAGTGCACCCCGGGGGCGGGGCCGGCACAGCAGGCCCAGGGATCAAACCTTCCGCCCCTGCACCTGATTGCAGGAGCTCTAATCTGCTGAGCTATTTGGCCGGCCTTTAAGAGTTTTCTTTCAATGGGGCTAAAATTGCCTTTTACATGATTAAATAATAAATAAAGAAAGAAGTACATTTTATCTTATAAAATAAGCAAGTCCAAAGGAGCTGTAAGTGAAATAGTCATTAGGTTGCACCTGACAATATACAAATTACAGGGCAAAATTAGTGCAGTGAGTACACAGTTTTGATTGTTCCCTTATAATCTACCACACAGCACTTCTAAGCCATGAAGGAGTCTTAAGAGAAAGTTGGTTATAACTGAGATTTGGTTAAGGTGACTGGGGCCTGGGACTTAGTTATTTTATAAGATAAATGTCCTTATACAGTTATTGGATGCCACTGGTAGTTGCAAATTTCTAAATGAAATTCCTCAGGCTGCTTTGTTACTATGTGGCCTCTCCTAGCATTAGAGAGACAAAGAGATTTTCCAGTGAGCATTCGAAGAGTAGTAGGGGAGTTGACTGGGTGCTGTGGGGAGGTGTGAGGGTTGCGGCAGGTTAGGAGGGAGCTGTGGTCCACTTAGTTTTTCTTTCTCTTGGCTTCACACCTTTGCCAGGTGGCCACTCATCAACCTGATCACAGCTTCTCCTTTGCTATCATGTCGTTGCTATTATTTGACAGGGAGCTTTACATTTTCCTCTTGAAGTACAAATGTATTCAAGCAGGCAGTGATCATATCCCACTGTTACTGGTCCATGATCATAGATGATTTTTTTTTTATCAAAAGACTTTTCTTTGACCACTGTTTTATTGGGTCTCTCTGACCACTTCCCTAAGTAGATTTACTGCTAGATTTTAATACCAGTTCTCAAATCCTTATTGGCAAGAGTTTGATGAGTTTTGCACTGAAATAATAGTAAGCATTGACTGCAAAGCCACTAGTGGTTTTAATACTGGGCACACCCTTACCTGCAAGATGAAGTGCTCAGAGGGACATAAAACAAAACTCACCTTTGCCAGTGATGGAAACCAGGGTACTGGTGAGGGCCAGACTTCTGTCATCACCCAGAGTGAAGTTCACGCAGTACATCCCAGGCCCCTTGAAGGCTCTTCTCACGGTCACCAGGCACGTCTCCTCCACATCTACGCTACTGCAGACCACATCCTGGGCAAGCTGGCAGGAGGGGTCGGAGATGATTGTACAGACTTCCCTGGGGATGCTGTGACATGGCAGGGGCAGGAGAGGGCCCACAGATCACACATAAGGACAGAGGAATGCAATGGTCAGTTTTGAAAAAAGAAAAAGCATTGATTGCATTTCTATAAAATTGGACTCTACCTATGCTTATCTAAATCACAAATGTCAAATTGGAACCTGTGACTGACTTCTAAGGAAGCCTGCAGATGAGCTGTTGTTTCCTCTGCATCCTCAGGAAGGTGAGGTCAGAGGATGGAGGAGAAGAGATGATGCTGCCCGAGGTAACTGGCTGGCAGAAACTGCTAAGCCCAAGTCACTTCCCTTGCATCTTGGGCCCTTCAGAATGTCCCAAGATGCAAGTGGCTTAAGCATTGGGTGAAGATGGTTTTTGCTATCACAGCTGGCCCTGCCTGGGCTCCTGCAGAGGGATGGTAGGAGCAGCACAGCTGGGTTGCAGGGTGCTCCAGGCAAAGGCCTGAGTTCAGATATCAGGTGAGGTCTGGTTGTTTCTCCTCATGGCCTCATGAAGAATGTAACACTAGCCTAGTGTGACTGGTGACAGCCCAGCTCAGGGATGGGAAATAGCTAGGCCAGCGTCACACAAACAGCTCTTTGCTCCTCTCCCTAAGCCAGAGAGCTTCTCAGTCACTCCCTTTTACCAAATTATACTATCCCATTTTCTTGATTACTTGATATGTTCAAACATACATATATCTTATTAACTAAGTTATATATATATATATATATCAAGATATATCAAGTAGTTTATCTGTTAGTATATCATTAATTGATGTAGTTTTTTTTTTTTTTTTTTTTTTAAGACAAGATCTCACTAGGTAGTTCAGCCTGGTCTTGAACTCACTATGTTTCCTAGGGTGGCCTTCAATTCATGGTGATCCTCCTGACTCAGCCTCCCCTAGGATTACAGCCATGCACCACCATGCCTGGCAATATTTATTTATCCATCAATTTTTATATTTAGTTTATTACATACAGTCCTTACCAAATCAAGGAAAAGCAAATTGTGTTAGGAAAAGCACTATAAATTAGGGGGGATTATCATGCAGTAATCCCACATTGGCTTTCTGCCCACCAGAGGAACCTGGGGGAGCAGAAGAGCCAGCTTGAAGCCAGAGCTCTGACCTATGAGCCATGCTTTCTGCCAGCTACCAGCATCTATCTGTGGCCTCACTTGCCTCATCTGTGAAATGGGGAGACTCACAGGATTATTATAAGGATTTAGCACAAGATATAAGGTACTAAGGACACAGTTGTTCCATTGTTGATTATAATTACTATTCACATTAATCAATAGATAAAGGTAATGAGCATTCTCAGTGCTCGTAAAATATGTGAGCACTTGGTAGTACCTTTCTTTTTCTTGGTACTGGGAATGGAACTCAGGACCCTGTGCTTGCCAGTCAGGTGCTTATGTCACTGAGCTATATCCCTGACCTGGTAGTGCCTTCCCATAGCCCTCTGTAAGTCCTTTTTCATCTGGAGCTTCTAATAAATTAAAGAATTTAAATCAATATAGAAGGTACAACTGATGATCAAGGCCCTTGTTTGAACCTAGGGTCCTCATTCAACCCTACTCTCTGGGGGGGGGGGCGAAGTACTCACGTCCCCTCACAGGTCACAGTGAAGTCCATCAGGGAGTGGTCGGGCTGTAGCACGGGCCTCGGGACCTCTGCTATCTGGATGATGCTGATCTCTAGGATTCCATCTAACAAAATAATCAGCATGGGAAAACATCAAAACACAACACAGACAGAATCAGACTGCTGCGCTGTACCCTGAATGCTGTGTCCTCTCAATTTTGCAGGCCAAAATGTGAACCCAGGTGATGGCAGTAGGAGGCAGATCCACTGTACATGATAGGGTTAATGTCCTTATAGAGAGCCCAGGGAGCTCCCCTGTCCCTTCTGCCATGCGAGGACACAGTGAGAAGATGGCTATCCATGAACTCAGAGCAGGGTCCCACCAGACCCCAAAACTGCTGGTATCTTGAGCTTAGACTTCCAACTCTAGAATCACAAGAAATGAATCCCAGCAGTTTCTAAATCACCCTGTCTGTGGTATTCTACTATGGAGGCCTGGTGGACATAGGCACCCAAATGGAGGCAGCCGTGTGGCCAGACAGAAACACTGCTAATCTGGGAGCTGATCTCATCTCTGTGACGCATGCCCAGGACACATTTTCAGTCACACTGAACTGTTGTTTGGTCCAACCTAGAGTATGGATGCGGGTTAGAAAGCAGAGCCCCCTGGCTGGGCAGATGTTTTAGGAAAAGCTGAGCCCTGAGCAGATATAGCCCCCAGGTCAGTGAGTGGCCAGCTCCTCCCAAGCAGAGTGGTGGGGGGCTCAGGCTGGGCTACCTCCCCACCCCCCGTCTTCTCTTAAGGATGACACCTTGGCGCAGTGTCCAAAATGCACAGCTGTGTATGGCGGCCTGTGCATTCCCATTTTACAAACAAGAGTGATTTTGTGAAAAGGAGCTAAGAGAAGTGGGAAACTCCATCCAGATCTTCTTGCAGCCTCGCTATATCCCAAATCCTGATGCTCAGGAGGAATCCAGGCTCAGGGCTGGTCCCTCTATATGGGGGCCTCAAATCCAGCTACTTGCCCCCAGGATGCGTGAGGAAGGAGGGTGAGCAGCCAGAAACTTGGGAACAAGAAAAGCTTTTGCCTGTGCATGTGGCAATGCGATGGGCAGGAAGTGGAGTGTCGTTGCCCCTCCTTTACCTGCCTAGAGTTAGCCAGTGAGTGGGCAACCCCAGCCAATTCTCTCCTCGTTGTTCTTCAGCTTACCTACAATCTTTTTTTTTTTCAAAGTTTTATTGATAAACATATAGCAATGAGACAGTTTCAAATCAAATTTACCTACAATCTTGAGGATAGCTTCAAAGTAACCGTATCTGTTAATCTGGCAGTTTTCATCAGGAATCTCACTCAGCTCCATGGAGTTGTCACTAGCAGGTACTGGAATGTTTAAATAAGTTTTTTAAAAAATAGTTTTTAAAGATAAAATATATGTGCATAACATAACAAAAAATCTAAATACACATATTTTAAAAATCTAAATATACACAAATCTATGATTTATGTATATTATAACTGCTAAATTATGTAAGTAAACATAACCCTTCTTTTTTTCCCATAATTTTATTGATAAACAAATAGCAATGAGACAGTTTCAAATCAAATTGGTAGGACAGTTTCAATAATTAACACATTG
>NW_004524591.1:13159781-13167464 GCF_000260255.1 Octodon degus | reverse complement strand
AATATGGAACAGGTATTTTTCATCAAGTATTGATATGTTGAACTTCAAGTCCCTAAACCCTTCTTTTTTGAGGTGCTTGGGATTGAAGATTTTGCTCACACTGGGCAAATATGCTACCTCTGAGCTACACCTTCAACCCCAAACATAATCCCATATCTTGTTTGAATACAGAAAGCATATGAAAAGCTGAAGCCATATTAAAATATGACACAATGCTTATGATGAAATAACATGGGCCATGATAGATTAAGTCATATTTTAATTTAGGAGGCAAGTATTCCAGGCTTAAGTTCTTGTTCCTCTTGTTTCTTGCTGTTTGAGGCCATAGGCACATCATTTAACCTATCTTGGCTCTGCCTGCTCATCTATAAAACATGACTACTACTTCATGTCAGCCAACATACAGCCATGAGAGAAAGTATGTAAAACCTGTTTCTGCTGTGGCTGTCGCACAGGAAGTACTTAATAAACATGTCTCCTTGTTCCAAGAATCTAGAAAAGGAATTGCTTTTCTGTTTGGATGACTCATAGGTCCAAAGCTTACCACAGAGGGGGAAAGAGAAGAGTGAATACAATCCATGAATAATAAGTCCTGAATATAATCAGAGAAAAAAAAGCTCGAATGCTCTACTAGTTATATTTTAAAAGGTGCTGGTACTGCTTTAACTAGATGAAAAGATGAAAGAAAACATGATACTAAAAATGTAATCTTGTCTTCTCTTTCATTTCAAAAGGCATTGAAATGGACAGGTTTTGAAGAGTGCCAGAACTTCAAAAGAGCCCCCTTTCTAACTTTGTGATATGTAAGGAAGAAGTCACACAGGGGGCTTCCCAAGGGCATCTCAGTCTTTGAAGGTGACATGCCCTGTGACTTTCCTGTGACTTGTGGGTGCTTCTCAGAATATTTCTAGAACATAGCTCCATGGCACATTGGGAAATAATGTTGGTGAGTTCAGAGGGGTCCTGACAGTACCCTGGGCTCAGTTCAGTGGTTTATCAGTGGGACAGGCTGTGGCAGGCTCTTAGGATTGTTCCTGAGTTCATGGTGGGCCTCTGGGAGTGCTTATGGAATGTTCATTCATCCTGGCCCACTACTCAGCTGACATGTTCTCCTCAGCCCATGTTTGTTTCTGGAGAGTATTCATTATGGTTTAGGTCTACAAATGTCCCTCAAAATCTCATGTATTCAGAGGTAGGACTGAATCACTAAAGGAGACTGAATCATGGGGGGAATATACAGAATATACTTACTAGGGGATTAATCCAGTGGTTCCAAGTTTTTTTGTACCAGGAACCAGTTTCATGGAAGATGGAGAGAGGTTTGGGTTGATTCAAGCACATTACACTTATGGTATATTTATTTCTATTATTATTGAATTAGATTCTGATGAAGTGTGCTCACCCCAGATCCCTCATTGTGCAGTTCATAGCAGGGTTCAAGCTCCTAAGAGAATCTAACACTGCTGCTGATCCCACAGGAGGCTACACTCAGACGGTAATGAGGATGCTTGGGGAGTGGCTGTAAATGTGGAGGAAGCTACACACATCCACTGGTCTCCTGCTGTGAGCCCCACCTCCTAAGAGGCCACAGAATAGCACTGGCCTGTGGCCTGAGGTTGGGGATCCCTGGATTAGTCAGTCTATTGATGGGTTTATAGCTGAAGGTGCTATTAGGAGTTGGGCCAGGCTGGAAGGACATGGAAGGGTGTATCTTGGCCTGGCCTCCTTCCTTTGTCACTCTCCTCTCTGCTTCCTGGATGACCTGGGTTGAGCAGCTTCCCTCAGCTCAGCCTTCTACTGAGCTGCTTCTCTGTTGCAGCCAGCCCTGGATGGGCTGAACCTCTGCAAACCCTGAGCCAAAGTGAACCTCTTTTTTTTTGGTGAACCTATTCTGATTTCAGTTTCAGGAATGGACATTGTGGGGAAAACCAGCTGATACAGCACTTAAGATCACTAGCTTTTCTTTAGAAAACCACAAAATTCCTTATGCTATTCTTCTTCTTCTTTTTTTTTTTTTTCCAGAATAGGCATTTTGGGGTTGATTATGGTTATCCGTAACTTTTGTCTAATGTGTAAAAAAAGCCAAGCAGCATATTTCACAGTAAAACTCAACTAACTTGTTAGGGTAGTTGGCTTATATCTTACCGTCAGACCTAGGGAAAATGTTGACAGAAATTTTAAAATATCTTTTCATTGACTTAAAAATATTTTAAACATACACTATGAAATAGTTTCTAAGGAAAGCAAATGAGCCTCATAAAAATGCAAGTATAAAAAAACTAACATTAAGCAACTTAACATTAAGTCCATTACCTTTGAGGAATTTCTGAACATTTAAGGTATTTGTACTTTATGCTGAATTTTATACCTGAACTTCTAATTTATGAAAAAGATCAACAATACTAGAAGATAAAGACATTTCTCTACAGAAATACTAAAATGAAGCTGTTCATTTAAATTTTCCCAGTGGTTATATTGTTCAGATTTAGGGCTAATTTACCTGTGTATAAATAAGAGAATGTCGAATGGTAGTATAAGTGTCCTATGGAACATCATTTAGCATTGAATAAAGTGAGGTAGATTTACAAGTACAGACAAAGAAGAGATATTTATGGTGTTTGTGCATTTTTAGTTTCAACACTGGTGATCTAGAACTCCATAGGGCTGAGGCAGAAGAATTGCAAGTTTGATCCTAGTCTGGGCAATTTAGTGATTTAATGAGATTGTTTCATAGACAAACAAATAAGTAAATACATGGGTTAAGGATGTAGCGCTGTGTGAAGGCTCTGGGTTCAATCCCCAGCACCCTTCATCCTCACTCAGAAAACAATTGTAGAACATTAAGCATAGCATGAATCCATTCACATAAAAACCAAAACAAATCCATGTCCATGTGTTGAATATATTTATAAATGCACAGAGAAAGATCTGGAAAGAAACCCCGCCAACTCTGGGATTTGTCCCTGTCATTGAGATTTAGAAACTTTTACTTTGGACTTCTCTCTTATTTGCTTGGCTTTTTACTAGGGAACATGAATAAACATTATAATTTAAAACATTTCAAAAAAAGAAGAAGAGGGGCTGGTGAGATGGCTCCATGGTCTAAAGCACCTACTTAGAACAAGCTTAGCAAAGCACAGGGACTGTGGTTCAATCCCCCAGCACCACATGCCAGCCAGCCCCGCCCCCTGGTGGGCTGAGCTGGCCACACACACACACACACACACACAAATTAAAGAAGAAGAAGAAGAAGAAGAAGAAGAAGAAGAAGAAGAAGAAGAAGAAGAAGAAGAAGAAGAAGAAGAAGAAGAAGAAGAAGAAGAAGTTGGTTATGGTGGTGCATGCCTCTGATTCCAGCACTCAGGAGGCTGAGGCAGGAGGATTGCTGCAAGTTTGAGGCCAGCCTGGGCTACAAAGTCAGTTCAAGGCCAGCCTGAATAGCACAGTGAAACGCTGTTGCAAAGAGATTAAAAAAAAAAAAATCTGTAACCAGAACATATGTCTCAGTTTGTGTTCTTTAACAATATCTCATTTTAACAGTTAATTGTTTATAATAACAGATGTTGGTAAAACAGCTACAAAAAGTTTACACATGGTGACTGGGTGTTTCTTCCAGGCTCCATCATGGCGACTTCTTGTGACCAGTTCAAGGATGTCACCCTGGCGTACAGAAAGATGGCGGAGGGCCCATCTGGGGCTGGGTGGGGAATCAGATGGAAGCCTCTACTTCCCAAAGGGGACTCTTGGGAGTTTCTCAGGAATCCTCACAGACTATCTACAGAGGTTTGTATGTGAGGAATCATCACTCCATCCTAAGCAGCCCTATAATGGCTGAGATGCTGTGGCCTACTTGCTCGCAGAGGAGTCCAAGTGGCATCCTTTCTCAGGCCCTGTGGAAGCCCTGCAAGTATTGGCTGGGTTTTCATGGACCCTGATAGGAGTGGGCAAGGTAGGCAATGAGGACCAGTGTGGGAGAGGGCTGAGAGACGGAAGCAGAGGCCTGATGCTTCAGACGGAGCCAGCCTTGAAAACCAGGAGAGAGACTGAAACGTAATCGGCTAGAAGACAGCAGGCAATGCATACACAGAGCAAGGGCTGATGCAAAATGGGAGGGTTATGGACACATTTTTTATGGACCACCAAATTCTACTGGCGAAGTGACTTTAAAAACACCTCTTTTGTTCCTTGTTCCAGAAGCTCAAAATGGCCATAAAGTGCTTTTTAAAAATGAACAGGTACAAAGTGGAGTCATTGTAGAGTCTCCACAGATTTCTTTTAAGCAGGCATTTATTTATATGTCTATGTACTTATTTGCTGGTGCTGACAATGGAAGCCAGGACCTCAAACACAGCTATCAGGTGCTATATCGCTGACACCCAGGCCTGAGCCCCTATCAAGTTCCTAGTAGGAGGCTAGGCTTACAGCTGATAGGTAGAGGGCATAGCGTGTGGAAGGCCCTGGGTTCCATTCCTAGCACTGCTAACTAGTAAATAAAACCTGTGATGGTGAACCTCTCAGAGCTTTCAATGTTAACAGCTGAGGCTGCGTGCATGCCATAGGCTCACCATGCTGACCTGCATGAAAAATTTTTTAGCCATTAAGGGATCCCCCCGAGACACCATCCCTAGAATGCTTACCTGAGGAAGGGGTGGGGTTTGGAAGTGTGGAAGGTGAGGGACAAGGTCCGGGCACCGCAGCTTGCACAGTGAGGTTAAGGTTGAAGGTTCCATTGAGTACGTAGGTGTGATTCAAGGTGTGATTGTTGGAAATGAATAGGCCAGTGTTATCTCCAAAGTTCCACTTGTAGTAAATGGAAGACTGATTGAGGAAGTGGCTGGGATCATGAATCAGGACATCAAATATGATGGGGAGATCTCTGAGGAATGTTTTATCAGACACATTTCGATCATTTTTCTGGGACATGATCACAAACACAGGAATCTGATCTAAAAAGACATACCAAAGAGAGAGAGAGAAAATAATGCTTCATTGTAAGCAAAGGACTACAATAATTATTTTAGGTTAAAAGATTAAAATTAGGGGTAACTCAGCATCAAGCTTTCCTTTTATATGTAAGTTTTCTAGAGTTTCCATGAGCCATTCTAGAAAGCAGATGGGATATAACATAATTAAATACATGAGCTTGGGCCAGGGCCCAAGTGATTTATAACCTAACGCAGAATACTTGGTCCTAATCCTTTCCTTCCTCTCTCCCTCCCTCCCTCCCTTCCTCCCTTCCTTCCTTCCTTTATGTATTTAGGACAGGGTCTACAGGGTCTACAAGTTCTCACTATGTAGATCGGACTCAAAGTGATTTTCCTGCTTTCAGCCTGCCAAGCGCTGGGATTACAGGTGCATGCCACCATGCCAAGTCTCAGTAGCTATCTCAGCGTGCCCAGGGGACAGGGCCAGCACGGCGTGCTGGGATTGAACCCCAGCCACCGCACTCTGCCTAAGCAGGTGCTTTAGTCTGCTGAGCTATCTGGCTGGCCCTCCTGTTCCTTTCTTAGCCTGCTGAGGTCTACAGAACAAAATGCTTCATCCTCAGTTAACTGAGAGCATGCACCACGCACCTGTTACCTCGTACACATCTCTAACTTGTGCGATGGGGATGTAGGCCCGGCCATGCCTTCTGTAGACAGTCACCTCCATGACCTGAGGGCCCAGGGTCAGATTGGCTGTGTTTATAGAAATTCTTACCGAACACCGTCCCAGTATTTGGAGATACTGACCTTTGAGAGAGTGGAGATTTTTAGTTATTGGCAAGATGACATGATAATCAAAGATGTCACTTCATAAAGACTAATGACAATTTAGAGATTGCTCTGAGGAGGGAAGACAGGATGGGAATATAGTGGTGTTTCAGAAAGGAGAAAAAGAAATGGTACAGATTTTTTTTTTTTTTCATCAGGGGTTGAACTCAGGCCCTTGTGCTTACCAGGCAAGCGCTTATTCTACTGAACTATCTCCTCAGCCCCTGGTACTGATTTTTATGTAAAACTTTGTGAAGCAAATCCAGTCATATAATTGCATATAATTGGTTAAGATGAAATATCTGTTTATTGGAATAATACGCTTAGTCCTTGGTTTGTGAATAAATATTTCATATAAGTTAAGTGATTTGTCTCTTGAAGAACAGATTTTCCTATAGAAAATACATTTAATGTAATAATGTCCAAGAGAATTAAAAAGTTGCACTCAAATTTATCTTATTTTTGTAAAATATAGCTATAACTTTATCATTAAGCAGATTTCTTTGAAAAGATCTAAACCCTCCACTTTCCAATAGTATTTGTGTACAAATATAACAGAAAATAATAAAAGTAAAATAGAGCATACAAGGGAACACAATGGTTCCATAAACACATTTCTAGGGACTTTGAGCTGTTCCTGCCTTTTTTTTTCTCCAGTCCTCTCACAAAATAACTGCCACTGGCTGGCAGGTGAAGGCAGTTCTCCAGGGCTCTAGGACTTTTCTAACCCGATCAGGGCACCTGATAGCCTGTCACTGGCTGTTTGGGTATTGTGAGATGTATGCTTGAGACCCAGGATGTTAAATGTTTTTTGCACAGTTGAACAGGTGAGAACACACTCTGGTCTCGGGCAGGGTGTAATTTGGTTTGGCCCTTCCCCTGGAGAGGCAAGGACAGCTCTGTGGAGGCTGAGAAGTGGGGTCTCTCCAGGTAGTTATACACGAGGGCATGTTAGCCCCAGCACTGAGAGGTGAGGTCACACTTAGTACAGGGAGAACATTACTTAACTCTGAGATCAGAGCAGAAGATGGAAACCCCAGGCAGCCTCATTAGAAGGCAGAGCAATTTCTAGGCTGAAGGCTGATTTTAAATAAAAACATCTGATCTGGTTAGGTTAATGGAATGTTAACTAAGCTCAAAAGCCTCGGGAGTGTCAGTGACCACAAGTCCCTGGAAACTGTTAGGATTGTTGTGGGAAGGACGAGCCAAGGAAACTATGTGTGGTGAAGTGGCTGACAGGGCCAGGATGGCACCAGGCCGAAGTTGGCCTTGTAGGAATTGATTTAAATAGATGGGCTTGACATCTGGCATATTTTATACTTTGTTCAGTGAATACGCATTATTGTTTTATTTGGATGTGTAAGTAAGCTCACTGAAGAACAAAGAATTCACTCTAGGATTTAGAAATCTGGAGACTGATTAGATGGTAGTTTTCAAATACTTGGCAGTGATATTTAGTGGCATTTTAAACTATTAACAGCCTTGCTAATAATAGTCCAAATTTGCTTCTCCTAAACTAACCACTTCATCCAAAATAAAGGAAAATAAATATTTACAGTTTAAAAAGGGCAGGCTATGTCAACTAAGAATAGCTTATTTTATTTCTACACAATAGAATACTGTGTTATGCCACATTAAACTAATACATACTTTATTGATTAAGTAATTTTTGATGATACAGTTAAATGGTCATGACAGTAGGCAAAAAGTATAATATGCTTGTAATCAAGACATGTTAGTACTGAATACTAGTGTGATGGGGATCATCTCTGTGGTCAGGTTTGGCTGCGTTTTTATATGTGCTTTCCTCATTTTCCTAAAAAGATCATACATTTCTTTATTTTTCAAACATTCCTTTCAGAATATTAAAAAATAGAGACTACATGCCTACCCATGTACTATCCAAATAAATGTTCTTTTTTTTTTTTTT
>NW_004524591.1:13157229-13159540 GCF_000260255.1 Octodon degus | reverse complement strand
CACACACACACACACACACACACATACACACATATATAAATAAATAAAATTTTAAAAAAAATTAAAAAAATGTTATTTTTTTCATATTGCTGTTTTACATACAAAATTGTTTTGTTTTTTTTTAATCCTGCCTCAGGTTTATTTGTACAAAGACCACAGGAGGATACCAGCCCCCCACAGATGGCACCCAAGGGGTCACGCCAGTCCTTCTGTTTTTACATCAGCAGATAAGATGCTGTTACTGTGGAGCCTTCATGGGGGCCTGGGCTGGAGCAGAAGCTGGAGCCTGGGCCTTGGCTGGAGCCTGGGCCTTTGGCCGGCAAGGCCTGCGACCCTTGGCAATGTGGACATAGATATGCTTCCCACACTTGGGGTGGGCAATATAGGCAAGCGGAGTGAGCCTGCGGTTTACTCCCTTTGGAATGATCTTGGGCTTGACCTCCTTGGGCTTGATGAGGGCCTTGATAGCCTCGGCGCGTGCACTCATGGCCTTGGCATTGTTTGCTTGTATCTTCTTGAAGCCCTGCTTGTTGTGCTTCTCGGCAAAATGCATGTTCCTAAGGAACTTGGGATCTACCCCTTCAGAGATTCGTATCTTTGTGACCGAGGTTTCTTGGTGCCATTTCTGTGTTATTTTCGGGACTGGTTGTGGGTGGTGTAGTTCTTGGACTTGGCCATAACTGCATTGTAAACCGCGGCTGCCAAGCGCCTGGAATTGGAAGGTGAAAAGAAAGCCTGCCGGTTTTTTTTTTTTTAAAGAGAGCTGAAACTATTCCTTTTTTTTTTTTTTCCCAGAACCAGGGATTGAAGACCCTTGCACTTGCCAGGGAAGCACTTATTCTACTGAGCCATCTCCCTGGCCCCATCTTTTCTTTTTTCTTTCTTTCTGATTTTAAGGGGAGGTTTATTTATTTATTTATTTTTTAGGGGAGCTTTATTTTTTGTTTTTGGTGCCGAGGACCAAACCCAGGGCTTCCAGTTTGCTAGGCAAACATTCTACCGCTGAGACAAATCCCCAGCCTTTCTGATTTTAATTCTTTGGTGTTCTGGAGATTTGACAGTTAACCAGGATTTCATTTTATTTTTCAATGTCCACTAAGCTAAACTCTGGGTGTTAAATTCCAATTATAGGATAAGAAAAAAGGAAGTTAAAAGTATAAAGAAAGACAAAGTGACGAAGAGAGGTTTTAAAAGTCAAACCATGTGTGTTAAAGACGTAGATGAAATTCCACTTTCTCCACCCGTGGGGGCGGGGGAATGGCCTGCCATCGGGGAACACGTGGTGCCGGCTGGCGTCAGTGCCCAGATCACCGTCCTCCGCCCAGGCTGCAGTCCAATTGTACACGTACAGGTCAGGAGACAAACTGGAGTCTAAACAGAGGAAGACACAAGGTACCGTCGTCACTTGGGCTCCCAATGCCGAAGCTTGTCGCTGAATGCAACAGGTCTTACACTTCCCATAACTAGCGTAGAAGTTGCTACAGAGCTAAAAACTAACGTTCACAATAGCCCCAGTGACATGCTTAGGGCTTGTACGCTTTTTGGCATATTATGCTGCACTTCAGTATGAGCATTATATGAAGAGATTTTTAGGAATGTTTCATCTGCAGCTGTCACTTAATATGGTGTAGGGCTTTCTCCCTTTCTCATTTGACACCATAACTTTATTCCCGAAGACTTCAGTACAAGAAAGCCCCAGGAATAAAGGGCACTGCACGTAACCACGTAGCAGCAGCACCATAACCATGTACCCAGCACCGTGTGTCTCTTCAGATTTTTTTTTTTTGGTGGTACCAGGAATCAAACTCAGGACCTTGCACTTGCCAGGCAAGCACTTATTTCTCTGAGCTAACTCCCCAGCCCCTCTCTTCAGATTAATCAGAGAAACTCAATCTCTTTCTCCTTCCCTCCATATATAGATCAATATAGGTTTATATGATGGAGAAATAGCAGGTTAGGGACACAAGCAAATATAGCAAAGTGTTAAAATTGTTGAATGTAGGTGGAGAATATTTGTGTGTGCAGTTCACCCTGCTTTCAAGTTTTCCCTATGTATGGTACTTTCCACTTTAAAAAAGCCACTATCAAGATAACTTCATCTAAAGTCCTCTACCCTTTTATTGATTTATTTTTTAAGTACATATGATGCTAAAGCAAATAAAACCTTTCATTTATTTTTTATGTCGCTGTATTTCTTCCTTTGGTGTTACAGATTGAGCCTAGGGCCTTTACACTAAGTACACTTTCATCCCCTCTCTTCTTTTTATTTTGTCTTAACATTTTATTTCATTATTATTATTATTATTATTAT
>NW_004524591.1:13137794-13157014 GCF_000260255.1 Octodon degus | reverse complement strand
TGGCCAGTCCCATTTTATTTTATTTAAATTAAAAAAAAATTGTCGGGGGCCGGGGAGATGGCTCAGTAGAATAAGCGGTTGCCTGGCAAGCCCAAATGTCTGAATTCAATCCCCCCCCCAAAAAAAACTAATAGGGTTAAATTAGAAGAGTGCCAGGACCAGCTTGAAGGGGCTTCTATCAATGAGCGCTTCAAAAATATCAGTGATAGCCCAGTACTATTTTTTTTTTGGTTCCGAAAAAAAAAAAAATTGTGATGAGGTCCTCCTACTAAGTTGCCCTGGTGGAATTTCAACGTGACCCTTCTGCCTCAGCCTCCAATAGTACTGGGCTATCACTGATGTTTTTGAAGCGCTCATTGATAGAAGCCCCTTCAAGCTGGTCCTGGCACTCTTCTGATTTAACCCTATTAGTTTTTCAACTTTTTCTCATTTTTGGCACAGGAAAAAGTCTCAGGTTTACCTGTACATTCTTGACCTAGACATGGAATCAGTCATTCCTTCAAAGATCTCAAGGTTTATTTATTTTTTGTGGTTTTGAGACAGGGCTCACTATGTACTTCAGGATGGTCTTGAACTCACAGCAACCCTTCTGCCTCAGCTTTCTGAGTGCTGATATTACAGACATCCACCAAAATGCCCAGCCTCAAGGTATTTTTTTTAAATGATGACAGATTTTTAAAAACATTTCTATTCTTATTAGTATCAGTTACAGTATATAACAATTACATTCCTTGTGGAGAATTAGTCCATGTACATATCGCATCTTTTTTCATCCCTTTCACCTCCATGATGATACAGATATTTTAAGTTTCACAGGATGGATTATTTCACATGCAAGTGCTCAGAGGGTTAGACTGTCGCTTCAAAACTTTGTAAGAATCTGCTTTGTTAAAAAGGAGAAATAAAAAGGAGGAGAAATGCTATAAAATATTTAATAATTAACACCTTTTAAATATTAAAATGCTTTCTAAACAGAATTTAATATTTTCCTCTCAGGAGGATAAAAACAAGTACAGAAGAAGCATGTCAACAATTTAATAAAAGTACTAAATAATCAGATCATAAGTTGATTGAATATCTTTGTCACTGAAGAATCTCCTGAGGAGGACAGAGGGACTGTGGCAGCATTTTGCACTGACAGAAAGACCTGTAGGCAGTAAGGCCTGGGAACTATGTCTCCAGGACATTATGAGAACCACGGAGTCCTTACCATTTCTGCAGTTCTTCTCATAGACTATGTTGCCACTAGCATCTTCCTTTTGGCATCGGGGGAACACGAGGTTCACTGCAAATGTAATGTTTGAGCCCACCAGCGCCGGGGAGTTGCTGGTCAGGACTGCTTGCACACGGCCTCCTAGGCAACAAAGAGTAGAGCTTACTGATCCCTTAGCTCTTTTTCCTTTTGTACACTAATATGTGTTTAAAGTTGAACCTATGAAAATATCTTTTGGTGATACATCAAGATTATTTTCTGGATGCCTAACTTTAGCATTCAGAGTACAACATTCTGGAGGATGAACCCAGAAAAAGCCAGACTAATGAATTCTCTAACCACAAAAAGAACATTTTACTTAAAATAATTTTTAAAACTGCTCAGTTGGGCTGAGGAGACAAATGTTAAAAATGTTAAAAGTTTATATTTTTAAATCTTAACGAACAATGGCTAAAGGAGTCATTTCTTCATCTTAATGGAAAGCTATCTAAGATACTTTCTGATAAAGCAAGCTTTTTTTTAGTGCTGAGGATCGAACCCAGGACCTTGTGCATGCTGGGAAGATGCTCTGTCACTGAGCTACAACTCCAACTTTTTAAAAACTTGATTTGGAGACAGGGTCTTACTAAGTTGCCTAGGTTTGTCTTGAACTTGCAAGTCTCCTGCCTCAGCCTCCTCAGCAATGGGATTCCAGGCAAGTGCTGATGCCTCCCTGCCTTATGAAGCAGGACATACTTTTGAAAGTGGCTGAAGGCCATACTTTCAAAATAATCAAAAACCACTTCAGCATCAGAGACCTTTTAAAGCTTACCATTCTTGTGTTTGTTAAACAGCCTTGAGGCTAAACTTCTTGCTCCTCTAAATATTCTGAGGGCTATGAATTTAGAATTTTCTAAGATGATTACACATTGTTTTATGACTTAAAGTGATAATGTTGGGGTAGAGGACAGATTGCCACATTTTGGTACCACTCACTTGGCAACTACAGCACTGTCATTGAAGAAAACAACACAAACCGCGAGACCTAGAAAGCTCTGTAATCCACAAGACTTGTCAAAGTAGGAAACCATAGGTCTTTGGGTCAAGTTTTTTGATTTACCTTTCCAGGAGCTTTTCCACTTTGCATCGCCCTTCTTCCACACTGGGTAGAGTCTTTCATCCCAGTCGTTTTCATCAGAAGACCAGCCCTGCAACTGGCTGTGCTCCTGCTTATAACCAGGATATCTTTCATTGCCCAGCACATCACGAAACCCTGTGTCAGGATTGGAAAGACCAGTTATTTTGTCTATTGGGTTTCTCATTTAGTTATTGCACAACAATGGTCAAAGAAGCTTTACAATTTCTACTGTTGGAAAACAACACATAATATAGCAAATAAATAGACAATACTTAAAAAAAACCCAAATCTCCTGGAAATATCTTGAATGCCACATTTGGAACCTATCTCTTCATGTACTTTAAAAGAATGAAAACATTTTTTTAAGATTTTTTGTTTGTTCGTTTGTTTGTGCACGTTCTCACTACGCAGCTCAGACTCATAGTGATCTCCCTGATTTCTGTCTCCTTAGTGCTTGGATTACAGACGTACACCACCACTGCAGACTCCTTTGCTGGCTCAGTGCACCAGGGGGTGGGGCTGGCACAGTATGTGGTGCCAGGCATTGAACACTGTGAAAACATTTTTTTTTGAAAGCTAATATTTTTTTAAAAAAAGCTAATTTGTTTTTTAGCCATCACTTAGCTTCTCAATATCTGTCCTTCAAATATTTGTATTTGCTATAATATCATTAAGAAAAAAATTTTTGGGCTGGTGAGATGGCTCAGTGGTCTAAAGCATCTACTTGAAACAAGCGTGGCAAAGCACAGGGACCTTGGTTCGATCCCCCAGCACCACATGCCAGCCAGCCCCGCCCCCTGGTGGGCTGAGCTGGCCACACACACACACACACACACACACACACACACACTAAATAAATAAATAAATGTTTAAAAAAAAAAAAGAAAAAAAATTTTGAGACTGTCTCACTATGCAGTTTGGGCTGGTCTTGTTTTCACTTTTGTAGCCCCTACACTGGTCTTGAACTTTCAGAGATCCTCCTAGCTCAGCCTCATGTACCACCATGGGCCCACATCCAGGGCCGGGATGGTGTGCCTGCAGATCTGGGGTTGAGACCGCATGGCATGTGGGGCCAGCGATCGAACTCCTTTTGCTTGCTAGGTAGGTGCTTATGCCTCTGAGCTATCTCTCCAGCCCCTCATTAAGAAAAATTCTGATGCCAATGTTCTTCCTAGTAAGTTTTGTACCTTTTGTCAGTTTGAACTACTCTGTTGGCTGAAGAAATACTTAGCCTAGGATTCTGAGAGACACACACTAGTACTGGAGATTCTACTCTGAAACAAGGTTTTTATAGCCCAAAAGATAATCTGTCTTCGTGAATGTTCCGTAGGCATTTTTTAAAATTTTTTTTTCCATAGGCATTTTTGTAGTCCACATTTTTTGTAGGGCTCTGCATTCAATCTCTAGCAAAGGAGGAAAAAAAGTCAATTGTGTCTAGTTGATAGTGTTTCAAATTTTTTATATGCCTATGGATTTTACAGTTACTTATTATTTTGGTTACTGAGAGAGGAATCTTGAAACCTTCAACTAAAATTGTGCATTTGCCAATTGGCTTATTTTTTCTTCTAGTTCTGTCAGTTTTGCTTTATGTATGTATGTATGTATTTATTTATTTTGTATTTTAGGGAAGGGTCTACAGGGTGTTCAGGGTCTCATTATTAGATCGGATTCATAGTGATCCGCCTGTTTACAGCCTCCCAAGAGCTGGGATTACAGGCATGCACCACCACACCCAGTCTCAATTGCTGTCTCAGCACGCCCTGGGGTTGGGGCTGGCACAGCAGGCCTGGGGATCAAACCCCCAGCCCCTGTGCCTACTTGCAGGCACTTTAATCCACTGAGCTATTTGGCCAGTCCTGCTTTATGCATTTTGAAGTTCTGTTAGGTGTATATACATTTAGATTTATTGTCTTTTTAATGAATTGATTTCTCTCTTTAGGAATTGACATTCTTTATTCCTGATAATATTCTGTCTTCTGAACAAAATTTTGATGCCAATGATTAGTCTTTTTTAAAAAAAAATTAAAAATCATATTTATTTATTTGGTATAGGGTCTCATTATGCAGCTCACACTCACAGTGATCCTCCTGTCTCAGCCTCCTCAGCGCTGGGAGTACAGGTGTGTGCCACCATCCCTGGTTTCAGTGGCTTGCTCAGCACAGGGCTAGCACAGCATGTGGTACCGGGGATCAAACCCAGGTCTTTGCACTTGCCAGGCAGGTGTTTAGACTGCTGACTCCCAGGCCCTAATTAATGATTAGTCTTTAACTAATATATCTTTTTATCACATGGTACATCTGGCCCTTTTTGTCCCATCTTCCCCTGCCCCCTACTTTTATGTTGACTTTAATGTGAAGGTGCTCCATTGATTTTTTTTTGTCTTTTTGAGACAGGGTGTCTCACTATACAGTTCAGGCTGGCCTTGAGCTTACTTTGTAGCCCAGGCTGACTTCAAACTCACAATGATCCTCTTGCTTCACCTTCCTTGTAATCAGTGCTGGGACTACAGGCATGCGCCACCACACTGGGCTCCCTGTAAGTATTATTTTAGCTCTTGCACTGAGATATATCAGTGGTAACTATATATCTTTTAGGGCTTTCAATGATAACAAACAGCCTGTTGTGACATGAGTCCATCTTGTTTTTTCTTTCTTCTTTTCTTGTACTTTTTAAAACTATATTTGGATTCTATTTTATTTCCACTACTGATGTATTGCTTTCCCATTTCACCTTGTTTTGGTTTGAATGGTTTACTCTCAAAAGAGTTCACAGGGCTGGGGAGATGGCTCAGTAGAATAAGCGCTTCCCTGGCAAGCACAAGGGCCTGAGTTTAATCCCTGGTTCTGCCAGAAAAAAAGAAAGAAAGAAAGAAAGAAAGAAAGAAAGAAAGAAAGAAAGAAAGAAAGAAAGAAAGAAAGAAAGAAAGAAAGAAAGAAAGAAAGAAAGAAAGAAAGAAAGAAAGAAAAAAAAGAGTTTACAATATTATACTTTTTTTGTTTTTGTAGTACCTGGGATCAAACTCAGGACCTTGCGCTTACAAGGCAGGCACTTATGCCACTGAGCTATCTTCCAGGCCACCTATACTTCTTTCTAATCCTGAATTTCTCTCTATCCTTTCACCTTGCTTGAAAATCCTGGTGGTCATGTGGCCTCTTCTTTGGATGTCATAGAAGATTGGTTCATTCAATTCTTTTTTATCTCTTGCTGGCAGAGCCTCTATTATAACCGATCAAAACCCCAGAGGCTCATTAATCTAGCTCACACTTTCCTTACAGCCAGTGCAGAGGCAAATGATTAAATCCTGGCCAGTGAGAGCTGGGAGGAGGGCTTCTGGATGCCTTTGGGAAAAGTTCTCCTCCTTTTTCAGAATAAGCAGGTAAGAACTATTTTTCTTTTCCTTTTCAGAATTGATTTGGGTGATGGCGGTATAATGACATGATATCTGAACCTGTGACAGTCATATTAACTCTGAGGACACAAATGTGAGGAAATAGCTGACACATCAAGGGCATCAGTAGAAAGCTGCAAAAGCAAGAGTCTTGCATAACATTGGTGAGCCATCGCTCAAGCTCTGGCTGCCGCTGGACTGATTGCTTGAGAAATAAGTGTCTTACTCAGCCTATTCTGTTAGAGCCAAAAGCTAATTAGCTGTAACCCTCGGTCAGTTCTGAGTCATATGCCATCTTAAATTGCTCTCTTGCCAATTTATATGGTCCTATGTGTTGGCTCAGCCGTGAACTCATAGAGATCAGGAAATCTGTGTCCTCTTCTTAAGGCAGAGGCCTCCCGCAAGACATGGCATTTAGTGGGCGTTCAGAAGAGTCAGGCTGAATGCCTGGCACTTGTCTCTTTCTTTGGTTCCTCTCTTAGGTCGGGGCAGGGAGCAGCAGATGGAATCGGGGAAAGCACCGAATTAGGGCTAACAGGGCTTGGTTTCTGGCTTAGTTCTGCTTTTTATATATTAATTTTATTGAGAAAGAAATAGCAATGAGACAGTTTCAAAACAGGTTAGGAGGATAGTTACAGTATTTAATATATTGCACATTGTTGTCTTTGTAGTAGTTATTCATAGTACAAGATGCAGACATGATATCTTGTCTAAACACTATTAGTTCAAAACTTTCTTCTCATTGAACTAAGAGAAAGTAGCTGTATATCTATGCTAACTATTATATATATATATATATATATATATATATATATATTCACTACAAAATGGTCCTTCATTTATATCTCCCATCTTTTATCAGAGATGGGTAGCTGCTGAGCAGGCTGGTTGATCTCAGGCTATGTGTTTTCTCTAGGCCTTCAAATGAGACAAAACCCAAATGTCCTGTGATTCTGCCCCTATTTGGAAAGAGATACTAAGTGAAAACAGGAAATTCATCTTTACTGATAAATGTTTATAATTGGAAATTCACTTGAATTGAGTCATGTGGAAAGAACTTGGATTATTTAACTCAAACCCCTTCACTTAGTAGATGAACAACCCAGGCCTCAGAGAATAGTGTGAATCACCTCTAAGGTCATCTGTAATCTGGAGGAAATGAAGATTCACATCTTTGCCTTCCCAGGATTGGCTCTTGTCATTGTTCCAGAGAATATTCTTTCTTATATCCTGAGAGAAAGTTGTTTCCATATATATAATCAAAACACAAATTTCTCCTCTGCTTTTAAATGTCAGAAGTCAAGGAAAAAAATACAAATTTCAAAGATGAATGTCATGGGATTGACACAGATCAATGGGACAGAACAGAGAATATAGAAATAGACCTGTGCTGGTATGCTCTACTAATTCTTGACAAAGAAGCAAAAATAATTCAATGGCAAAAGGTAGACTCTTCAACAAATGGTGCTATAAAAATGTAATAAGCATAAGTGAAATCTTCAGGATTTAGCCAGCATAGTTTTGCACACCTGTAACCCCAGCCCTTGGGAGGTGGAGGCAGAAGGATCACCGACAGATTGAGGCCAGCCTGGGTAATGGAGTGAGTGCAAGATCAGCCTGAACTACATAGTGAGATCCTGCCTCAAAAAACCACAAACAAAGCAAACTTCAGGATTTAGAGATAGATAAGAATTCTTCTTAGACTTGACACCAAAAGTATAATCCATAAATGGAAAAATTGATACAATGTATTGGATTTCAGTAAAATAAAAATGCTCTGCTCTGTGAAAATGCAAGCAGAAATGATGAAAAGGAGAGCTACAGACTAGGACAAATTGTTTGAACACCACATTTCCAACAGAGGACCAGCATACAAAATACATGAAAAATTTCCATGGGCTGGGGAGATAGCTCAGCAGTCTAAGCACTGGCCTGATAACTGCAAGATTCTGAGTTCAATCCCTGGTACCACATGCTATGCAGCCCTGGAACCAGGGGTGGTGGTGCATTCCTGTAATCCCAGTGCCGAGGAGGCTGAGACAGGGGAATCACTGAGTCCCAACTGTGTAGTAGGACCCTGTATCAAATAAATAAATCAATAAAATTTCCAAAATTCATCACTATAAAATAAAGCATTCAAAGGCCAGCTAGATAGCTTAGTGGACTAAAGTGCCTGCTTAGGCAGGCGCAAGGACCAGGGTTCAATCTCCAGTGTACTGTGCCAGTCCAGCCCCTGGGGTGTGCTGAGATGGCTACTGAGACTAGGTGATGCTTGCCTGTAATCACAGCACTTGGGAGGCTGAAAACAAGAGGATCACTATGAGTCTGATCTGTATAGAGAGATCCTGTATGCCCTATACTAATACATAAAAAAGTTATAGTTAAAATAAAGCATCCAATGAAAAAATAGGCAAAAGACATATAACACCAAAGTGGATTACAGGTGACACACAAACACATGAGAAGTTCATTAACATCTGACAGAAAAATGCACAGTAAAATCACAATTAAATATCCCTGTAGGTCTCCCAGTGTGACCCCACCAAAAACTAGTAAGAATACAGAATGCAGTTGAAGATGTAGAGAAACTAGGTCACTCATACATTGCTGGTGGGAATGTAAACTGGTATATCCACTTTTAGAAGTGTCTTGTAAAACTCAACATGCAACTACCATATGACCACATAATTGTATTCTTTGGCATGCATCCCAGAGAAATAGATCTCATGTTCCCAAAAATCTGTACATGAATATTTATAGTGGCTTACCCACTGGCCCAAACTGGATGACCCAGATGTCCATCAATGGTCAATGGGTAAACAAACTGTGGCACATCCACACCATAGTACAGTGCTCAGCAATAAAAAGAGACAAACTATTGATGTAGGATCTTCCATGAATCTCCATGGAATTGAATTTTTTTAAAAAAAAGCCAGTCCCCAAATGTTACATACTATATAATTACCTTTTGTGGAATTCTAGAAACAACATTATTAATTTGTGGATAGTTGGGGCCAGGGAGTTAGCTCAGTAGAATAAGTGCTTGCCTGGCAAGCACAAGGGCATGAGTTCAATACCCGGTTCCGCAAAAAAAAAAAAAAAAAATTGTGGATAGCTAATTTGTAATTGCCAGGAGCTGGGAGGCGGTAGAGGAGCTGGTTTGGCTATAAATGAACCTGTGGGGATGGAGCTAGTCTGCATTTTAACACATTCAGTGCCAGTCGTGTATCTTGGTTGTGACACAAAGTTTTGCATTAGGTTATCAGGGGGGTAAACTGGATAAAGGGGACCTTTCTGTATTATTTATTACAATTTCATGTGAATCCACAATTACTCTCAAAAGCTGAATTTAAAAATAAAATAAACTCAATAGTAAATAGATATTAAAAGAAAAACAAGTGTGTGTGTGTAGGGGGTAGAGGTGGAGGGAAATATAGACTCCCATCCAGCACCCCTGAGGCTGCTGTCGGCATGGGGACTCCCGGCTCTGCCCAGCAGCAGAGAGCGGCAGGGCTGCCACACGCAGCTTCCGCAGGGCCTGCTGCCTCCTTTTTAGCAGGGCTCACTGCAAAGTGCCTGGGCATCCCTCTGCTTGCCCCACGTCCCAGTGTCTTCAGGCAGGAATGTCTGACGCTTTACGAACCCAGGAATGTCCGGGCTTACGGTAATGCCCCGCAGGCTGCGTGGAAGGCAGGCCAGGCCAGGCTCTGAGCCTCCGCGACCCTGTGCTGTCCCTCTGGCTGCAGACCGCTGGGCCTCTGTCCAGGAGGGACCTGGCGGACAAGGGAGCAGTCTGTCTCCTCACAACTCCACCGCGCGTCCCCAGTCCAGCACTTTGTTAGCCGCTCTCTCGGGAACTCTCGCTTAGTTTTGCTAATGAGGAAACGCCGCCCAGCCCCGCCATGGACAGGGAGCCCAGTCCGCTTGGCCAAGAGGTGCACCGCCCGGGGCAAGTCCGTGCCTTCTGAGGCCCATCGCCCGGGATTCCCGCACTCTCCCAAACCCCAGCCTCAGACTCTGGGTTACCAATCCCCCTGGTCCCCTTTGATCCCCCCCCAATCTGTGCCGGGTCTTCCCCGCCATGGTCGCAGTGAAGGTCACAGGAGACAGATACCCTGCGTCTGCACCCCTGTCTTCAGGGTGACCTCCCCTGGCCTGCCGGAGTCCTCTTGTGAGGTGGATGGGCCTTCTGGGGACTCATGGTCAGGCCCCTTCTTGCGTACACTTGCACTGTCTGGAGGATAGGGGCTGCTCATACCTGGGACAGCGCAAGTAGGTGACTGACCTCTCGCTCTCTTAACACTTGCTGTGCATTGGGAGGGCCAGGGAGTTTTAAACCCCACTCCCAAAGCTGCTGATGCCATTTATCCCAATCAATATTGTGACAAGTGTCACATCCTCTAAAGCATAACCTGAGTAGAGAAGCAGGTATGGGCGCTTCTCTCAGTCACCTCTTGGCAGCAGCAGCCAGCTGAAGTAGGACTCTGGAGAAAGGTCAGCAGGGTTAGCAAGAGCTTCTGGGCTAGGAGTTAGAAAGCCTGCTGCAGATCTGGGACTCTACTATTTAACCTAAGCTCTGCTGGATGAAAGACAGATGTTATTGTTGGTAGAACTGCGTTCTCTGGGTAGAGATCATCCTCCTTCCTCCCCTCACTGTCCATAAAAGCCTATGGCCCCTGCAACAGAAGGCAGCACCATGGAGCTGCGAGCTAACTGCTTCCATGAGCCCAAAGCAAAGAATGAGGGTGGAGACATTTTGCTATAGTTGCATATCCAATAGTTCACAGAGGAAGAAATGAGCATGGTCACTGGGGAGCCTGGGCCCACTCTGGCCAGGAGGACATTAGTACCCATCCCTTCAGGCCAAGAGCTAGAGAATGGGTGGAACACAGACACAGTTACTCACTTTTGGCTGCATTCAGGGGCAATCTTGCAGCCAGGAGCAGAAATCCCAGGACCCAGTAGAGACATTCCATGCTGAGCTCCCACAAGCCCGGGCAAAGCAGGCTTCCTTCTCCTCACAGGTCTTCAGAGAACAACAGCAGTCTCCTGGGCTCTGCAGCACCCCTCTCTATTTTAATGAAACTCTGGGGCCTCAGGGCAGATCATGTGATGGTATTAAGCAGCACTGCCTGATGTGTTCTCTCAAATCCAGCCTCTTACAACTCATGTGCTTGTGACTCACTCTCCCTTGGCATCTATTTATTCACTTTTTAGATGTGCATTTTTTTAAAATTTGTGCCTACATCTACCAGTTTTAAGAGAACTTTGCATCCAGTGTCCCTATTTTAATTTTCTTTACCAAATAAAAGTTCCACTCTCCAACCTCACTGATGATGAGTTTGCTGTAATCCCATCAATGTTCTAGTTTGTGTGCAGACATGCATTTTTTTCTGTAATGTGGATGACCAGCTATCCCTCATGCCAGCAAATGTTTGTATGCTCCTGTCCCCAAGAGGAGCCTGATGGGGAGGTGTCTCCAGTCATGTGAAATTTTGTTATACACATATGGCTAATAATATATGTATACTGTTTAACAAGAATGCTCTGGAGATGTAGCACCGGCTTCTAGTAGCTTAGAAATTTACTCAAAGGCACATTTAGGTTATCTGTGTAATTCCATGTAACTTCCAGAACAAGTTGTAGAACTTTGGATAACTGCTGTCACACCATTTGTATGCTGTCATTCAGGATCAATGGCATAAAACACACTGCAAATTTATTTCATGGCAAGCAGGCATTAAGGGTGAAAACAAATTTGACTGGGACATTCTGCACAGTCAAATTATTTTTGCTTATAGGTTATGCAGAAAATGTGGCAACATGAACACTTAACTGCATGTGATCTTTCTCCATGTTGTGTCCACATGACCATTTTCAAGGTATTATAAGTCCTTGTTGGGGGGTGAAGTGAAATCTGGGGTATTGACTTATGTTTCAGTTGTATTTAGGAGAACAGGAATTAAATAACCTATGAAACAAAGCCAACTGAGCAGAACTGGCCAACTTCATATTCTTAGGTCAAACAGAGCTCTTTGGAGCTTCTTTAACAGCCTTTGAAGCAAATATGAAGGGAAAATAGAGGATAAGAACACATTATTTTTGACTACATAGTTATTTTTATGGAAAAAAGGTAAATAAAATTTCATAACAAGATGATAGGACAGTAACAATAGTTAATATACATTGCATGTTATAATCTTAGGGTAGTTACTTAGAGAACAAGATGCAGGCATAAACCACTAGGAAGACAGTATGCAATGTGTTAATTATTGAAATTGTCCTACCAATTTGATTTGAAACTGTCACATTGCTATTTGTTTCTCAATAAAATTATGGAAGAAAAAGATACAGGGGAGCCGGGGAGATGGCTCAGTGGAATAAGCACTTCCCTGACAAGTGCAAGGGCCTGAGTTCAATCCCCGGTTCCACTAAAAAAAAAAAAAAAAAAAAAAAAAAAACAGGCAAAAAAAAATCTCCAAACAATATTAGCATAAGCCTTCCTCTTTCATCGAGGCACAAATAGTATTAGCTAACTTGCATTTTTTCTTTTTCCTTCCTTTCCTCATCCTAGTTTTTTCCTTTTTAGCAATTTCTTCTCATTTCACAGTATCTATTACACATTTTAGACCTTATTTACTCTTTCAGTTTCCCACACCAGGGAGACAACACAATATTTACACATTAGTCTGATTTATTTCACTAATGAGTATGGTCTCAAGTTGCAACCATTTACCTACAAAAGTTTCAAGTGTATCTTTCTTTATGGCTCAGTAGTACTGCATTGCATAAAAAGACTACCTCTTTTTATTCATTCCTCAGTTGATGGGTATTTGGATTGTTTCCAGGATTGGAAACAATTGGATTGTATCACACATTGTGCTGCTGTTGTAGTTTGGGGTGTGCAAGAGGAACAATGCAGGACATATAATTTATAGAATTATTTTTATAATAGTCAAAGAGTCATGTACAAAAAGAGTGCAGGAAATCTGTCTACACACTAAATATCAAAGAATCTATCTGAGGGCCTGGATCCCATAGCAATGTCCCGCATGAGTCCAGCTGAAGACTTAGAGCCCATAGTGATGCCCCCTACAAATCCAACTGGAGGTAAAAGCCCATAGTACTGTATCATGCAGGCCTGGTTCACATATCTGCACTGAAGAGGCCCAAAGGCCAGTGATGGAAGCTAGAAAGTCCATGCCAATGGATGAAGAGTCTGTGTTAGCAGGCTGAGAGAGCTGAACTAGAGCCAGAAGGTGATACTCAAAGTAAGACCAGAACTCTCCTGAAAAGTACCACAGCCACCCTCAGGGACAGTAAGGTCCCACATTCCTCAGATGATGAGAATAGTCAAATTTGTCAGGAAAGCCAGCATGACGAGTTCCTCCAGGAAAACCAACCGTTTCTCATCAGCTTCCTAACAATTTCTAAACCTCTTCCTCTCCAAATCCATCTCGTATGCAGCTGACAACAATCCTCAGGTGTGCCTCCTACACCCAGCACCATGCTGGTTCAGTTCAATTGGGTGTTATAATTTGACCACCAGTTGTCAATTCATCACTGCTGCTATGAACACTGGTGCACAAATATTTCTGTGGTATGATGTTTTTAATTTTTATGGTAAGATACCCCCAAGGGGAATAGCTAGGTTCAGGCTTGCATTTTTGTCTAGATTAGCCCACCCCCACCTCTAAAAATTGCAAGTATTAATCTCTTCTGTTATTATAAAGCCTTATTTTTATTTAATTATTTAGGGAAATGTGATGATAAAATTTGTCTTTTATATGTCCTCACTTTGCTAGCCAATGAACAGATGTAGGAATGACTATGGCAGTAGTCTAGGTTCACTGTTAGATAAAAGTAGACAGGAAACTGGAAACTCTTTCTTTATAAAACTTGATTCCAAAGAACTATAAATTGGAAAACCTGTCTCTTGATAATCAGCAGTTGGCAACATACAGTTTATTTTGTGTTGTTCCTTGAGATAAGGCTATTTGGGATTTAAAAAAATATACCTCAAGTCTGTTTAGTTTTGAAAAAAATCATAACTTGAAAAAGTTTGAAATAATTCACTGAAAGAAGTCAAACATCTCAATTATTTGGATTTACATAGATGATCACTCTATTAAAAATGACACCAAGGAAGGCAAGTAATAGTTGTGTTTTAGAAATGTTCACCATTGCCTCTAAGCATCTTGATGTATGTCATCTTCCCTAGTAACTACCATCCTTTTTGTTTGGTACTAGGGATCAAACTCAGGACTTTGCATTTGCCAGGCAGGCACTTATGCTGCTGAGCTATCTCCCTGGCTACCTTGAGACATGTGAGACATGTCTCATGTGAGACATGATGAGGCCAATAGCCACCCAAAGGTACACATGGAGTGGCAGACAGCTACCACACTCAGGCATCACAGCAGGCTTCAGAATTAATGTTTTTAGTTTTAGAAATTGTTCACACTGAGTGTTTTTAAGTGAGGTCATAAAAATTAGCTACGGTTTTCTCCTTACCTCTTATAAGTAGCCACTTGTTCTGTACTACAGCTATAACAAATCACCAGAAATTCAGAGTCTTAAAAAACAGATTTCTTATCTTACTCTTCTGGAAGTCAAAAGTCTGCAGTGAGTCTCACTGGGCTAAAGTAAAAAAGTCAACACTGTGGCTCTGGAGGAATCTGTTTCTTTATGTTTTCCATCTTCTAGAAGCTTCCCACACTTCCTGGCTTGTGTTCGCCTTCTGTCTCTAACACCAGCGATGGCTGATTCTTTCCTGTACTCATCCTTCTGACTCGGATTTTCCTGTTTCCCCCTTTTACAAGATGCTTGTGGATTACATACACTGGGCCTACTTGGATGATCTAATACCATCTCTTACCTTCAGTTAGTTGATCAGAGTTACCTCCACTCATCTGAAGCCTCCCTCTCCTACCCTACAACACACCGATAGATTCAGGGGTCATGGTGTGCACATCTCTGAGAGGCCATCTTCCTGTAGCAGTTATACAGTGGGTGACTCAGCAGGGAATTATACATGTGAAGAAAGGTGGACTGTGGAGGACCACCTGAGTAGGTCTCCTTGAAAGAAGAGCGATTGTCTCCATTTTGACTGAACCTGACCCTATTTCCTTGTATTGTTATGTACAGAGCTGACTAGGACTTCTGTTTATCCTTCAGTTGGCCTTAAGCAATGTATACTGGTCTAGCTGAGGTGCTGGTGATAGTCTTTGAAGGTGGTGTGTGTGTTTCCCTGGTAACTGACACCTGCTGCTCTTAATGTGAGCCGGGTCAAGACAGGACAGAAGAGTTAATGCTCTGCACCCCCCGCTGGGATCGAGCCTCAAGATATAGGCTATGACTTCTTGGGGCTTGAAAGACTACATCAAAGCTGAAGCACCAGACTTACCAAAACATTAAATACTATATAATGCAGGTTACTTTCTTTGCATATCCTTTCTGCATATGGCAGAGGTAAATGTAGGCCACCCCCTAGCTCAGCTCACAGTACTCACCTACTTCCCACAGTTCTCAGTCAATCCTCCTCAAGCCACTGTTCCACTGAATAAAACCGGGTGAGGCCCTGGGTCATCTTCTTGGTTCTGGAAAGCCATCTTTGTGGCTGGACTTAGAGCCCTTTGACTCCTCGATGATTGAAAATATAATTTAGTGTCTTTATTTTGGCCCTGGGTTGCATTGGAAGTGGTAGATTGGAATCAACTTGATGGGATTCCAATAGCATAACTTTGGGATTACAAATATTGGCTTCTTGCACTGAGACGAGGATCTGGAAGTGTCTCCTACAGTGGACCACAGGAATAATGAAGAAAGGCCCCTCCCAAAAGGGACAGATCTGCTGAAACTAACCCTCTGACATTTGGCAGAGTGGAAAGGGAAGAACAAACTCAAGATAAAGGGATCACTTCAAAGAGAGACAGCCCACGTGACTGCTGGACCAGGGCCTCTCAACGTGCTATAATCAGAGTCACGGTTTTCAGATTTAAGCCTAGCGAATGACTCAGAGACTTCTGTTTCATGTCTAGCTCTTCGGTCTCTGGTCTCTCCTGTCTGGGCGCTCTCTGCATGCATGGGTAATCAAAGTCCCTTGTTCCCAAGGTTTATTAAGCTTTGAAATGGCTTTCCCACCAAAACATTTACCC
The DNA here is from genome assembly GCF_000260255.1 of Octodon degus. NCBI lineage: Eukaryota > Metazoa > Chordata > Mammalia > Rodentia > Octodontidae > Octodon > Octodon degus. Next base: position 13,141,138 of record NW_004524591.1, on the reverse strand, counting down.
TTTACTTTTTAGGAAAAGAGGAGAAAACGGGCCACTAAAGTTAGTATATCCTTTTCAGTCCATCATCTTTGCTGTGGCTTCAAGCTGAAGGAATCAGATGCTAGATGCAGGCAGAGAATTTTTTTTTTTTAATATATTTTCTTATGGCGCTCCTGACCTTATGTGCAATCAGAGCAGTAGGAATAGAACAATGTGGACTGCCACAATTTAAATTCTAGTTTAGATCCTCAGCACCACAAGCTGCGCTGGCCCCACCCCCAGGGCTTGCTGAGATGGCAACTGAGACTGGGTGTGGTGGCGTGTACCTGTAATTCCATCGCTTTGGGGGGTTGAAAAACAGGAGAATTGCTATGAGTCCAATCTACGTAGTGAGACTGTGTAGATCCTGTACTAAATACATACAAATAAATAAATAAATAAATAAATTCTAGTTTAGAGTGCTTTCTCTGAATAACTACTAGTGTAGAAAGACAGTAAGATATATGTTTATCAATAAAACTTTGAAAAGAAAAAAAAAGAAAGACAGTAAGATAAAAGTACTTATTGTGTACTTGTGTGTGGTTTTTTGGTTTTTCTTTTCCTCCTTTGGGGTGTGTGGGTTTTGTTTGCTTGTTCTGTGGTTCTGAGGTGGGAACCTGGAGCTGGGTGTGCTCACTGAGCTACATGCTCTACTGCACAACTCTGGAGGCTACACGCTCTACTGTGCAGCTCTGGAGGCAACGGTGAATGTGCTTTCTTTTTTTCTACCATCAGTAACTGGAGGACAGTCTGACACAAGCAAGAAGTAGAATGATGTAGAAAGAAGGGTGAGAGAAGAGGGAGAGACTCTCTTGGCTTTCAGTTTAATGATAATTGTGAATTATCCAGAAATGTACCAGAGCTCTTGAATGGCAACATTTACTGGAAATACATGATAAGGTCAAGAGGAGCAGCTAGACCAGAAGTCAAAAAGGAAGCTGGCTGTGGGAGCAAGACCAGGAAACTAGAAACAGAATGCACTTTAGAACCTTATTCTCTAACCTAATAATCTGCCCATTTCTCAAGGGAATTTTTTCCACATCAGACAGAATTTAATTCAGGAAGCACTGGTGGAGGTCTACCCTCTAAAAACAGCCATCATCCATGTAGGCATGAACAGAAATTATAGGTACACAGGATCACATTGGGAGGAAAAGGCATTAGCACGTAAAAGGAAATAGTAACAAGACATTATTTGAATGTTTAGTGTGGAAAGTTCCCAACATAAATACCAACAGGGAGAATAACCAATCTCCATGTCCTATCACCTGTGGATAAATTTCAAAAAGAAAGCAGACACAAAAGCTTATATACTAGAAGCCAGGTGTAGCGGCACATGGCTGTGACCTCAACACTTAGTAGGCTGACAGAAGAGGATCACTGGGAATTTGAGGCCAGTCAGGGCTACATAGTGAGATGCTGTCTCACGGGAAAAGATAGCCTTGTGTTATATCCTCCTGTTCATAATGGTTGGGATAGGAAAATCCAGAGAAGCAGAAGCAGGCTGGTGACTGGGGGACTGCCAGGAGCAGCACAGAGGAGGAAATGGGGGGTGCTGGTTTATTTTGGAGTGACAAAATATATGGGAACTGATAGAGGTTGTCATGTATCACTGTGGATGTATAAGATGCCACCGAATTGTTCACTTTGGTTAATAGTTATGGAAATTTCACCTAGATAAAAGAGAATGCTCATTCATGATTAATTCAATAAAACTCTTCATCAGGAGATGCAGGTGTGATGCTAAAAACTGAGCAGGTGAGGAAGTACAGGTAGACCGGTAGTCAGTAGCCAGCAGGCTCCCCAGGGAGGCAGGAAGCCTAGCAGACAGCAGCTATAGGCAAAAGAAGAGGCTGCTCCATCCTGGCAGTGCTGTCCAGTAGAGGCCTAATGTCAGGCACATGTGTAAATTAAGCTTCCTGGTAGCCACATTTAAAAAGTAAAAAGAGGCTCTTCTGCACACCTGCTGACTGCTGTTCTTTCTGTGCAGCAAGCAGTGATCCAGACAAGATGGTAAAGATCAAAGTGAATGGATTTGGCCATATTGGACACCAGGTCACCAGGGCTGTTTTTAACTTTGGCAAGGTGGATGTTGTGGCCATCAATGACCCCTTCATTGACCTCAACGACAAGGTCTACATGTTCCAGTATGATTCGACCCATGGCAAATTCCACGGCACTGTCAAGGCTAAGAACGGGAAGTTTGTCATCAATGGAAAGGCCATCACCACCTTCCAAGAGCGAGATCCTGCCAACATCAAGTGGGGTGATGCTGGCGCGGAGTATGTAGTAGAGTCCACTGGTGTCTTCACCACCATGGAGAAGGCCAGGGCTCACCTGAAGGGTGGTACCAAAAGGATTGTCATCTCCATCCCTTCCACAGATGCCCCCATGTCTGTGATGGGTGTGAATCACGAAAAGTATGACAACTCCCTCAAAATTGTCAGCAACGCTTCCTGTACTACCAACTGTTTAGCCCCACTGGCCAAGGTCATCCATGACAACTTCAGCATTGTGGAGGGACTCATGACCACAGTCCTCACCATCACTGCCACCCAGAAGACTGTGGATGGCCCCTCTGGGAAGCTGTGGTGTGATGGCCCTGGGGCTGCCCAGAACATCATCCCTGTATCCACTGGTGCTGCTAAGGCCATGGGCAAGGTCATCCCAGAGCTGAACAGGAAGCTCACAAGCATGGCCTTCCCTGTGCCCAATCCCAACATGTCAGTGGTGGATCTGACCTGCCGCCTGGAGAAAGCGGCTAAATACAATGACATCAAGAAGGTGGTGAAGCAGGCATCAGATGGTCCCCTCAAAGGCATCCTGGGCTACACCAAGGACCAGGTTGTGTCTTGCAACTCCAACAGTGACACCCACTCTTCCACCTTTGACGTTGGGGCTGACATCGCCCTGAATGACCACTTTGTCAAGCTCGTTTCTCAGTATGACAATGAGTTTGGCTACAGCAACAGGGTGGTGGACCTCATGGTCCTCATGACCTCTAAGGAGTAAGTGGCTCCCCCACCACAGCCTAGTAAGACCGGAGGGATAGAGAGGCCACACTGTAGAAGTCAATGCCCTACTCAGCCCCAACACTGAGAATCTCCTCTTCACAGCTTCCATCCCAGGCCCCCTAGAAGGGGAGGGGCCTTGGGAGCCCTGGCTTGCTGCCATTGCACACCATCAATAAAGCCCACTAAATGTGGTATTAGAAGTTGAACTAGTATACCTATGAATGTCCATTTTGTATCTGTGTATTCAAAGTGGTTGGGATAGATATATAGTTGCATTCTCTTAATGAATAGAATGATTTGTTCTAATGGTGT
>NW_004524591.1:13133175-13136154 GCF_000260255.1 Octodon degus | reverse complement strand
TACCATGCCACCCAGTTCAGTGAAGGGGGTGCCAAGTAGTGCCAATTGCAATAGGAGTTCCAGGATGAGCTGGATTTGGGCAGCATCATGGGCCTCACCCTCAGTCTTCCAAAGGACCTACAGATCAGGGTGGGAGGAGGCGGTGGCTGGAAGCTGAGATAAACTCCACTACCTGCCTGTCTTTATACTCAATCTTCACAGATAGAAATTCTATTAAGATTGTGCACATGGTTTGCATGTGTGCGTGTGTGTGTGTGTGTGTGTGTGTGTGTGTGGTAGTGTTAGGGAAGCAGATAACAGAGGTCACAACAAGTACAATGTTTGACAGAAGAACAAAGCACCTCATAGCTATATTTAAATTTGAGAGAAGTAGGGATGTACTACAGTTCATAGAACAAGTCAAAGCTTAAAGTTTAACAAATGAAGTATGCTTTGTTTTGTTTTGTGTACAGCAATTTTTCACTACCCTCTGCTATGGGGAAACATCTACAAAGATGTACTTGACTGGTCAAGTACATCTACAAAGATTTACTTGACTGGTCAAGGCAATTGTCTTTGTGAAAACTTGTTTTATTTGTTCCATATAAATTTGTCATTTCTCATGATAGCCCCTACCTGTTCTGAGCTACTCTGGGGGAGGACTCTGGGTTGACTCATCTATGTTCACACATGGGTCTCACAGGCAGGTGAGGTGGTTACAGTAGGGAATGACAAGGCAAGAGCATGGGGACAAAGCCCACTAAATTCACAGATGGGGAAAAAAAGCTGAGAAACACTGGTAAGGAACAAGTAGAGCAACTCAATTTTATTTTATTTTCCTGTGCTGATAGGGGTCATACCCAAGGCTTCATGCATGCTGGGCAAGTGCTCTGCCAGCCCCAGAGCAAACAATTTTTTTTTCTTTTTGAGATATGGTCTCACTATGCAGTTCAAGCTGGCCTTGAGCTCACTCTGTAGGCTAGTCTCAAACCCACAACTATCTTCCCACCTCAGCCTCCTCAGTGCTGGGTTTACAGGCATGTATCACCATGCCCTGCTTAAACAATATATAGAAGTCATTATATCAAAACTGTTCTGGCTCTGCATGGTGTGTATGCCTGTAATTCCAGCACTTGGGAAGCTGAGGCAAGAGGACTGCCATCAGTTTGAGGCTAGCCTGAGCTACATAGCAATTCGAGGACAGCCTGGACTACACAGGAAATCACTGTCTCAAAAACAAAAAATAACCAAACATAAAAACCCTCTTTAAAGAGTAGACATTTCAAGACTGCTAATTTTAAAATTTACCTTGCTTTCCTTGTTAGTCTTATTGGATCTTGCCCTCCTTTACCCATCTGCAGAGTCAAAGATGCAGAGATTCATAAACAGGACATGTAACATGGGAGTGTAGAGAATCAAAGGAGCTGTCTGTCAGGGCATGCTCAGGGTTCTGAGTCATGAGGGCTAGGTCACATGCTGAGCTCTGGCTGCAAGGTTCCTTAAAACCTGTGAGCTCATGTCCCAGCCTTCCTTTGTACTGTGGCTCTAACCCATCACCATGGTTGTGCTTGACTGCTTGTGTAACCACTTTGGGAGATCACTTTAGGGGCTTTGACAGGCCAAAGAGCTTTGATTACACAAGGACAGCAGGATACTACTCAACCTGTGACCCTGTGTCATGTGACTCTGGCTAGCAGTTAAAGGGTCCTGACCGGAAACTTATCTTTCATTAGAAAGGATCAAGCAAGAATTTAGGAAAGCTACGCAGCTAAATTTTGTGGTTCTACAATTTGAAAGACATTTATCTTTATTAGTTTTATTTTTTAATATATATTTAGTACAGGGTCTACAGGGTCTTACTACATAGATCGGACTCGTAGTGATTCTTCTGTTTTCAGCCTCCCAAGTGCTGGGATTGCAGGCATGTGACACCATGCCCAGTCTCAACTGCTGTCTCAGTGCGCCCTGGGTGCGGTGCCAACACAGCACGCAGGGGATCGAATCCCAGTCCCTGCATCTGCCTAAGCAGGTGCATTAGTCCGCTGAGTTATCTGGTCAGCCCTTGAAAGACATTTAAAACTATTTGGAAGTTATTTTCTTTGGCAATGCATTATTCTTACTTGGAAAGATTAACATTCAACCATTACTTAGTTCTGCATATTAAAAAAATAGTTCAAATTTCTAGGTTGCTTTTCTAAGGACAGTAATCAGCCTCTCTAGTAGGGTTGGGGCAGATGGCTTTTACTGCCTATGTTCTTCTTTTCTTCATTCCCTGATGCAGCTGGGGTTTTAGCGGAGACATCTATTCTCAAAGGAAGGGATTCAGCCTCTGGTCTAAGGGAGCTTATGACCTATTTTTGGCTGATGCCATGAGGGGAAGTCAGCTGTGGGGGGTTATTTTCTTCTGCTGAGAGAGGGATAGAGATATATTGGTCAATGATTATGTTTTGAAATATGTGTCATTAGGTGATTTCATCATTATAGGCATATCATAGTGTGCTTAAACAAATCTACACAGTGTAGGCCATAAGAATACACACACACACACACACACACACACACACACACACACAATTTCCCCCCAGGGCTAGGATGAATCCCAGGTCTCATCCATGCTAGCCCCAGCACTGAGTGATATCTTCAGCTCTGTTCTGTTGTGTCATGATGACACTGACTGCTTTCCCCATGCTGGATAGCAACATAAGCTTTACATATGCTCACAACTGTGCCCTGGAGTAAGAACTCTGATCTTACAGATGAGAAGGCGAGGGCACAAAGAATAACTTACTACAGATCACACAGCTCATCAGTAGTGCAACTGGGACTGGACACCAGCTGTCTGCTTCCAGACTCTGTTACTGAACCCTCTTCCCTTGCCGAGTTTCATTAAGTGTTAGCAGGGTCTAAAGCCACATCCCCTTCACACTTAATGTATGTTCTTGTTATTCTGAATGGGAAGAAAGTCTAGTCTTCTCTGTTAAATACAAGGAATAATATATA
>NW_004524591.1:13131195-13133075 GCF_000260255.1 Octodon degus | reverse complement strand
GCTATGGTTGAAACCCAGGGCTTCACGCATGCTAGGTAAGAGCTTTACTGCTAAGTTATATATTCAGCTCTTGTGTCTTTTTTTTAAAGAATATTTTTCCAGTGCTTTTATTTCTCAGGAAATTAATATATCACTGACTGGAGGTCCTGTTCTTTACTAGTGCCATTAACCATACCATGGGATGTCCCTCTGTGACCAGGGTATTGAGAATGGCAAAAAGGGGTCAGAGGGAGCCATTCTTATGACCTGAACCTTTTAATCAGTGGGAAAGACTTTGTATGTCTAAGTCTTGAAAATAAAAGACTGCGTTGGGCACTGTCAACTAAGCCAAAGTACTGCCAGTGGGCAGAACAAAATGAGGAGAAAAGAAAACAATTAGAACAATGTCAATGAACTATTTAAAAGGTAAAGTTAAAGATTTTTGCATTTGAGTCCCTCCAATGCTAAATTGCTCTTTCAGGCCAACACTTTGGAGTGTGTTCAACTGAGAAAAAAGAGCAACATTCTTCATTAGCCAGCAGTAACAAGAGGGATTTTCAGTGGGGTTTAATGCTGGGCAGAGGCTGAAGTAAGCATGACTGAGAGGACTGAACTCATTGAACTGATCTGTGCTGTTTACTGATGTTCAAAACTAAAAAGACCCCATTGATTCAAGTTCTTTGCCCCCAAATCCTTTCATCAAGTGTGCAAGGAATTGGCATGGTGCACAAGCCCCCCCCCCAAAAAAAAAAGTAATACCATGAAAAAAGGAGCATAAAGGAAGTAGACTTTTCTGGCAGGAACACCCCAGATGCTGTGAAAGGGAACACTGCTCGTCTGTAGGGCTGGGCCAGGAGCCACAGCTGTCAGATGGGGCCTGAGCTGAACACATGGCTTTTGCGAGGTAATGGATTTCCGAGAAAGAATCACTGCTGGGCTGAGGTGCTAGAGAAGAGCTCAGAGTGGTAAGCAGGACAGCTGGGGCTGGCACCAGTAGGGCACAGGAGGACCTGATAGGCAACCCTGCTCCAATGAAGGCTGTTGTGCCATACCATGCCAGCCAGGGCTCCACAGCCCTCCTTGCAGGAGGTGGCAGGTCAGTTCCCACCAATGCCAAGACACACAGTGCTGCAGTCCAGAGGCTTTTAAAAGGAGATTATGAAAATTTATCCTTCAGCAGGTATAGCTTTAGAAAGACAACAGGCCAAAAGGGGACAACGCTGTAAGTGAGGCAGAGTAAAAGGGCAGTCAGGAAACCACATGGAGTAGGAGAGGAGGACAAGGGAGGAAGAAGAAGCACTAAACCCGTTTTTTCTCACTTGCACATATCTGAGGCAGGAGGATCACAAGTTTGAGTCCAGCTTGGGCAACTTAGCAAGTCCCTGTCCCAAAATAAAACAAAAAACAAAAACAAAAAACACCAAGCACTTGGGATACAGCTCAGTGCAAAGACTCTGTGCTCAATCTCTAGCACTACACACATAAAAACTAAAGTTAGTAATTCTTTAGTATCACTTTATACTTAAGCCACAAATTCACTCTGACAATTTCCAAAGTCAGGAGTTTGAGCCCAGCCCAGCTGGTTCTCTGCTCAGGTCATACAGACTGTGGTAAGCTGTCAGCTAGGCCATAGTCCGCTTTCTTGCGGCTGTCAGCAGAATTCGGTTCCTTACAGTTACATGACCGAGGTTCCTCTTTTATTGTAGGCCAGCTCCTCACCATTCTGTTCTCCACTGCTCTTTGCAGCCCAACTTCTCAAATCAAGCAGTGATTGTGTATGTGTATTTACTATATTAATTAAAGTTACTACTATCAATTATTATTATTATCCTAGTAAATACAGTGGATATTTTGTGCCAGGCACTGCTTTAAAAATCACATTACAAAAAATAAAATAAATA
>NW_004524591.1:13128770-13131090 GCF_000260255.1 Octodon degus | reverse complement strand
ATATATATCACATTATAAATATTAATCCCTTTAATTCTGCTTAATGACTCTACTTGGGTAATAATATCATTACTACCATTTTACAGGTGATCGAAGTGCATAAGAAAGTTAAGCAACTTGGCTAGCATCATACAGCAAATAAATGATATAGCTGCAATGTCAAACCACGCAGACTAGTTCCAAAATCTGTGTTCTTACCATTAAATATAACATATCATACAGAATACTCTTGAGTTTTATCCCCAAACCTGAGTGATGGGGTTGGAGTTGGTCTTCTTAACATTTACCCCAACTTCCTCCTAAAGTGTCTTTCAACATTACAGAGGCCAGTAAGCCAAAAATTACATTTGCTGGACTTGTTGAAGTCAGGATTCTGACTAATGATGCACCTCAGGTCCTAAAATACAAAGAACAACCTAAATCCAAAGCTAGTATAGGAAAAAAAAAATTATAATGAGAGCAGAAATTAATAAAACTGAAACAATAAAAACCAAAATAAAAAGAACCAATGATTGAAAAGTTGGTTCTTTGAAAGAATAAACAAGGGGCCGGGGAGAAGGCTCAGTAGAATAAGCGCTTGCCTGGCAAGCTCAAGGGCCTGAGTTCAGTCCCCGGTTCCGCAAAAAAAAAAAAAAAAAAAGAATAAAAGAATAAACAAAATAGACAATCTTATAAGAAAAGGAAAAGAAAAGATCAATGGATGTAGAAGTGAAAAAGTAAAAATCACAATGGATACTGCTAAAGTTCAGTAGTTATTAGTAACTACCTTGAGATACTGTACTCTAATAAACTGGAGAATCTAAAAGTAATGGACAGATTCATAGACTATTTTGGTAATTCATGAATTACCAAAATAGCTGGTAAGATATAAAACCCAAAATAATTCAATAATAGACAAGGACATTGAAGCAGCAATTAAAATAAAAACACTACCAACTAAGAAAAGACTAGATCCCAGTGGATTCACTGCTGAATTCTTCAAGAACTTTAGCAAAGCCTAATACCAATATTCCTCAAAATCTTTAATGAAATTGAAGGGGAAGGCATACTCCCAAAGTCATTGTTGGAGCTAGCATTACCCTGATTCCAAAATCAGAAAAGAACCCAACCAAAAATAGAAAAAAAGGCCAATCTCTTTAATGAACATATATACAAAAACCTTCAACAAAATACTAGCAAACAAAATGGAACAAATCATCAAAAACATCATACAACAACAAGTGGGATATATCCCAAGGATGCAAGAATAGTCCAACGTATGTAAATCAATAAGCATAATACATCTCATAAACAGAAGGTCAAAAATCACATGATCATCTCAATTAATGTAGAAAACTTCTTTGATAAAGTCCAACATCCATTTATAATTTTAAAAAATTTGAAAAAAATAAGGATAATCTCAATCTGATAAAATTCATCTATGAAAAACCTGCAGTTCACATCCTATAAATGGGCAAAAGCTGAACTTTCCCTCTAATATCAGGAACAAGACAAGGATGTCCTCTAGCACCACTATTGTTCAACATAGTTCTCATTACCCAGAGCAATCAGGCAAGAGAAAAATAAAAGATATGTAGAGGAAAGGAAGAACTGAAATTATCATTATTGCAAAGGACAAGGCCCCAAAAATTTCACCAGGAGACCCTTAAAATTAATAATAATTAATAACTGAATTCAGTAGTGTAGCAAGATACAAAGCCAACACTTTAAAATCAATAGTAGGCGAGAACCGATGGTAAGCAGCAGAGACAGCCTCTCTGAGAGTGCCATCTAGACCCTGAAGTATAGCAATGTGAAGACAAGGAGGGAAGTGGGTCCCCTGAACCCAGGAAAGATCTGAAACATGAATGGAAGTACACTGAGAGAATGAAGAGGGAAACTTTAACAAAGGAGGTAGCCTTCTCTCTGAGCTGGGACACTGCGTGAGAGGAGCGGTTCAAAACTCTAGACGCATGGGGCTGGGGAGATGGCTCAGTAGAATAAGTGCTTCCCTGGCAAGCACAAGGGTCTGAGTTCAATTCCTGGTACCGCCCCCTCCCCTCCAAACCCCCCCCCACAAACCTCTAGATGCAGCCTGCAGCCTGCGCCTTCTCGCTTGCTCCTGCCCGTTCTTCCTGCAGCTGGCTTCCCCTACCTCAGTCTTTCATGAGTAATGAGCGGCCCCTACTGTGTATCCCGAGATCCATTTCCCAAGCTAAGGCTAATGGTATTGTGCAGCAGCTGAGTCCAGTCTCGCACCGCAGCAGCTGGTGCAGTCCGTGGCTAAGGCAGGAGCCCCAAGGTTGTGCAGACAAATGGAACTCAACCATTACACAAAACA
>NW_004524591.1:13126525-13127863 GCF_000260255.1 Octodon degus | reverse complement strand
AAAAAAAAAAAAAAAAAAAAAAAAGAAGAAAGAAAAAAGAAAAAGAAAAGAAAGAAACAACAGACAGACTGGAAGTTGTAGTGAAGTAGAAGATAATGGTGACAGGTCACACTGTAGTAATGCATCCATACAACAATCAGGGGGGTTGGGGAGATGGCTCAGTAGAAGAATTGCTTGTCTGGCAAGCACAAGGGCCTGAGTTCAATCCCTGGTTCCAACGAAACAAAACAAACAATCAATAAGCAGGCCCTAGTAACAAACAGGCCAACATATCTGATGATTCTGGGCTTGAACTTGATAATAATGATGCAACAATGGCAACTGATCTAGTAACGGATGGGTGCTAGTGAAATTGAGTTAGTGTTCAGGTCTCATCCCACATTTAAGGAGAACGAAGACAGTACACAGACAAGATACATGAAGACTTCAAGTAATGCCACAGTTGATCACTTAGCAAAGTATCTGGCTGTGAGGTTAGCTTTAAAGAACTGTGCAGCAAAGGAAAATCAAACCAGATGAGCCTTGACACAGCCAGTGATAAGCAGTATATGATTTATAACAGCCAGTGGCCACTTCACTGTATTGAATGGCTCTTTTTCTTTGGAATTGGTCAGTGAAAAATACTAGAAAGTGAGCAAACCCACGAAACATTATTATGCCCTCAGCAAGGAGCATAAGTGAGATTTATTTTAAAAACCAATTTTGGATTGAACTTTTTAAATAGCTTGATTCTTTAACGTTTAATATGTTACCACCATTACTTTTATGGACAGATCTTGGATATATTGTTCAGTTTCGTTTCTTTTTTTTTTCTTTCTTTTCTTTTTTTTTTCTTTTTGTATTTTAGGGAAGGATCGGTGTTCAGGGTCTCACTACTAGATTGGACTCATAGTGATTCTCCTGTTTACAGCCTCCCAAGTGCTGGGATTACAGGTGCCCACTACCACGCCCAGTCTCATCAGTTTTGTTTCTGAGCCAGACTCATTTACACTACTAGAATGACTTCCCTTTAATTTAAGATTTATTTTTTGGAAGAGACTGCAGTTATTCACTATTTTTTCTTTAGTATAAAAATATATATCTAAGTTGTGTGCTTTCACAAAGTATAGTTCCATTTTGGAGCACCCTTTGACCCAGGAAGTTTTCATAGTTATGTATTCTTAAATAAAGATTCAATTTGCGGAGATGACCCAGGCCGCGGGATCCTGAACAGACCCAGAGCGCAGGCCCGGCAAGTGAGTGAGACGACCCAGGCTGCAGGATCCTGAATAGACCCAGAGCGCAGGCCTGGCCCAGCAAGGAACCCTTCAGCAGAACTCCCTGCAAAGAGGCTAGAGG
>NW_004524591.1:13123698-13124788 GCF_000260255.1 Octodon degus | reverse complement strand
TACACAATGTACTAACCATTGTTACTCTCCTAAAAAAATAAATAAATAAAGATTCAATTTGCTATCATTTTTCCCTCTCCCCTTGAAAGTTTCCTAGGTCTATGGAGTGTTAAATACAGTAATATGTATTCCAACTGTCCCCTGAGTGTTACATATTTATAGTTTTCTATATAAACTGTAGTATCTTCACGAAGACCAAGGCTCAAATTTACTGTACTTAAAAGCAATTCTCATAGGATTATAATTTTCATGGTATTTTCTTCCCTAAGATCTCATTTAAAAGGAGGTTCTTTATGAACTTGGTGTCCATTATCATACAATGTTGTCTTTTTCGTTTTTGTCCCTATACATTTTAAATTTTCTGGTCATGGGGAAGAGAATCAAACAAAATTTTAAATTCTATGGGAACGTGGTTCATTAACAAATTTTACTGGGGCTGGGGAGATGGCTCAGTGGAATACATGCTTTCTTGGCAAGTGCAAGGGCCTAGGTTCAATCCCTGGTTCTGCCAAAAAACAAAACAAAACAAAACAAAACAAAAAAACCCCCAGATTTTACTGATGAAAGAAGAACTGGTATATTTAATAGGGTGGTTTGTGTGTGTGTGTGTGTGTGTGTGTGTGTTGTTGTTGTTGTTGTTTTTTGTATTCTGCTATCTTCATTTCCTCTATTATATGTGTACGTTGTTCTTTTCCTAGTAAAATATCAGAGATACAGAAAAAATCCTGCAGACACACAGTGACTGCTGGCAGCCCTAGAGGCTTCCACAGAGAGATGTAGCAGTGGAGGGGAGGAGGAGACGTGAAGGAATGCACTAGCTGGTGGTGAGTGCTGAGGGCTCAGTAGTCCTTTGTGAGAGAGTGATTGGCAGGTAGCCCTCCTGCAGAGGGACCAGATGAGCTCAGACCTCAGAGCAGCTGTGGGCTCCCTCTAGCAGCACCCAACTGGGTCAGGCCTGAGGAAGGTGCACTCACTGCTGCAGGCCAACTGAGTCGGGTATAGGCCAGAAGGTGAAGTCTTGCTGAGATTATCCACTACTCTGCCAAAAAGGTACCGCGGAGACAAACCTGAAAGTGAACTTTTTTCTTCC
>NW_004524591.1:13117325-13123567 GCF_000260255.1 Octodon degus | reverse complement strand
ATTTTGCTTTATATGAGTGTGAATATGGTTTCTAGGCTTTTTGTGGCTGTGGTTCTGTTCTGTTCTTCTGTTCTAGACCTCCAGTCTTCTGCACCAGTTTCCCAAAGGTAGTATGATAGCCCTTTGTCCTCCAACCTTTTAATCCCTTCCTTTTCCTCCACTTCTCTATTTTGACCCTAACCCATTTTAAATTTTAACTCCTGAGGGCAAAATTTACAAGTTTTGTTTTGGAGACAAAGTTTCACTATGCAGTTCAGGATAGCCTGTAACCCAGACTGGCCTCAAACTCAAAGACATCTTCCTGCCTCAGCCTCCTGAGTGCTGGGATTACAAGCATGTGCCACCATATCCAACACAAAAATTTTGACATATTAATGACTAGTATAGTATGTATAATTTTATGGTTTGTTCTAGATTTTGGTATATAGCCCCAAATTTAGTACATATGGTTAAAGGTGACAAATTGATGGGTGTAGAGAGCCCTTTCTGGTTCTCATCTCAGTCCAAAAAGTTTATATTTGTAGTCCCAAAGACATGTTATTGGAATCCCACCAAGTTAATTCCAATCTACCACTTGCAATGCAACCCACAGCAAAAATAAAGACATTGAAGCATATTTATAATAATGGAGAGTCAAAGGGTCCTAAATCCAGCCATGGTGATGGCTGTGCAGGACAAAGTCCTTGACCCCAGGGCCACACGCAGGTTTTATTCAGTCACGAAGGAGGAGTGGCTTGAGGATGAATGACTGAGAATTGCAGGAAGTAGGTGAGTACTGTGAGTTGGGCTAGGTAGGAGGCCTGCATTTACCTCTGCAATATGCAGAGAAGGAAATGCAGAAAAAGTGATTTGCATTAGACTACTGAGATAATATCTAATGTTTTGGGGTCTGGTGCTTCAGCTCTGTTGTGTAATCTTTCAAGCCCCAGAAAGTCATAGCCACTATCTCGAGGCTTGATCCCAGCTGACATTGTGGAGCAGTAGCTCTTTGTGGGTTATCAGGAAAACATGGGTACCGCCATCAAAGACTACCACCAGCACCTTGGCTAGACCAATATGCATTACTTAAAGCCATTTGAAAAGATAAGGAAAAGTCCTAGCCATCTCGGTACCTATTAATACATGGATATAGGGTCAGGCACAGCCAAAATGGAGACAACTGCCCTTATTTCAAGGAGTGTCACCCAGATGGTCCTCCACAAATGGTTAGCTCAGTTTGTCATTTTTCTAGGTTTTGTTTGGTTTTATTGTCTGATGATGGTACCATTATAGCCCACAGTGACAAAACTGTTCTAAACAGATGTTCTTCCTGATATTCCATGACTGAGATTACTAAGGGTCATAGAAAATACTGTGGCACAGTGACAAAAACTAGGGGCTGAGCCAAAAAGACAGCAACTTCTCATGCTCCACAAATTGAAGAGGTAGGATCTGCAACAGACTCAAAACTCAAAAACCAGCTACACCTGGAAGAAGCCTTGGAGAAAATAATTTCTTAAAGGTTCTAAATACTATCAACAAAGCCATCCACCATAGGCAATTTATAAGTATCACCCCAGGAATTAAATTTAAAAAATAAAAGAAAATGAGAAGACAGCCTGGCAAGCACAAAGTTTTGAGTTCGATCTCCGGTACAAAAAAAAAAAGAAAGAAAGAAAGAAAGAAAGAAAGAAAGAAAGAAAGCAAGAAAAAATAAAAGGAGAAGAAACTTAAAAAACAAAAACAAAAACAAAAACCACTACAATCCCAGATATCCAGTTTGCCAAAGGCAAACCTAAGGGGCAATGAGGTGGGATGATCTGAAAGCCACCCACCTGGCCTCTATACTAAGGTATATTCTCAGCCCTTTTTATATTATTTTGGGATCAGAGTCTTACAGTGGTAACAACAAAAAAAATTGAATTAAGGCTCTAGAAAAAATCAAATCAGAACTAATCTCAGATAACTGCAGAGGTAGTGTCCATAATGAAAAATATGCTTAGTGATCCTAGAGTAGATACAGATTTAAAAAAGAATAGAGGAGCTTAAGAAAATTATGGAAGCCAGTAATGCTTAGCATAGGAAACAAATGGAATTCATAAGGCAGATTCAAGCAGATAGCCAGGAGAATAAAAATTCTACTGAAAGTATCCATAGAAGATTTAGCCAGTGTGATGACAGGATCTCAGATATAGAAGACAGGCTTGAAGTTAGCAATCGTGAAAAGAAAGATTTCTTAAAAGTAGCAAGGGTCATGAGAAACCAAGCAGTTACTAGATGAGGCAAAGAAGAATAACTTAAAATTGTTTGGAGTCAATGAAAAAGCAGAACATAGCACAAATGATGTTAAAAAACTTCACAGATATCATGGCAGAAAACTTCTCTGGTAGAGAAAAAGAATTTGACACAGAGTGTGTGAGGCATATAGAACTCCAGGTAGCCATTATCAGAAAATCCACAGCCAGATATATCAAAATTAAGATTCCAGAAAATCAACACAAGAATAGAATCTTAAAAGCTGTTAGGAAAAAGAAACAAATCACCTATAAAGAAAAGCTCATCAGAGTGACAGCTGACTTCTCAGCACAAACCCTCAAGTCAAGGAGAGCTCAGAGTGAAGTATTTCAGTTTCTTTTTCAATTTTTTTTTTGTACATGGTCTCACTATGCAGTTCAGACTCATAGTGATCTTCCTCTTTTCAGCCTCCCCAGCAGCTGGAATTATAGGCATGTGCCACCATGCCCCGCAAACATCACATGTACAGAGCCAAGGACAAAAATCATATCGTCATCTCAATAGATGTAGAAAAAGCTTTTGACAAAGTCCAACACCTATTCATGATAAAAAAAAAAGCCTACAAAAATTGGAATAGATGGTCTTTATCTCAAACTGATAAAAGCCATCTATCACAAACCAACAACCAACATCATACTGAATGCATAAAACCTGAACACTTTCTGTCTAAAATCAAGAACAAGATAAGGATATCCACTGTCATTATTCTTAATTCAACATAGTCCTAGAAACTTTAGCCAGAGTAATGAGACAACACAGAGAAATAAAAGAAATAATGACAGGAAAGGAAGAAATTAAATTATTATTGTTTGCAGATGACAAGATACTCTACTTAGAAGACCCCTAAAACTCCACTAAAAACAAGTAGATTTAATAAGCAAATTCAGGAGTATAGCTAGATACAAAGTCAACATTCAAAAACAACAGACTTCTTGTTCACTATTAACAACTCATTGAGGGCTGGTGAGATGGCTCAGTGGTCTAAAGCACCTACTTAGAACAAACAAAGCTAAGCAGGGACCGCGGTTCAATCCCCCAGCACCACATGCCAGCCAGCCCTGCCCCCTGGTGGGCTGAGCTGGCCACACACACACAAAAATAAATAATTAAATAAATAAAACTTAAAAAAACAAAAAACAACTCATTGAGAAAGAAATTAGGAAAAAGGCAATTCTGGGCAACAAAGGCAAGGCAGGAGCATCATAAAGCCTGACTTGAAATTATAAAGTTAATGTGATAAAAACAACATGATACTGAAAAAATAACCAGACACAAAGGTCAATGAAACAGATGAGAGGATGCAGAAACAACTCCAGACATACTCAGCAATCTTATCTTTAACAAAGGTGCTAAACACATTTACTGGAAGAAAGATAGGCTCTTTAATAAATTAATAAATGGTGCTGGCAAAATTGGCTTTTAAGGTGCAAAAGATTAAAATTGGATCCCTATCTTTCACTATGCACTAAATGAAACTCAAAATGGATCAAAGATTTAAACATTAAAACAATGACAACAATATGCGATGTATTAATTATTGAAACTGTCCTATTAATTGGCTTTGAAACTGTCTCACTGCTATTTGTTTCTCAATAAAGTTAATAAAAATAAATAAATATTAAAATATAAATATTAAATCTGCTGGGAGACAGAATACATAACACTCTTGAGGATATTAGTATAGGCAAAGACCTTATGAATATAAACCTGATCACACAGGAACTATCAAAGAGCATCAACAACTGAGATCTCATCTTACTAGAAAGCTTTTTCACAGCAAGTGAAACCATCAGTAGAGTGAAAAGATAAAGCACAATGCAGGAAAAAATGTTTGCCAGCTGTTTCTCAGACAAAGGATTACTACTGAGACCTCAAAACAATACACAAAGAATTTTTTTAAAAAATCAGACTTCCCAAAGTTAAAGACCCAATCCAAAAATGGGCATCTGAGATGACTATACACTTCTCTGCTGAAAAAATACAAATATATGAAAAAATACATGTAAAAGTGTTCAATATTACTGGTCATTCGAGAGGTGTAAATAGAACAGCATTGAGATTTTTTCTCACCCTAGAAAGAATGTATATCATCAAGAAATCAATCAATAACAAATGCTGGAGGGTTTTTTTTTCTGTTTGTGAGAGTGTAGATTAGTACATCCACTGTGGAAATCAGTGTGGCGATTCCTCAAGAAACTGGGATTTGGGGCCAGGGAGACGGCTCAGTAGAATAAGCGCTTCCCTGGTAAGCGCAAGGGCCTGAGTTCAATCCCCGGTTCCGCCGGAAAAAAAAAAAAAAGAAGAAAGAAACTAGGATTAAATTTTTTGCAGGAACCAGGGATTGAACTTAGGCCCTTGTGCTTGCCAGGGAAGCACTTATTCCACTGAGCCATCTCTCCAGCTCCCAGGATTAAATTTTAAAATTGAAATAATTTTTTTTTAAAAAAGAAACTAGGACTGGAGGTTCCATTTAACCCAGATAGCCCCCTTCTTAGTATCTCCTCAGAAGAATTAAAAACATTATATTACAACGATATATGTTCACCAATGTTTACAGCCGCACAATTTGTAATAGCTAGATCTTGGACACAACCTAAATGCCCATTAACTGGATTTTAAAATGGATTTTAAAAAGTGGTCTTTGGCTGGGGATATAGCTCAGTGCCACAGTGCCTGCATGGCAAGTGCAAGGCCCTGAGTTTGATACCAAGTACCAAAAAATAAGCAGTCTTTTATGTAATGGAGTATTGCTTAGCCATAAAGAAGGATAAATTGGAGACTTTTATAGGTAAATGGATGCAACTTGGGACCATACTCATTAGAGAAATAAACCAGACACACGTGTGTAAATACTGTTCTGTCACGCTGGTGTGAGAAACTGAAAGAGTAAGTAAGGTCCAAAATGTACAACAGATAGTTTAAAATAGAAAATTCAAAAGGAAAAATAAACTGGGATGGGGGAGTGGAGAAAAGAAAGAAGGGAAAAGCAAAAAAAGAAAAGAAAATAAAAAAATATGATAGTTAAGACAGTTATTTGAACTAATTTTGCCTTAGTTTATTGAAAAGAAAGGTTTGTGTTAATATTGTTTGGACTATTAAATGCTGACATCTTGTACTCTGGAGAACTAACTTATAAAAGATAACAATCCACAATGTATTTACCATTGTTACTCTCCTATTACCTTACTTTGAAAATTTTTTTCTCTTTAAAATTATAAAAGGGTTAGTGTTAAAAAATCAATAGTACTCTTGTGGACTAATAATGAACTCACTATTAATGAACTCTTTGTGAAGGACAGAAATTAGGAAAGCACTGCTATTCATACTAGCATAAAGAAATATTAAATACTTATGAATTAACCTAAGAAAGTGAAAGACATCTGAGGTAAAAACTATAGTATTCTAAAAAAGGCACTCAAAGAGGCCATCAAAAAACAAAAAGATATCCCCCATTCCTAGGTAGGCAGAACCAATATTGTCAAAATAACCACACTTCCAAACCCAATACAGATTTAACATAAACCCAATCAAAATCCCATTAGAATTCCTCACAGAACCAGAGAAAACCAGCTTAATACTCATATAGTCAGAAGATACCCAGAATAGAAAAACAATCTTGGCCACAAGAGCAAGAGGCATTAAAATCCTGTATTAAAAAGCTATAATGATAAAAACAGCAGGAAGGCTGAAAACAGGAGGATCACTACAAGTCTGAGCTGCATAGTGAGACCCTGTGCCAAATACATAAAAGGAAAACAAAAACCAATAAAACAGCATGATATTGGCCAAAAACAGATACATGGATCAACAGAACAGAATAGATGGGTATAGACAACGCATGGCATTGACAGAGGGGCCAAATATTTTCACTGGAGTAAAGACAGCATCTTTCACAACTGGTGTTTGAAAAGCTAGCTATCCACACTAAGAAGACAGACTAGACCTGCATCTTTTTCTTTCTTTTTTGC
>NW_004524591.1:13111160-13116500 GCF_000260255.1 Octodon degus | reverse complement strand
AATGGGATTATATGAAATTAAAGTTTCTGCACAGCAAAAGAAACAACCAACAGAGACAACCTACACAATGGGAAAAAAATTTTGTTAGTGATTTCTCAAACAAAAGATTAATATCCACAATACAGTATATAGAACTATCCTCCCCTCAACAAAAGACCCAATCAAAAAGCAGCCAAATAAGATGAACATACGCTTCTCAAAAAAATTCAAATGGCCATACATAGATAAATGTTCAACGTCTCTGGCCATTAGAGAATTGCAAATTAAAACAACACTGAAGGGCCGGGGAGATAGCTCAGTAGAATAAGCACTTGCCCAGCAAGCGCAGGGTCCTGTGTTCAAATCCCAGTACCACAAAAATAAAAATAAATAAAATAAAATAAAAAATAAAACAACACTAAGATTCCATCATACTCTGGACAGAATGGTTATCATTAAGAAACCAAATAATAAGGAAGGCTGGCAAGGCTCTGGGAAAAAAAGGAACCCTTTTACATTGTTGGTGGGAGTGTAAACCAGAACAGCTAAGCTTACCATACTATGGAAATCAACAAGGAGATTCCCCAAGAAAATAAAGCCAGAAATTCTGTTGGACTCAGCTGTTTCTCTCTTAGGTATCTTTCCAAAATAGTTAAAGACCTCATGTTACAGTGACACATACATACTCACCTTATACTAGCACAATTTATAACAGCTAAATATTGGAAGAGATCTTTATGTCCATTAACAGATAAATGGATAAAGAAAATGTGGTATCTAAGCACAATGGAATAGTACTCTCCCATAAAGAAGAATAAACGAGTTGTTTGTAGGAAAATGATTGAATCTTGAGACCATAATGTTAAGTGACATAAATCAGATACACAAGTATAAACATCACATGGTTTCTCTTATATGAGAAACCCAAAATATAGAAAAAGAGAAAAATAAGTGTTAGACAGTAAGAGGGAGACAGATCTTTTGGAAAAGATCATTTGAAAAAGAGGGGACCATGAGATGGGAAGGGGAGAAATAAAGGTGGGAAGGGGATGAAAAAAAGAATTAATTTGCTTTATGTATAGGTACCAATACCCCACGAGAAAGGTGATCAAAGTCTTGGTTACTTTTTACTCATGGCTGGGACAAAATACCATCACCCAAAATGAAGGAAGGAAAGGTGTATTTAGCTTACAGTTAGTGGAGGCTTCAGTCCATACTCTGCTGGCCCTCAGGAAAATGGCAGCAATTCATAGCAGCAGAAAACAATGAAGAGGGATGGCCAAACAGCTCAGCAGATTAAAGCACCTGCTTAGGCAGGCGCAGGGACTAGGAGTTTGATCTTGGGCCTGCCGTGCCGGCCCGGCCCCAGGGCGTGCTGAGCCTGCAATTGAGACTGGTCATGGTGGCATGTGCCTGTAATCCCAGCACTTGGGAGGCTGTAAACAGCAGGATCAATATGAGTCTGATCTACCCAGTGAGACCCTGTGGACCCTGTAGACCCTACCCTAAAATACAAAAAAACCCCGGCAACAACAACAACAAAAACAAACAATGAAGGAAGGAGGAGGAGCAGCAGTTGTGTCAACCATCAAGACTCTTTCTCTTCCTTCTCTTCTGACTGCGAAGACCAGTGCCTACAGCGAAGATCAGAGCTCCTCATGGTGAGGCTGCAGAGATCAAGTGCCTCCAAAGTGGCACAGATGCAAAAACCAGAACTCCTCCCAGGAAGTAGGTCCCAGAAACCTTTCTCAACTCCTCTAAATGCCCTTTTTGTGCTGAGTCACTCTGGGGCAGGTCCTCTTCATCCTAAGGTGGAGCTTCCACACCCTAGGATGTGGAACTGACAAGAGAATCTAGCTAAATTTCGGGATCCAGCCAAACTTCTGACACCTCAAGTTGACACAATGTATCAACCACCACAATCCACCCCTTGTCAACTTGGCAACTACACATATACCTCTTTAAATCAGTCTCCAGATACGAAGACATGCTTCTTCACATTTCACAACTTGGACAGTATAACACAGCTTTAGTAGTGCTTCAGAATCACTTTTAAGTCTATTAACATTATGTTACATGAGCGGCATAGCATTTTACCCCTGACCTCCAAAGACTCATGCACATCTCTTTGTGCAAAAGGCACTTTAGTCTATCTGCATGAATTGCCAAAGTCCTAACAGTTTCAGCATTGCTGGAGAGTACAAGTCCCAAGATCTAAGGCAAACTCTTAGCTGTGAGCCCCTGTACAAAAGAAAAGTTAAACACTTCCAACATTTAAAGGCAAAAGAAAACATTACCATTGCAAAATGTATACACAGGAGGTTACCAAGCACTGGGATCAAGGCAAATCCAAACTCCAGAAGGGCAAACATTAAGTCCTGTAGTTCCCTGTGGAATATCCAAAGCATCCTGTAATGTTTGTGAGCTCCAAAAGCCTTACATGGCTTCACCCCTAAGGCACTTCTGCTGGTAGCTCCCACAGTTTTTCCCAGGGGCTGGCTTTGCTCTCTCCTTGAAGCTCTTCTTAGACAATCCATGTTCTTGGCTTTTTCAAACTTCTGAGGTTCTCACTGAATAGGCTTCTTATTCACAGCTTTACATACAGCCCTCTCAGGGGCACATTGCCTAGCTTCCCAGGCCTGCTGAAACCTAGGAGGAAGCCTTCTTAACCACAGAACTTTTGTATTCTGCTTACACCTAAAATCAATGCCAATGGATGATGCCAAGGTCTGCTGCCAGCTGGAGCAGTAGTCAGGCTTTCTTCTCTCTTGGCTGTAGGGGTCAAGTGCCTAGATTTCTGAGCACTCTGACCCTGATTCTTCACTTTTTTTTTTTAATGTCTCTGGTACAGGGTCTCACTGCACAGCTCAGACTCATAGTGATCCTCCTGTTTCCATCCTCCCCAGTGCTGGGATTACAGGTATGTGCCACCACACCTGGTCTCAGTCACTGGCTTTAGGGACCTGAGATTGAACCCAGTCCCTGCACTTGCCTAATCAGGTGCTTAGTGGCTGAGCTATCTTGCAGGCCTGACCCTGATTGAAGAAGAAATTCTCCATGCTGACACCATTCTGGAATCTGGTGAGCCTGCCTCCTCCATTCTGGAACCTGGTGTGGCCACCACCTCCATTCTTGAACATGGGGCTCTGTGGCTTTCTCCTCAAAGCAAAGTCTCTCACTCTCGCAATTCTGAGGCTGCAAAGGATGAGAACCTACTACCTCCTGTGATGCCCTCAGGACATCTTTTCTATTCTCCTATTCTTCTTGGGCAATGGAGATCTCAGCTCTATCTTTGCAGTCTATAGCCATCCCAGTGCTCCCTTTATGGCCAAACTCACAATATTTTAAATCATCCTGCTGGGCTCTTTGCTCTTGACTCTCAACACATATCTGACTAAAAGTCCAAGCAATAGCCATGCTACTGCCTCAACATTTACTGCCTTGAGATTTCTTTTTTTAAGATTAACTAGTCCACTATGCTTAATCTCAGTCTCAGGCAAAGTCTCTGGACATGAGCAAAATGCAGACAAACTTTCTGCCAACACATAACACAAATCATCTGCAGTCCAACAACTAATGCAGTCCTTCCCAGCAGAAACCTCCCCAGCCTGGTCTTTACAGGCAGTCTTTATGTCTTCTGGTCTTCTAAATGCTGACCAGAAACTCCCATACAGAAGAGCTGAAGGCATTCTAGCTCTTCACTAATAGGTGACCTTTCCAAACCTTTGTTATTTCTTCCCACAAGCCTTTCCCAAAAGCTTGTACTCCACATTGTCAGGTATAGTCACAGCAATGGCCCCACTCCTGGTACCAAATTCTGTCTTGGTTACTTTTTACTCATTGCTAGGACAAAATACCAACACCCAAAATGAAGGAAGGAAAGGTTCATTTAGCACAAAGTTAGCGGAGGTTTCAGTCCATATTCCGCTGGCTCCAAGGAAAATGGAAGCAGTTCATGGTGGCAAAAAACAATTAAAATCAGAGCAGGAGCCACAGCTGCTGCCCTGCCTTTTGCTCTTTGCTGTTTTCTGCTGCTCTCTGCCTTATGCCACTCTGCCTGGGAGCCAGCCGAGAATAGACTGAAACCTCCACAAATACTGTCAGCTAAATAAACCTTTCCTTCCTTAATTTTGGGTGTCAGCTATTTTGTCCCAGCAACAAGTAAAGAAACTGAGACATGTACTAGTAATAAATACAAATTAAGGAAAAATATCTGAGAGACCACTCTTCCAGCAAACATGGAGCCTGTGCACTATACCCCTTGGGTACAGTCACTATTTTTAGTGCCATTTTATCCCTTGTCTTCTTGTTCTCCTTTTGCCCCTATCTTCTCATCCACTAGTCTAATATTTTATATCTATTTCTGTAAGTCACCTCATACTCTTTTTCGGAAAAAAATATAAATCAATAAATAAATGCCTCATTTAATTTGATTAAACATAGTTTTCAAATTAAGTCCCTATGAAATAAAAAAGACAGTTCAATCTTTACTCCCTTAAACAGTATTACAGACACTGGAATTCTGGCACAAGGGTGACTGGGAGAGTCTCATGGAGTCATGAGATCTGCTGTGCTGGGGCCGAGCCTGGGCTGAAAGACCTCTGGTGCTGCAGGTCCTGTGACATCAAGTCAGCTGCCAGGACTCTGGAGGTGAGATCACTACTATCTTCTCCCCTTTTTCTAAAGCAAAAGAAATCCAAATCAATATATTTGCCACAGGACAGATAAATGCCTGATCTTTTCTGATATCTGAAGGTAGCAAATGAGTCCAGCAAGTGAGTTTTTCCTACCTGCAGCTCAGCAGAAATGAGAGCAGAGAAAGCCAGCCACCGAGGCTGACTTGACAGAGCAGGAGAAAGGATATAAGAGAATCAGGGCATCACGTTATGCAGCTCTGATGGAGTGCCACAGTGTTTTAGGCAGTGTGTCACCCTGTCATTTTTATACACAATAATTTTGTTACATTAGTAGCACTTATAATTTTTACTTAATATTTGCTTTTCCATCCATTTGCTGTGCTTTAAATCTTGTCCTAAGTAATAATACCCATGAAATAAGGAATTTAATATGCTAGTTACACTTTTTCTAGTATATCACAAACTGAATATGCAACTGTCAACATAAGAAATTGTTCATGTACTTCCCAAAGTTACCTCATGCATCATAGTGTTAGATGTGCCACCCTCTATGACACACTGAGGGGGGAATCTCAATCCTGATCTCATTGGTCTGCCCAGAAAGGTGTTGGCTACTGTGGGATCTGGAGGATAGAGAAAAACTGTTCTTTTAAAAATTCATATGTACACATATGTATTATGTATATATTTATTATTATAGACTGAGACATCACTGAATTTCACA
>NW_004524591.1:13108732-13109629 GCF_000260255.1 Octodon degus | reverse complement strand
TATGATGAATGCTATCACTATGTGTATATAAAATGTACCAATAAAAAAATTCAAGGAAAAAAATGTAAAAGCAAAAAATAAAAAAATAAAAAAGAAGCCGAAAACAAGGGTGGTGGTTTTGGAAAATTAGATTGGGAACTTTTTTCCTTTGTTTCTCCTCAGCAGGAAGATACCACATCCTATGTGAACACTTGTGCGAGACTTGAGGTAGATCCAAGAATGCAGAAGGCCAGGGGACACAGCTGTTGGTGTCAGCCAGCATAGGCTTCATAGTTGTGCCAGGCAGAGGCAGCAAGGGACAGGCAAGTGCTTGGAGGAAGACGGGACAGAGCAAAGTTAGCAAGTTTACAAAAGAATTGCTGTAGTGATGGACCACAGGATCTAAGCTATATAAATAAGCAAAGCCAGGAGGTGGCTGAGTCATGTGGGAATAGTTCTCTCCTCTATTGAGCTTTACTTTTCCTGTATTCAAAGAGATTAAGAGGTTTTCAAATTACCTAAATCAATGTTCTCTTATAATTTCATTTTACTTCTATTGAGAAGCTCATTTCTGGGCTAGCTTGGTGGGAAAGCACTGCTTAGCACACACACACATATACCACTTCACGCCCATCAACCTGGCAAAAATGAAAGTCTGGTAGTGAGTACTGATGAAGATGTAATATTGTGCTGAAGATGTACTACCTTTTGTGTGGGTTAGGCTTCATAGTTGTGCCGGGCAGAGGCAGCAAGGGACAGGCAAGTGCTTGGAGGAAGACGGGACAGAGCAAACTCAGGGAAGAAGTATATGTGTGTGTGTGTGTGTGTGTGTGTGTGTGTGTGTGTGTGTGTGTGTGAAGACCTGGTTCAATGCTAAGCACCACAAAATAAGCAGAAGCTCACTTCTCTTCCCATTAT
>NW_004524591.1:13106640-13107862 GCF_000260255.1 Octodon degus | reverse complement strand
ACAGACATGAGTCACCAAGCCCAGCTAGTGTGTCATATTTAATCCAA
This sequence comes from Octodon degus, assembly GCF_000260255.1. Classification (NCBI taxonomy): domain Eukaryota; kingdom Metazoa; phylum Chordata; class Mammalia; order Rodentia; family Octodontidae; genus Octodon; species Octodon degus. Next base: position 13,107,815 of record NW_004524591.1, on the reverse strand, counting down.
AAGATTAGGACATAATTTGGCAAACCAGCACATTCACAGCAATCACTTTAGAAGTCTGGAAACTACTTAGGGGTGTGGGGGAAATGGAATATTTCTGTTGGATTTTTCTCCCTAAATTAAATTTTTAGAAGTTTTAAGCCTATTTCAAGCATATGGAAAATAATATGACTTTATGTAATCACTCACTGTTAAATTTTGCTACTGTCATATAAACTTTCAACTTTAAAAAGGCCACATATGAAGCCCCTATCTGTGAGCCCTATCCTGAATTTGGAGCTTGTTCTCATGCTATTTTTAAGTATTCAAAAATAATGTATTTCTCATTTCATACCTTAAATGCACACATACATATCACTCTGCACCTCCATTTGGGTGGGTTACACATGTAACTTGATTTATCAGTTTAGATGTATAGCATAGTGCCACGAGATATGTTATCTTGAGCGGACTTCTGGTTGTTTCCATGTTTTGCTACTACAAAAGCTTAGACTCTGCATTTTTGTACATGTCTCCTCGTTCATACAGGTAGAAGTTTCTCTTGTAGGTGCACACAATCATTTGATGGGTCTTGTTAAAATGCATACTCTGACTCAGCGAGTTTTGGGTGACACCTGCCATTCTGTTTTCGTATTGTTTCTGGTGACTTTGATGGTGCTGGCGCTGGACTCACACTCTGAAGAGTGAACACCTTGCAGAGAGGCGAAGTGCAGGCTGCAGAGGAGTGCACACTCGATGGTACGACATGTTGCCAGGCTTCTGTCTGAAGTGCTCACACCAACCCACACTTCCACCTAACCCACACAAGGTAGTACATCTTCAGCACAATATTACATCTTCATCAGTACTCACTACCAGACTTTCATTTTTGCCAGGTTGATGGGCGTGAAGTGGTATCCCATTAATTTGCCTTTCATGAGTACTAATGAGATGGAAGCTTTTGAGTTTCTTCCGTAATAATTTAAAACTAATACTTGAGGGGAAAAAAATGTCATTTGTACTTTAAAGCATTCTTAAAATAGTCCCACACTTTTTGATGGCTTCAAGATTTTTTTTCTTTTTTTGGCTTTTTGAGACAGGGTCGTGCTGGCCATGGACTCACAGTGTCACAGTGATCCTCCTACCTCAGCCTCTTGAGTGCTGGGATTACAGGCATGCACCATGTCTGGCATGTTACA
>NW_004524591.1:13096570-13106540 GCF_000260255.1 Octodon degus | reverse complement strand
AACATTAGTTCCACCATTTAAAATTAGGTAATGGCAGTAGGCCAACTGGTTTTTCTTCTGTTTCAAGCATCAGTGATTTACTTACAAATTTTAGTTCAAGATGAATAACTTTCCTTCTGAGTTCCTCTTTTGTACAACCTATGAGTAAAAGAGAATTAGGAAGCTATGTATAAAGTGCAGCTTTCAAACAATGAAGAATAGCTAATGTACATGGCTGTAAAAAAAAATAAGTTTTGGAAAACCAAATAATGACAAGATAGAGCCTATAAATTTTATAATATTCCCCTTTGGGATTATAGGTTTAAACCGTTTATAGTTTCACAAGCTGTTTATCAGTTCTTGGGAACTGTTATAGGTTTAAACCTGATCCTTTATAACGAACGTATTTATGGATATCAACAGTGGAGTGTTTTTAAAGTCCTTGAAATAATGAAGTTAGGCTAAGTTCTCTATTTTACAAACAGTACTTGTTCATTCAGCTTACAAAGAGAAGTTTGTTTATAAAACATCAGCAAATGTTGCCTCTTTAGAGACAACATTCCAAAATGGGCTACAAGTTTCACTAGGAGCCCTGTGGAGTTGGGAATGCTTTTGTACAAGATGTGAGGATTCTCTCAGGAAGGAAGGTAAGGCAAAGGCTGTGAGGCCAGGCAGTCTAGGGGTTCGATCTTGCACCTCTGAGATGAAGGCTGGAGGGTTTTGGCAGAAACTTCTCTCCCTTGGGTCCTAACAACTCACAGACAACGGTGAAAGAAAAAAGAAAATTAGAGACGTCAAGGTTTTTTGGTTTTGCCAGTTCTTGTGAACTGCTATGCAGGAACAGAGTTTTCTAGGCAGCATTAACTTGGATGGAGGCGTCCCCACCACCCCACGTGGCCAAGAAGGTTTGGAAGGAAAGCGAGGCTTTCACAGAAATTTGAGGTTGTTTTTAAATGACAAGGTTCAAAGAGATCCTCTGGATTACATTTGGTGACCTGCACTTGGTGAAATCTAGAGGTACACTGCAGCCTCCAGAGTCCCCTACCTCTCACTTTCCTGGGGGTCACAGGAACCTAACAATGTGACATATTGGTGGCGTGACGGCAAGTTCCTCAAAAACAAAAAAAGCGCAAATCCGCAGTCTTGTGATGTGTAGTGGGGTTGGCGAAGAAAGAACTGTGTGAGTGTGTACGTATGTGGTTCAAAAGGGCCACCTGACAGTCTGTAAGGAAACTTGTAGAAAAGCCCCAATGTCTACCGATAAAGGAGATAGTAAATTCCCGCAGGGAGATACCTGGCAGCCTTTACAAAGCCGGAGGTAGATCTTTGTCGAGGATTTGGTCAGGAAACAAGAAGTGACCTTACTGCAGATGGGAGTTTCAGGGCAGTAGTCCCTGCCGCTGGTAGTCTCTGTTTGAGCGGGAAGACCTGCTTTGAGCTCCGCCCTCTCACACCTACCTGGCTGGTGAAACTGCTCCCGAGAGAAAACGCCTCTCTCCTGAGCGAGGGTCAGGGGTGGGCGGACTGGGGTGCAGGCCTCTGCGGGGAAAGGGATTCTGGGAAATGTAGTTCTGGCTTCACACCTGCGCCCAGGGCTGTGTGTCAGAGAAAGGTTATCCTAGCACAGATCAACTTGGGAGGAAGGGAGATTTCCCAAAGCGAGGGAAGAAAGGGCAAGAAGGGAGCACGCTTATTAGCGTTATATTTCAATGACATGTCATGGTACGCAGGTATGGGGCACAGTGTGGTATTTCGGTACATTTATGCGTTGCAGAATGATCAAAGCAGAGCAATGGCCATCCTCAGTCGCTCGGGCTGGAAGGCTGAAGTCTTATCAGACTGCCCTCTCGCCCTCAGGTCCACGGACAGCATCACCTCCTCTAGTCTTCCTCCATTCTCTCTTCCTGCACAGGGGCCTGGGTCCTCATTCCGCGCTTTGTGTTACCATTGCATTGTTACAGACCCCCCTCTTCCTTGCAATCCACGCTACACATTTCTGACAAACGTAAGAAACCATTGGGGGCCTGGGGAGATAGCTCAGTAGAATAAGTGACATGCTGTATCATCGGCCACCACCCAGGAAGGCCATGTCTTACAGCCCCTGTTCCCTGCATGAACAGGCTGCCACTACTGTTTACCTCCCCCTTGCCTCCGCATGTGCCCTGTTCTTTCCAGTCCTCTCATCTTTGCTCACACCAGCCTGAGTGTAAAACAAACAAACAAACCCTTTCCATTACTCTCTTAGTAAAATCTTTCGTGCTCAGTGCCTGGCTGAAATCTCATATCTGCCAGGAAGCCTTCTTGGGCGTTCCAGGTACCAGTGATCTGTCGACTTCAAGCAGCGGAAGGGCTTATTGTCTGGGATATTCCTTTTGATCCTTAATTATACACTTCGTAACTTTCCTCTGTGCTCTCAGCGGAACAGCACAGTCTTTGAAAGCAGAAACATGCTTTGTGGTCCCTGCTTCTTGCAGACAGTCTTGGTTAATGGGTGAAGCTGTTTCTAAGCCTTCTCTGAAAAAGGGCACCCAATTCTTTCATATCCTGTGTTGAGGGTGATCTTGAGCTAGACAGCTCACATGTGAGAACCAGGAAGATCATGTCTTCCAGCACTGTGCTCACCGGAAAAACAAACAGAAACCCAGCTATGTTGAGTGCATTTCATGTGCTGTACAAGTCACTCTCCTGAAGAGTCCAATGAAATTATTTTTAATTTGTTCACCAAGTTGTGCGACTATCACAAGGACATTCACATTTACTTATGCACTTGTCTGTATTGCTTTAAATTGCTACAAGCCTATATATTAAATAAATATGATGGAGGCATGTATAATCAAGCTTGGTGGTTTTCTTCAAGTAATTAAAATAGGGTTGCCAGAAAAATATATAGGATGGTCAGTTAAACGTAAATTTCAAATACACAATGAAAAATGTTTTGTGTAATTTAAACACAATATTTTTTTGGGGGGGGGTCCTGCCTATTAGCTCAGTTGTTTAAGTGCCTGCTTAAGCAAAGCAGTCAGGCTCAGGAGACTATGGTTCGATCCCCAGATCCTCCAGCCTTACCAGACCTGCCCTTAAGGCATCCTGAGACAGAAGAAAAGATCCTTCTAAACACAATATCTGGAATGTGCTTAGACCCAAAAAATATTCATTGTGTTTCTGAAATTCATATGCACCTGTGTCCTGTTTTTTTTTTTTTCCTAAATCTAACTTCAATATTAAACATGGGGAAGGAAGGTGGCAAAACATGGTTTAATTTGATCAAGTCCATGTTGTATGCATGCATGAAAATATACTGAACCCATTAATATGTGTTAGTAAAATATTTTCCTTAAATAAACAAAAATAAGCATAAGCATACACTGACCATATGACATAGCCATTCCACTTCAAAGAGTTTGCTGGGGGCAAATGAAAATATATGTCTACACTGAACCTGTACATGAATGTTACAGAAGCTCTATTGATAACAGTCAAGAAGTAGGAAGACCTTGTTAATAAGTTTATGGTTGAACAAACTGGTATCCAAACATAGGAATGTTGGGGGCCTGGCCCTAGCTCAGTCCTTTAAGTGGCTGCTTCCACAAAGCTGTCAGCCTCAGGTTGCTGGAGTTTGAACCTCACAACTCTCCTGCTGGCCAAAAGTGCCCTGAAGGCATTTGAGGAACAAACATAGGAATGTTACTCAGCAATAAACTATTGGTATATGTAATAACATGTATGAATTTCAAAAATATTACACTGAGTGAAAGAAACCGGATACATTTATCTTTTTGTTGTTGTTGTTTTTCAGACAGGGTCTCAGTATGTAGGCTGGCCTGGAACTTGTTATAATCCTCTTGCCTCAGCCTCCCAAATGCTGGGATTACAGGCATGCACCACCACACCCAGCAGCAACATTAACCTATAGAGGCAGAAAGCAGATCAGCTTTGTACCAGGGTTAGGAGATTGCCTGCTAAGAGAAACAAGAAAGTTTCCTGGGCAATGGGAACATTCTATATATTGACACAGGTATAACACAGGTGTATAAAATTGTCAAACCTCACTGAATCTACTGGGAACAATTTATTGCATATAAATCATATCTCAATAATAAGGATTCCAGAAAAGAAACTGAATTTTGTAGGGCCAGCGAGATAGCTCAGTGGACGAAGTGCCTGCTTAGGCAAGCGCAGAGACCGGGGTTCATCCTAGACACCATCTGCTGTGCTGGCCCCATCCCCTTGTATGATGAGCTGGCCACCAGGACTAGTGGTGGTGCACGCCTGTAATCCCAGTGCTGGGGAGGCTGAAAACAAGAGGATCAGTACAAGTCTGAGCTGTGTAGTGAGACCTTAGGCCAAATACATTTAGAATGAAAGAAAGGAGAGAGAGAGAGAGAGAGAGAGAGAGAGAGAGAGAGAGAGAGAGAGAGAGAGAAATTGAATTTTGTACCAAGGATCAGTGAATTAGTAGTGTGAGTTTAGAACTCCAATTAACACATGCTGTATAGTGGATCTCTTAATTAGCAGTGCTAGTTTAATGAGATCCCAGTTGTTGATTATTTGTGATAGTTCCTGTGCAATTGGGGTTTATTCATAGTCTTTGTCTATACCAATGTTTTCAAGAATTTTACCTAGTTTATCTTCCAGCAGATTTAATGTTTCTGCTTTAATATTTAAATCTTTGATCCATTATGATTTAGTTTAGTGCATGGTGAAAGATGTGTATCCACTTTTAATCTTTAGCACCTGCAGAGCCAATTTTCTCAGCACCATTTATTAATTTATTAAAGAAGCTTTTAAAAAAGCTATCTTTCTTCCAGTGAATGTGTTTGGCACCTTTGTCAAAGGTTGCTGAGTATGTCTGGAGTTGTTTCTGCATTTCTAATCTGTGCTATTGATTTTTTGGTCTGGTTATTTTTTCAGTATCATGTTGTTTTTTTTTTATCACATTAACTTTTTTAAAAATTTTATTCAGGACAGTCTACAGGGTCTCTAGGGTCTCACTATATAGATCAGACTTGTAGTGATTCTCCTGTTTTCAGCCTCCCAAGCACTGGGATTACAGGCATGCCACTATACCCAGTCTCAATCACAGTCTTAGCGTGCCCCAGGGGCAGGGCTGGCATGGTAAGCTGGGAATCAAACCCCAGCTGCTGTGCTCTGCCTAAGCAGGTGCTTTAGTCTGCTGAGTTATCTGGCCAGCCCTTAATCACATTAGCTTTTTGTTTTCATTACATAAATTAACCCATTTATTATAGGCTAGGGATGTCTCACACCGTAAGAGCTTCTGCTGGTCTTTAAATTCCTTCAGGCTTCGGATGGCTGACTTGACTGTGACTGCAGAAGTGGTATTGTAGGTCCAGGTGCCATAGTTTTCATGCAGGAACCACAGTGCCAGATCCCCGTGGCCCGCCTCTTCATCTTTGTCTTGACACAGAAGGAGCAGGCAGGTATACTTCATGTGCTGGCTGATTTCAATCTTCTTCACCATTTTCCAGAGTGAGGTGCTGTAGGGAGTCCCATATTTATGGACAATGCTGACCTTCTTGGTGTGCTTAGCCATGTCGAGGAGGCCCAAACTCAGAGAGCTTTATATATAATTTCATTAGCTTTATAGTATAATTTCAAGTCAGGCATTGTGATGCCCTCAGACCTGCCTTTGTTGCCCAGAAATGCTTTGCTGTTCTAGATCTCTTCTGGTTCAAAATGAATGCTAGAATAGCAGTGTTAGTTCAGTAAAACAAATACATGCTTTTCCATCTTTGAGCTCTGTTCATAGTTTTATAGCTTTGATCCTTGATCAAATGACCTTTCACCCAACAAATTATTAGTTTACTGTCCTCTCTGGGCTGTGTTTCATGCCAGGCTATGGTCAGATTGACTGGAGATTCATGGGACCCAGTGCTGAATGCTGGGGAAAGGAGATGAGACAGGCTTTAAATACATGATCACACAAGTATACAAATTTCCTGAGCATAAAAGGTACAATGTTACTGTAGAAGATTGGAATACCTCATTCTTCTTCAAGGAGCATTCTATCTGTCATTCAGCTCTGCTCCTTTCTGGGCTGATGCTGCCTTCCCAAACCCTGCATTGTAGGATAGATGAGGTGGACAGTCACACTGCTTACCCCTCCTGACCTAACAGAACCCTTTCTTTGGGGAACCTGTGCCCAATTGCTATGCTGATTTTCATAGCAATTATTTCTGGTGAAAGCTGCTGGGTAAAAATTATGGCATGTTACAGGATTCCTTTTATACGAAATTTTTAGAAAACGCAATACAATTTCTAACGACAGAAAGCAGATCAGTGTTTACCTAGGGTTGGAGGGAAGGAATCCTTGGCCACAAGGGTCCTGAGGACAGGTTGGAGAATGGAATATCCTGTATGTTGAGTACAATTATGGCTTCATGGGGGGTGGTGTTGATCGAAATTCATCACCCTCTACACATTGTGATTGGATGTATGTAAATTACATCTCAGCACAGTTTAAAGAGCAGAACATGAGGGGAAAATTAATTTATAAATAAACACTTTCCATGGAAAAAGTAGATAGGGACAAAGAAACTGATTTCTAAAGGACCCAATAAAGTGGAGTTTCCACTTATTCTGAGGTAAGAATAATTAAAAAGCCATTGACATAAGGCTCTACTTATTGCAGAGCCTCACAGGACTGCTCAGGCACCTCCTGAGAATCAGAAGATGGAGAAGCATTCCCTTCTCTTTTGTAGTTTAGATGTACTTGCTGAGCTTGGTTCCCTATACAATAATACCCCGTCCCTGGGGAAAAAATGCCACTTTGCATTTAGAAGAAATATGGAGCACATGTATGTCAGTGGTGGTGAACTCATAGTGAGGATAGGAAAGGCTCCCTTTACCTTCTTACCCCTGACTTTGCCAGCCTTCTGTGCCAAGCAGAACACCAAGAGATGCCAAAGTGTATTGAGGAAGGTCTTGAAGGCACAGTTCTTAGGCACTAACAACTGAACTTGTCTTTTAGTAGTAAAGTGAAAAGAGTTGTGTTAAAGGATGTGTTGGAGGATTCTCACCTAGCAGCTTTTGGAGAACCAGAGATGATGTTTGACAACTGCACAGCTGAAAACAATGTCAGCATCCTTATAGTGCTGGCTTGGTGGAAATGCCACCGCTGCTTCTGCTGAGCTGGGTATAAGGTAAAATTCTGCACACATCTTAATCACTTCAGCTTTGCTCACTTGGGAGGTTGCCACTGCTACTCAATCTGGTGGGTATGGCTGGGACTGCTACACTAAATCTTGAGTAGGTCTGGAACTTGATTTTAAAAAAAGAATGCAGACATTGGTGACCATTGTGCACCCTTGCACAAGTAATAGGACAGAACAGGCTGCCACATGGCATGGTTTCTAGGGGCTTGCTTCCAGGCCAGAATGTGCTTGTTCCCATAGATGGCATGGCCTGGTGGCTCTGAGGGAAATACTTAAGTGCTGATGTGGTTCTCTCCTTCCATCAAAAAAATATAAAGTTATCAAACCCCTGACTTTAAATATCTCTGCTCTGATATATTCCTTTCTCATGGGCTCTTGGACTTTCAGAATTTGATTACAACTCTGTGAGTCACCACGGAGAGAGTGGGGAGCAATTTCCACACACTTGTCTCCTTTTTACTGCTTATTTTCTGATTTGGAAGTAAAATGAAGTGATTGCAACTTAAGCCAAGTCAAAACCTTCATTCTTGGCAACATTTAAACCTGGTCAGCCTAGCCCACTCATCCTTGCCAAAATGGATTCTGTAACCTGGCTCCTATGTTGCTTCACTAGCTTCCAATCTAGTCATTTTCCATTGTATCTGATTGGTCATGTCTGGGCTACATGGCTGTGCTCTAGCTGCAAGGGAAGCTGGGAACAATTCTGCCTTCTGTAGGTAGTATATAGAGAGGCTCAAGTGGAATCAATGTTCAGAATTGCTGGGTAGAATAAAAAAATGGCAGATGCTCCTTAGAGAGGTCTCAGTAGACATTATAGACACCTTTAAATATTTAGGGCCTTGTTTTTTCTACTCTGGGACTGGATTTGGTGAAGAAGTTTTCTTTCACCTTCCCTATTCCAAGGGTTAGGATGGTCAGCTGAGCTTGTCAATCAGAGTCACTTTGACTGCAGGCTGAGAAGGATATATGACCTAAAGGTGAGGTAGCATGTTCTCTGGGATTTTTGTTGATCTATTCTGTTTTCTCTGGATTTCTGTCTATAAAGATGAATTGTGTTTGGTGCTCATATTTGCTACCATCAGCCTGTTCAAGAAGAAAGCCAACCCAGTGGTAGCAGGGGTGAAAGAAGACAAGGGAATGTGGGGAGAATGACCTCTGTTTCCTGTTATCTGAGGTTGAGTAATGCATGAAGAGATTCATTTAGCACAAGTTTTCGGGGCTGGAAGTTCAAGCCTGCATGCTCACATCTGTTTAGCTTCTTCTGAAGCCCTGCTCCCCACTTGATGTTACAAAATGGTGGAGAAGCAGGAATGTAAATGACCACTTCCAGAAGGAAAGATCACATGGCAAGACAGGAAGCCCTGAGTCTCAGGGACCCAGAAGTGCTCTTTTCATTAACTGACTCTTGCAGGAACTAATTACATTCATCTTTTCTTAGGGTTTGCCTCATGACCTAATTATGTTACAGTAGGCCTCCATTTCTTAAAGGTTTTACCACTGTCTGTCTGTCTGTCTGTCTGTGTCTGTCTGTCTGTCTGTCTAGATAGCTAGCTAGCTAGCTATTTGCCTACTATCTATCTATTTCAGGGAGAATATATACTGGGGAGCAAGCTACCTGCGAAAGAACTTTGGGGACACACTCCAAACATAGCACAGCGTATCTAGCTTTGCACAAATCTACATCAATCCTGGGTTTTACAAATGTGTGATCAGTAAATATCCCCTCATCTTTTCTGTGATCAAGGTAATTCCTTCATCTGCAACTTAAAAAGTCCTAGCATAGAATGCAGTCAGGTGTGTAGAAGACTGTTGAGGTGGGGTAATATGAAGAACAGAAAGCATACACTGACTTGCGGATGACTGGAAGATTTTTGCTATTGTTCTACTGGCCCATCATTTATCTGTTTGTTTGTATGAGACAGGGTCTTGCTATATAGTCCAAACTAGCCTCCAACTTGAAATCTTCCTCTCTTGGGATCCAGAATGTTGTAATCACAGGTGTGCACTACCACACTTATCTTACCTCTTTTTAAAATACTCGGGTTTCTCTCAGAAAAAATTTACTTCTCCTACTCTCAGCCCTTTAGACAGGGCTCTGCTTGGCCCAAGCTATTCCAAGGATTATCTTTCCCCTACCACGTAACCAATCTAGGGCCCATGGCCCTAATTAGAGCCAGTGAGCTATAGTAAGAATTCTATTGGGGATCCAGGGAAAGAGACCCTTCCCTCCCTGATTCTGAGGAAAGAGGGGGTCAGGAGCTCTGGCAGGGATATTACCAGCCTGAAAAGAACTCAGCAAGGATAGTTTCCATGGGATGAGGGGTGGAAGACAAATTTGAATGGGCTGAAGATGCAGTGAGATTTGGTGGTGGAGGGCTGCTATGTGGTGCAGCCAACATGTGGGCAGACTTGGCCCTTAAAAGAAGCAGAAGAGACCCAGAGCGTAGGCCCGGCGAGTGAGTGAGATGACCGAGGGCCCACAGATCCTGAACAGACCCAGAGCGCAGGCCCGGCCAGTGAGTGAGACATTCCGGGGCCCTCCGAATCCTGAATAGACCTAGAGCCCAGGCCTGGCAGTGAGTGAGACCACCCAGGGCCCGCGGATCTTCATTTGACCCAGAGTGCAGGCCCAGAGAGGAACCCTTTAGTAGAGCTCCCTGCAAAGAGGCTAGAGGCAAGACCCACCCAGCTGATTCAGGAGCAGAACATCTTGCCAGAGTGAAACAAAGGGTTCAACTCTAACACCTGCAGCAGAAAGAAGTGGAGCACAACAAACAGATCCAAACAACACCCACCTGGAGGAATCTGAACTTCGTAGA
>NW_004524591.1:13085378-13089609 GCF_000260255.1 Octodon degus | reverse complement strand
TCCATGTCACCTGAAAATGGTGCTTCATCACACAAATGCCTATAAAGGAAAATTGTGGAAAACACATCACAAGAGCAATGTACATATATTGTAGAATAAACAGAAAGCAGTTTACTCATAATTTAGTATTTAGCATAGTATGATATTTAAAGGCTTGGGCTTCTAAATCTGGTGTTTGAATTCCAGTTCAGTGATTTGCTAGTTTTTTGACTTTGGATGTATTAACATTTCCAGGTCTGGTGGTTTCATCTAGAGAACACAGATCATTTTAAGAGCACCTAGATAATAAGGTTGTGGGCATGAAATTAGCTAATACGTGTGATAGGGTGCTACTGGGCACATATCTGGCACACTAGCCCTTGAGCCTTACAGAAGTTTTAGCACCCTCCCCCATGAACATATACTTTACCTCCAAATTGAGTAACACTGCACCACGTGCTATTTTACACCACGATTTTGCACACTGACTACAGAATGAAAACTTCCCAAGCTATTCCCTATTTTTTAGGTAATTTAGAAAGGATGCATAATACTCTAATGTATTGCAATTAACCACTGTTTAATTGTTTAAGTTACATTACTTTATAATACTGTTTAGCTAATTCATTTTATGCCTTTTAAATAATTTTATTTTTTGGTGCTGGGGCTTGAATCCAGGTCTCCCATATGCTAAGCACTGTCTCTACCACTGATTTCTACCCCAACCCCTTACAGATTTCTCTTTACTATCAGATCACTTTGTGCCTTCTAATCAGCTTTGAGCTGCAATACATCTGTCCTCTCCATCTGTGGTAAGACAAATAAACCTCTTCTCCTTACAACGCCCCCCCCCAAAAAAAAAAAAAACAACCCTTGGACGTCCAGCCTTCATAATGGCAATAAATAAATTTCCGTTCTTTCTAAATTACCCAGGCTCAGGTATTTTGTTATAGCAACAGGAATGGACTAAGACATCTACATGTAGTGCAGGATTTACAGAAGCAAGAAAATGCTGATTCAGCTATTAAGTTGGAATATTGAAGACTTTAGAACTTGAGGACAAGGGCTGGCCAGGTAGCTGAATGGACTAAAGTGCCTGCTTGGAGAGAGCCCAGAGGCCAGTGTTTGATCCCTGGTGTGCCATGCTGGCCCCGCCCCTGGGGTGAGTTGAGACAGCAATTGAGATTGGGCATGGTGGTGCATGCCTATAATCCCAGTGCTTGGGAGGCTGAAAACAAGAGGATCACTGTGATTCCAATCTATGTAGTGAGACCCTGTACTAAATACATTAAAAAAAAAAAAAGAATTTGAGGACAAAGAAAAAGAAACTTAGTTTATCATCTTTACAGCAGGGATGACTTCAAGCATAAAAAAAAGAATTCCTGGGTATCGATTCCATTTCAAATGTGGGGCTTCCAGAAATTTAATTGGAATCTAATAGTTCTTCAGGAAGTATAACAGAATTTAGATCCTCTGAGGACCAAATCCTTTGAAAAGGTGTTAAAATAATTGGGAGTACATCTTTTATTAGTGTCTCAGTTACTTTTTACTCATTGCTGGGACAAAATACCCAACACCCTAAATTAAGGAAAGGTTTATTTAGCTCACAGCTTGTGGAGGTTTCAGTCTATATTTGGTTGGCTCCTAGGCAGAGTGGCACATTGCAGAGAGCAGCAGTTCATGGCGGCTGCTGTACTTCTGGCCAGCCTCTCTCCCCTCCTTATATTATAAACATGCTATCCTGGGGCTGAAGGTGTAGAACTCACAATGTCCATGCCCTGTTCTTACACAGGATGAGGATATTTACAAACTAAGAATCCTGGCTCTCTGCTGAGTCACTTAAACTTCTAAACTTTTCAAGTTGACACAATGTATCAACTAGTACAATCCACCCCTTGTCAACTTGGCAACCAGATATTTCCTTAAACCAGTTTCTAGGTACATAGATATGCTTTTTAACATTTTACAACTTGAACATTAGAACCATAACATTTTGCTCCTGGGAAACCTTCCCACCCAAGACTCATGCAGATCCCTTTATGCAAAAGGCATTTTAGTCCATCTCTAAGAATTGCCAAAGTCCTAACACTTTGAGCACTGCTAAAAAGTTTAAGTCTCAAGTCTTCTCTAAGATCTAAGGCAAACTCTTAGCTGTTAGCCCCTAAACAAATGAAAAGTTAAACACTTCCAACATTCAATGGCATAAGAGAAATATTACCATTCCAAAAGGTACAAGCAGCAGGATACAAAGCATTGGGACCAAAGCAAGTCCAAAATCCAGAAGAGCAAACATTAAGTCCTGTAGTTCCATGTGGAACATCTGAAGCAATCTGTAATGAGTTGTGAGCTCCAAAAGCCTTACATGGCTCCATCTGTACTGCACTTCTACTGGTAGCTACCATGGCTTTTCTCTGGGGTTGGCTTTGCTCCCTCCTTGCAGCTTTTCTCAGACAACCCATGTTCCTGGCTTTTCCAAACTTCTGGAATTTCCACTGAATAGACTTCTCACTCAGAGCTTTACACATTGCCCTCTAAGGGGCATACTGCCTGGCCTCCCAGGCCTTCTGAAATCTAGGTGGAAGACTTAACCTCAGAATACCTGCATTCTGAATGTACTTTAAACCAATGTCACATGGGTGATGCCAGGTCTGCTGCCAGCTGGAGCAGCAGCTAGGCTCCCTTCTCTCTTGGCTGTAGGGACTGAGTGCCTGGATTGCTGAGTACTTTGAACCTGATTCCAAGGAACAAATCCTCTATGCCAGCGCCGTTCTGGAACCTGGTGTGGCTACTACTTCCATTCTGGAACATGGGGCACTGCAGCTGCAAAGGGCAAGGACCTGCCACTTCCCGTAAAGCCCTCTGGACATCTTTTCTATTCTCCTGTTCCTCCTGGGCAATGGAGATGTCAGCTCTATGTTTGCAGTCCACAGCCACCTTAGTGCTTCTTTTCTGAACAAACTCACATTTTAAGTCACCCTGCTGGGCTCTTTGCTGTTGATTATCCACATAAATTTGACTAAAAGCCCCCAACAATAGCCATGCCACTGCTTCAACATTTAATTGCCTTGACATTTCCTTTGTCAGATTAATTATTCCACTGTGTTTAATCTCACCCTCAGGCAAAGTCTCTGGACATGAACAAAATGCAGATAAACCTTCTGCCAACCCATAACACAAATCATCCACAGTCCAACCAATGCAGTCCTTCCCGGCAGAAACCTCTCCAGCCTGGTCTTTACAGGCAGGGTTTTTATTAGTATTCTTGTCTTCTGAACTCTGATCAGAATCTCCCTTACAGAAAAGCCAAAGGCATTCATTCTAGCTCTTTGCAAATAGGCAACATCTCTAAAACTTTCCTATCTCTTTCCAAAAGCCATTCACAAAAGCTTTTGAATGACATGGTCAGGTAGTCACAGCAATGGATCCCTCCCTGTACCAAATTTTGTCTGTTACTTTTTACTTGTTGCTGTGATAAAATACCTGACATCCAAAATTAAGGAAGGAAAGGTTTATTTAGCTCAACAGTTCGTGGAGGTATAAGTCTATACTTGGCTAGCTCCCAGGCAGAGTGGCACATGGCAGAGAGCAGCAGCTCATGGCAGCAGAAAACAGTGAAGAGCAAAAGGAAGGGCAGCAGCTGCAGCTTCTAGCTAGCCTCTCTCCCCTCCTTATATTATAAACAAGGTACCCTAGGGCTGGAGGTGTGGAACTCACACAGTGTCCATGTCCTACTCTTGTACAGGAAGATGATGTTTACAAACTAAGAATTCTGGCTCTCTGTTGAGTCACTTAAACTTCTAAAGTTGACATAATATATCAAGTAATACTATTAGGTTAAATTTTTTTGTAAACATAAAAACAAATCAATTCAGGGGCCAGGAATGTAGCTTAGTGTAGAACACTCAACTAGCATGTAGGAGGCCTGTGGTTCAATCTTCAATTTCACACTGGCATATTAAAAGGTGAGATAATAAAATGATATAGTGAAAAAATAATTTATTCAGTAAAAATGTTTTTAGTTCCAAAACAGTGAAGTGATATAGAATAAGAAAATTATGTTATTCGATACATACAAGTTATTTCAGTTCATTTGTAATTATAGTCCAAAATTTTTCTCTTGTTGAAGTTTTATGTTTTATGTAGTTAGGCTCAAGAGAAAAAGTAAACTTTAAACATCCTCAAACTTGTTATTGAAGGCTTCTATATACACACATACATACATGTACATATATACATATCGATATCTATATAT
>NW_004524591.1:13082972-13084923 GCF_000260255.1 Octodon degus | reverse complement strand
AAAGCCAGCCACAGAGCTGCCACTTCCAAAAGCTGGGGCCACTGGAGCTCCAAAAGGGCCTGCTGCCGTGGAAGCTGGAAATCCTGAAAATCCAGGTGTCCCAAAACTGGAGGCTGCAGGGCTTTTAAATGAAAATGAAGCCGCAGAAGTGATTTGAGGTTTCCCAAATCCAAAATCTGCAGTGGAAGTAGAACTGGCAGAACTAGTAGAGGCTACAGCTCCAAATGCTGGGACACTCCCAAACACTGAAGAGCTTCCAGCAGGAGCAGCGGCAATTCCAGGGTCTGTTTTAAAACTAAAACTCTGAACAGTAGCGCTGTTGTTGTTACTCACTGGAAAACCTTAAATAAAAAACATATATTAATAGTCATAAAATAAAACCCCATTACTCTCCCTTTTCTTATTTCTGCCATGCTTGGGCATTCTGGGAAGAAATTTTATGTTGCAAGAGAAAAATGAAAATGAGAAGCTAGGACAAACTCACTAAACTCTACTCTTGTCATTTCTGCTGTTATTCACCTTCACCTAAGAAAAAAATCTCAGGGACTAGGGAGTGATCTTTCACTTTTGTTTGTCTTCCTATCTCACCAGAACTGTCACTAGACAGCTATAGTGACAATCAAAGGCTCTGCTATTATAGCTGTGTATTCCTATGAAACTCCTGAAAAAACATTCCTAAAATTTACTTGTGAAGTTTGAGCCACAGCCCTTTCAAACAATATGCCCATGCTAGCCTGCTTCTCACAAATACTGATATGCTGAGTTCTGAGGTTCCAGAATGGAAGCTGGCAAATCTGCAAGGGAACTTCAAGCTTTGTAACCTGAACCGTACAAAATCCCACATTTCTGAACGAGTGACGTCCTGCTTAATGTATCACTTACTTGGTGGCCTAAATGATCCTAATGCTCTACTTCCAAATCCAAATGTAGGTGCTGCATGATTTCCTTCATCCTTTAAATCAGAGAGCTGTGAAGAAAAATGCAAATAGTAAAGTATCGGATGAGTAATTCTCAAGTACCTAATTTTTTTTTTGAGACAGGGTCTCACTATGCAGTTCAGCTGGCCTTGAACTCACATTGATTCACCTATCTCAGGCTCCTGGGTGCTGGGATTATATGTGTGTGCTATCATACTTAGCTCAGCAAAAAATATTTTTAATAATGTATTTCAGTGTCTAAGTTCTGAACTTTATACATTCATCAAGAAGTCTAGATATCTACTATGTTTAAACTAAAGTGGAGGCACTGTTATATCACTGAAAGCTTACTAAAACCCACTGAACATTTCCTATTCCCTAAATATATTTTATGTTCTTATGTCTTTGCTAAAATTTTAATACCTCTTTAAAAAAAAAAATAATAAGGGGCCAGGGAGATGGCTCAGTGGAATAAGCACTTCCCTAGCAAGTGCAAGGGTCTGAGTTCAATCCCCAGTTCCACAAAAAAAAAAAAAAAAAAAAAAAAAAAAGAAAAGAAAAGAAAAGAAAAAAAAGAAATTTTAATCTCTCTTTCATAGAAGTTTTTTCTTTTCCCCCGGAACCGGGGATTGAACTCAGGCCCTTGCGCTTGCCAGGCAAGCACTTATTCTACTGAGCTATCTCCCTGGCCCCTCAAGGAAGTTTTTACTGATAACTTCTCTCTAAGACTTTGCTAATTGATACCAATATAATTTTTTTGGTTTTTTTGTGGTACTGGGGATTGAACTCGGGACCTTGTGCTTGCCAGGCAGGTGCTTACTCTACTGAGCTATCTCACCTGCCCTGTTTTTGTTTTTTAGACAGGGTCTCACTATACAGTTCAGGCTGGTCTTGAACTCACTTTGTAGCCCAGGTTGCCCACTTGTAGTTATCCTCCTGCCTCAGCCTCCCAAGTGCTGGAATTACATGCATATACCACCATGCCCAGCCCTTATCATTAATTCTTGATAAAATTTTTGCTTTACTTTCCAAAT
>NW_004524591.1:13051152-13056193 GCF_000260255.1 Octodon degus | reverse complement strand
GGACCATGCTGTGCCTGGGCTGGGACTGGTCCCGCCGGCGCAGGTTAGCAGGAAGCTCTCCACACACTCACCAGACCTGGGCTAGGACTCTTTCCGTCTTTATTTACTCTGAGTTTTTACTACTTATTTTTAGAGAAATACTAAAAGGTGCTTTTGGGAAAAAAAAAAAAAAAAATCAAGCAAATAGGTAATGATTTTCCTTACAGAAGCTTCTTTTCATCTTTCTGCTCTTCAGAGCTAGGTGAAGCAAACGGGTTCTGAGATAATCCAAAACTTGTGTTCCTGGTAGTTGAAACTTTAGAATCAAAAGAATTGAAAGATGGCTTCTCTCGATCTCTACTGCCACCCCATGGTGTGGATTTGAAGAAACTGGATGGCTGGATGATACTAGAATATTTCTGACTGGTGGCATTTCCTTCACTCCTGTTACTGCCTAAAATAATAAAGTAAAAGTACAATTTTATTGATAATTTCTTTTAAATCTTAAAGTTCATTATATAGTCCTATTAAGTCCAGAAATTATACAAGGCTTAAAAAGCATGTTTCTACCAAGTTAAAATAACCTCTTCATTTCTACTTTATATTGTTAGGCACAATGTCAACAAATCACATAATAAAAAATTTTATTTTTTAAAATCACATAATATGTTTTTTTTTTTATAGAGTCATAGAACCATTAATCCGTAGAAAAATAAAAATATATTACCTTAGCTGACGTAAGTTCATTAAAGAAACAACTGCTTGATAGTAAAATGGATACAGAACATTTTAAATTATAAACTCTTTCAGGATAAAGAGATAATATAATTCTTTGTTCCTAACTGGGCCCTATATAGCAGTAAATGCTTTAAAAAAATGGACCATGAATTAAGCAGCAAGATTAAATTTTACCTTCTGTCTTTGAGTAGATATTTAAGTTTATTTGCTTCAGTCTTCCCTCTGATAACATCTACATGTTGTCATAGATTACAGAGGTAGTTGATACGTGAACATAGTATATGAAGTCTTAATAGATTTCTAATACTTTAAAAATATCAAAATGATCCAAAAAGACTTTCCTGTCTGTGTTGTCTTCAAACTTTTCACTTCTTAGGTAGGACTAAGATTAAAGGTAATTCATCTTGTTTCTGATTTAGACAAGAGCTATGCCCAACTATGAAAGTTTATCCCCAACTCTAAGCTACTTGATAATCTCAAAAGGGAGAAGACTGCTGGGCCATATCCCTGAAGCAGGAATTCATGAAATTCCAAATCCTTACAACTGTAGAAACTCACTACCTTCTTCTATGTTGCATTTGGCCTTCACAGTTTTTGACCTTGTTGTTTTTGGAACCTAACTATGTTTTTTCATGTACAAGTTTTTTTGTTTTGTTTTGTTTTGTTTTGTATTTTAGGGAAGGGCCTACAGGGTGTTCAGGGTCTCACTACTAGATCGGACTCATAGTGATCCGCCTCTTTACAGCCTCCCAAGAGCTGGAATTACAGGCACATGCCATCATGCCCAGTCTCCAATCACTGTCTCAGTGTGCCCTGGGGGCGGGGCCGGCACAGCAGGGGATCGAACTCCAGTCCCTGTGCCTGTTTGCAGGCACTTTAATCCGCTGAGCTATTTGGCTGGCCCTCATATACCAAGTTTTATTTACAATCTTTTCATGCATAAATCTATCCAGTCAATGTTTAACTTCTGATAATGACATTTACAACAAGTGTCTAAGGACTGTCAAATATTATGTTTGTTGTCAAATATTTGTTTTGCTAACCCTGAAAACATTCATGGGTATCAGATTCTGAGTCCAACTTTTTTTTTTTGAGTCAAGGTCTTGCTATGTAGTCTAGGCTGGCCCTGAACTCATAGCAATCCTGCTGCCTCAGCAGCCTCCCAAGTGCTGGGACTACAGGTTTGAGCCACCATGCCTGGCTAAGTCCTAATTTTTGGTTTGAATATTTCACTTAAGCAACTATAGATGCACAAAAGGCCCATCTTCTACAAGTGTAGACATGAGACCACCATGCAATTCAATGGTCAGATGAATAGTTCTGAGAGAGAAGGGAAAAGGGACAGAACCCCATGGTACCTTAAAGTGCTAAGTCGCAATCCTAGAAAAATAAAACCTAATTATTTACCTGATCTTTAAATCTTTGTGTTGTCATTTCTTTCAGGTTTGATTTGTTTTCTCCTTGAAGATGAATGCTTTGGTAATGTCCTAGGCTCATGGACATTGAGATCTGTTGTACCCAGATCTCTTTCCACTGTAACCCACAACCTGGGCATCCTATCCTCCCAAAGTTACCCCAAAATTTTAAAGTATGTGTATTTTCCTGTGATAATATTGGGAAGCCACATCCTGAGGCTTCCCAATGACTGAAGTGAGGTCCAGTCAGTCAATGTAAGGAACTGGCAACACACCTGGACTCTTTTGTGTATCTGACAAAAGATTCAGACACATGTCGGTCATCATACAGTGTATAGGCAGAGTTTATTGCAAACAGATTTCCAGAGAGCTGGAGAGAGAATTTAGCTTCAAGCATGAAGGTGTAGGCATCAAGACTGCAGCTGTATTGAATGTTATATGACTAACTAGATCTTTCAAAAAGTATCTTTCTTTCAGAAGTAGGTCCTGCTTAGTTGTTCAGTAAATGTTTCCATTTGGTTTGAGACACTGAAGTTTTTCCAATGCCTAGCCTGACCATGTATAATTCCTAGCCCTTATCAGCATGCTCAGAGGATGTTAGATTCTCTTGGGTTGAATTTTGAAACAATATGCTTGTGTGGATTTTATCTATAGCTAATGACTAAGATGGTGAAGGGGAAAAAAAAAAAAATCTCATCTTTGGTTTTATAATAGTCCCCAGCTACCTGTCTCTAGGTCTACTAATGACTTTCTGCCCAACACTTCTCTTCTTACAAGATGGGATCCTAAAATTATTTTGGACACTCTGTCATTCTGGCTACTTGCTGAGTGTTGAGGACAGGGAGTCAGGGTCCCCACGCTTGCTGACTATAGGCCTAGAGCATCAGTCAAGTTTCCTAAAGCTGGATCAGGAGGACACAGGATCATACAGAAGTGGATGGAAGAGGGAAGAAATAAGGTTTAGGAGACCACTGGTGAGACATGGCCCAAATAAAAGATCAGAAGAACAAAAATCATAATAGTTATGAGCATTTTCCCCAAGTCCATCAGAAGCAAAAGATAAAACACAGTCACAGGAGGGCACAGGGAATGAATAGGCATCACAAGATGAGCCCATATCCTCTGGAAGCACAAATGAGCAGAAGCATAATTATAATAAAGGTTCTGATTAAGAGGAGAATATACAATGTGTATGCAGCCTTCAGTTGGAAGGCAGGCAGGGATGATGTGGTATTTACTTAACTGAAATTTGTGTGAATCGGAATTTCAAATCTCCCAGAGGTTGGCTTTTCCAGGTTGATATGGTCTTGGAAGGGGCCTGTCCTGAATCAGCAATTTCTGAAACCTTGATAGCTGTTTGAAAAGGGGAAAAGTACCAAGCAAGATCCTTCTATAGAGGAATTAGTAATTAATAATAGAGAATAAAATAAAAATGGTGGTGTAAAGACTGGCAGCAAAATACAGCCTGACTGGGACTTGGAATTGAAATACCTGGAAAATAACTTAGTATGGAAAAAAAGAAGCAGATATCCAGAAATTAAGGTAAAGCTGAAAACTAAAACTACAGTGAAACTGAACATGATGTTGAAAAAGGAAACAGTCTAGAATGTAAACCTCGGCTCCTAGGGGGAGAGAAGCCTGTCTCCACAAACAAAGGTAAACCAAGGGACTGAACCAACGGTGACAGCATAAAGAAAAGCCCAAGGCTACTGTAAACCGTAAAAACACTGTGGGGTTTTATGCTGAACACAGCTCCTTTCACATAGCAGGCTAGAGTTGGAAAAGATTCACACTGCAGCTTCCACCATATTTGAGTGATAAATAAGAAATCACTCTGGGAAGGTGCTATTAAAACTGAGCTATCTGAAGAATCAAAGGCCACCAAACTACGTTTCAGGATTTCTGAGGTTATCCTATTAGTCACTGGGAGGAAGATGGCCATAAGAGACAGTCAGAGAGAAGACATAGGCTAAAAACATAGACCCTCTGAGGAGTTTAAGCTCACACCTGGAATGACCCAGGGGACTAGCCCTCTGCGGTAAGAAGCCATGATGGTTCTGTGTGGCCTTTGGAGAAAGCTAGATCTCAAAGTGCTGGCATTAAGTCCAATGTACTGCTTGACCACCCTACATCACTACCTATATCAACTTAAGAGTTCAGTGGTCTGTTTGCTTTCCCCATCTGCTAATGTAATTAGGGATAAGCCTCAACGTGAATGGTTGCCACACCCTGGGGCATACAGATAGAAAGCCCTCTGGAGTAGGGGAGCACTTCATTGGTCATAAAGCTAGATGCAAAAAGAAGAGACTTGGGCACTCAAAGGGAGCCCTATTCACACCAGCTAGTGTGAACAAAGCCCTAGGCAGAGGAGCTGGGAGGAGCTGATGTGAATAAAGCCCTAGGCAGATATCACTGACTGACTATATCAGAAGGAAAGGCAAGGCAGGACTCAGGATTCACAAACAAAAATGAATGTGAAAACAAATCAGGGTTTAGTAGTGGCTCATGACCACCTCCCATCCCAATATCTGGTAGATTCCATTATTGTAGATCCTAGAAAGAAACCACTCATTCAAACACAGAGGAAATTTTTTGACTTGTATCTTTTTTTCATTGGTTTTTTTTTTTTTTTTTTGTTTTTTGTTTTTTGTTTTGCGGGGGGGTGGGGAGGAGTTGTGGTTTTCTTTTCTAAATTTATTCTTTTTAAATTTACTTTCTTTTTTCCTTTTTTCTTTGTTGCTTTGCTACTTGTATCTAATTCAATTTTTTAACTCATTAATTGGATTCCTAATCTCACTTCTTTCTCAACTTCCTTTTATTTTTCAGATTTCACTTCTTTAATTTCCCCCTTCTTCACCACCATTATCATTAGTACTATTAAGTTCTATTAACCTTTATTTAGCTGTACA
>NW_004524591.1:13036167-13050077 GCF_000260255.1 Octodon degus | reverse complement strand
CAGGGGGCGGGGCTGGCAGGCATGTGGTGCTGGGGGATTGAACCATAGTCCCTGTGCTTTGCCAAGCTTGTTCCAAGTAGGTGCTTTAGACCACTGAGCCATCTCACCAGCCCCAATCCAAATATAATTAAATCCAAAAATAATTAATCAGTGAGCGCACAAATATAATTAAACAGATAATGGACTCAGCAAAATAATATAAAACATAAGTGATCAGTTAGCAAAGAATTAGAGTTCACAAAAAGGAACCAAACAGAAATCTAGAACTTATTTAGCAGTATAAAAAATTCTACTGAAAGAATGGGCAGCAGAAGTGACCACTGTAAGAACACAGTGTTAGACCTTAGACAACAGGGCTGATATACTCAGAGATACACTGAAAATAACAAGAGATCATAGAAAATGGAAAGAAATTAGTTCCTAGAGTTAAACAATAATGCCAATATAACATACCAGAACCTATGAGTCACAATGAAAGGAATCCAAAGAAGGAAGTTCATAATTATGAATGCCCACATTAGAAAAACAGAATAAAACCAAATAAATAACTTGCATCATTATGCCCTAGGTGAACAAGAACAATATAAATTCAAAACTAGTACAAACAAGTATAAAGATCAGAGCCAAAATTAATGAAATTGAGAACTGAAGAATCAAACAGCTGTTTCTTTGAAAGAACAGACAAAAGAACCCAAAATCATGTTTATCCTCCATAAATACAAAAAAGTCTGACAAAATCCAATATCCAAAGATTAACAAAACAAAAAAGATATCTCAATCTTATAAAAGCTGTTTAAGATAAATCTATTGCCAACATCAAATTCAGTGAGAAAATAAAATAAAACAAACCCACAACAGAAAGCTCTTCTTCTATGGTCAGAAAGAATACAAAGAAGCCCAGTGACACCACTCGTGCTCAATATAGCATTGGAATCATTAGACAGAGCAAGAGGGGCAAAAAAGGATACGTAGAGGAAGGAAGAAGTTATATCATCCTTATTAGCAGATGACAGGATTGTCTACATAGAAGACCCAAAAAATTCCACTGAAAGGCTCCAAAATCAGCATAAAAAATTAATACTGTCCCTATATACCAAAAATGAACCACATAAAAACATTAGGAGAAAACAATACCATTTCCAATAGTAACAAGATAAATACAATACATAGAAATTAACTGAATAAAGGACGTAAAAGACTTCTATAATGAAAACTATATAGCATTCTGAAAAAGGAGATCCAAGAAGCCATCTGAAAATGAAAAGATATTCCCTGTTCCTATATAGACAGTATTAATATTGTCAAAATAGCCAAATCCCCAAAACTGATATACAGATTTAAAGCAATTCCATTTAAAAATATACAGCAGGGGCTGGGGAGATAGCTCAGTAGAATAAGCGCTTACCTGGCAAGTGCAAGGGCCTGAGTTCAATCCCCAGTTCTGCCAAAAAAATAAAAAAAAAAAAAAATTGAGCTGGGGAGATAGCTCAGTAGAATAAGTACCTGCCTGGCAAGGATAGGGTTCCTGATTTCAATCACCAGTACCACAAAAAACAAAAACAAACAAACAAACAAAAAAAAACAACCAGGCAAGACAAAGCTACAGCAATAAAAACAGTATGGTACCTGCACAAAAACAGGTTAAGTGGGTCAGTAGAACACAATAGAGGATGCAGAAACCATTCCAGGTATATTCAGCCATCTAATGTTTCCACAAACGTATGATGGAAGAAAGCCTCAACAAATGTTGCTGAGAAAAACTGGCCTAAGGCCTATTCAAATTCTGGCAGAATATTTCTCAAAGCAGTTATACATAGTAGCCCAGGGATTGCCAAGACATATCAGGGTAATAACTGGATATATAAGAACAATTGCCTCACTTATTACACAGAGATTTCATACTAAATGGTAATTACCACTGGGCTTGATGGCAAAAACTGGGGTATTACAAGGTGTCTGACAAAGCACTGAAAGCCCATAGTGAAGGAATTTATAAAGGTTGTACCCTGCTGGGCTTGAGGTTGAAGAAATGTTGTTTACAGAGAGAAAAGGCATGAGGATCTTATAGCTTAATAACTACCAGGGTAACAGTTATAACTTTCATAGGCATGTTGGTGGCCCAAACTTAGGGTTAATTGGAAGGTCAATAAGAATAAGTCATTATCAGCATTTCTGGGAGAGCCAATTATTGCTATACCTATGGGGCCATTAGATGAGCCAAAGATAATTTGAGCCCCCATCTTTGTTAATATATCTTGGCCAAGTAAATGGACTTCACTAAAAAGCTCTGGATAAAGAAAAGATTATTCATAATTTATTCCACAGGAGAATTAAAATGTTTGGTCACCAGAGGCCCAGTGGTGCCTATAACTAGACGAAAGTAAAAAGCCAATAGTGTGGAACAGGAAGAAAGAACAGAGAGGTCCCACTGTTGAAGAGGGTGCTTCTGTCTTATCTGCAACATCAACGTTACCTCAGGCTCTGCCCCAGTAATGGTAATGATTGTCCGAAGGCTAACTGGAGTCTTGAGTCTCCTCATTTCAGGGACAACAGTTGGAGGGGGGTCAGGGGGTCTGAGGGCTGGGGAGATAGCTGGGCAGCTTAAGTGCCTGCCTGGCAAGTGCAAGGTCCTGAGTTTGATCCCCGGTACCGCAAAGACAAAACAAAACAAAACAACAACAAAAAACCAGCTGGAGCTCTGGACCAAGGGTCCTTTGATCCTTGGGGCAGTAGGCCCTTTGGGGCCCTGTTTCTCACATTTAAGACAAGGTGCCTTTGGAGGATGTCCAACATTAGGGCAGTTTCACAGTGGCCCATCTACCAGCAGTATGATACTTATTAATTATCTTAATTTCTTAGGGAAGAAACCAGCAGGTAACATTTGATTGCCCTGTGATGAGGTGAGAAGCCCTGCATGCTTTTCTCCTATCGGGCTTGTTAAGTCTTAACTTCTTTCTTTCCTTTGCTCCTCCTCTATATTCTAGTTACGAAAATCAGAATTAGCAGACTGGTAAGATAGCTCAGCAGACCAAGCACCTGCTTAGGCAAGTGCAGGAACTGGGGTTCGATTCCTTCCACCACATGGAATGCTGGCCGTGCTTTGGGGCACACTGAGCAGGCAACCAAGTCCAGGCGTGGTGGTACATGCCTAATCCCAGTGCTGGGGAGGCTGAAAACAAGAGGATCACTATGAGTTTGAGCGGCATAGTGAGACCTTGTACCAAATACATTTATTTTTTAAAATTTTTATTTATTTATTTTTTGCGGAACCGGGGATTGAGCTCAGGTCCTTGCGCTTGCCAGGGAAGCACTTATTCCACTGAGCCATCTTCCTGGCCCCCCAAATACATTTAAAAAATAAGAAAAAAAAATCAGAATTAGCAGTATTTAGGTCATCAGTGGAAATTTCAGTTCCCAAAGACATCTTTTGCAATTTACTCCTAATATTTGCAGCTGACTGGGTAAGAAATCTGTCTTTAAGGAGAACTTGGCCATCACAGGAGGGTCAGTTATAGTACGCTTTTAGTTTCCTTAAGTCATTCAAGAAATGTAGTAGGGTTTTCATTTGGACCCTGATCACTTGGGCCAGCTCAGTGATTTACAGGTTTGACTTTACTGGACTTAAGACTTCAAGAATGTAATTTACAAAATGTCTGCAGTCTCACATCTCAGGATCATTATAATCCCACTTAGGAAGGTCTACAGACATTACTTCAGGCTCTAGATATTATCTATAATGTAGAGAAGTGGTGGTGAACCTATGGCATGTGTTCCTTTTTTTTTTTTTTTTTAATAAAAACTAAAACTTCAGTATTCAGGTTTAAAGGCAGTGTTGGTACCTTCCAGTAAGTAAGTGGGTTTTAGGTTTCAGTCTGGGAAGTCTCTTTACTATCATGGATCTGGAGTATGTATGCCCTCAGCAGAACACCTGATCCTTGCAGTTTCTTGGGACCTTTCCAAATTTGTAAGAGTCTGTCCCAAAATAACACTGATATTTTTCAAAGACAGGTTGTAAGTATGAAGATGTCAGAAGGTTTATATACATGTTTCTCAGAATCATCTGAAAAACTACCTAAGTCATGTTTGATTTGCTTTAGGTCCTGAAAGAAAGGCGAGTGAGCTCTAATTGGTCTGAATTCACCTAATAGTGCCTGAAAGAGCAAACAGGTGCCAGCGAGGTTATAAAATTTGCTGAGAGCCATGATTGCCTGACCCAGAACATCAGGGTTACCTGATTACCCTGCCAGTTAGGAAGTGGCTCAAGAGATACAAAGCTACTCAAACGAGGGGGTTTCACTTTATTCACGAATGCCATTATACCTGGATCTAACTTATACTGGGAATGTAAGTAAACTAAAAGCCTCTAGAGAAGATATTTTCAACCACTTTCCTAATTTATTCCACAAGATAAATAAAATGTTTGGTCACCAGAGGCCCAGTGGTGCCTATAACTAGATGAAAGTAAGAAGCCAATAGTATGGAACAGGAAGAAAGAACAGAATGAAAGGTCCCACTGTTGAAGAGGGTGCTTCTGTCTTATCTGCAACATCAACGTTACCTGAGGCTCCACCCCAGTAAGGATAATGATTGTCTGAAGAAACAACTTTCACAAAAGAGGTCTAACTGGAGTATAGTCATAGAGTGTATTAAGAAGCAAGTTAATAGGACATATGTGTGAGGAGAACAATACATGGATCAAAATAAGGCACATTTCCTGCTGAGAAGAAAATAAACAGGTGGCAGGTGCAAAAAGGTAGTTTGTATTCTGCTGATATCTGCATGAAAGGATCCACTCATTTCTCTAGCACCTAGCACATACCAAAAGAATGCAGCTGTCTGAGGCTCTGTTAGTGCACAAACCAGACTTAACACTCAAAACAGGGTTGTATATTAGGCTAAAGGTATGAGAGCTATTAACAGTATGCCATCTTCTGGCCAAAATTGGTGTTACCCTGAAAGTGGAGGAAGATAACAGAAACTGTAAAGCCTAAGAGAGTATCAAAAGAGGGGAAAAAAAAACTTCACAAACATATGGGCCAAAAAAGAGGGGAAAAAAAAACTTCACAAACATATGGGCCTGAAACACCCATCGCAATATGGATGCTTTATCTGAGGCAAAACGTCTCCAATATTTTGGAACAATTCCAAGACCATAAACTGATGCAGCACAGCATAAACATGGGGAAAAGAATGGCACCTAATCTTAACCCAAAAATAGAGGCAATGGGAGATCTCATCTGATCACTCCATGAAATGAGCAAAGAAACAGCACCAAAGATGTTACTGGGAAGCTGGGTCCTATCAGGGCGAGAACCTACTATTGCAAAGACCCAGCAACACACCTTAATTCGTTGTTTTACTAAAGATTTCAGACAAAAGACACGCAGGCTGTCCTACAGAGTATAGGTATAGGTTATTGCAAAATGGTAGACTTTCACAAAGTGAGAAAATGGATACAACTTCAACGATTAAGACAGGCAAGCACCAAAAACGCAGTTGCACTGAATGAGGCCTCGGTTACATTTATATGATTAGCTGGGATCTTTCAAAGAACATTCTTTGCTTCCTTCGAGGTTACTCTTGTTTTACAAATAAAATGGGCAGTGTTCACCTACTTGAGAGAGAGAAGGAGGTCCCTGACTGCTTTTAAGGGAATGTCTCTACTTGGTTTGAGATCCTGAAGTTTTTCCAATCGCTCACCCACTGACTTTGTAGGGATCTGGACCTTATCAGCACGCTCAGCAGATGTACATTCCCTTCAGATAAAGACTGAAACTACTAGCTTGTGTGGATTTTGTCTACAGCTAAGGATGAAAAAAGCGAAGGAAAAAATGAAAATCACGTCTAATTTTTCAAGTAGCACCCCAGTCGCTGGTCTCACCTGGTTAATCACTAACTTTCTGCCTAACAAAATGGTTTCATAGCTTTTACCAGATTTTTCAAAGAACTTCGTAATTTCTCCCAAATGAAGAGTTTGACTTTGGCTCAAGTTCTCATCATAAAAAAAAAAAAAAAAGCTCGTAAAAATCAGATTAATAACGGAAAACAAAAAAATACAAGTACACAGAAGGGTAAGAAAGGCAAGAAGTTCTCTCGGTCGCCCCACGAGCATTCTCGCAAGCACTATTCACCGACGAGGAAGTTCTGATACGTAGTCCCAATTTATAGTTTGCACTAGGGTCAAATATCAGTCTTCAACTGCTCAACAAACCACAACGTGCCAAACTCTCAGTGAAAAGTTCCGACAAGAACAAGCGCTGCGCTCGGCATCGGGAACCATGCCGAACGCCCGGCCTCGGCCGGCAAAGTCCCCAAGCAGAGAATGGGGTGGGGTGTCACCTGAGGGCTGTTGCTGTCGTCCCCCGCCAGCACCTCTGGCACCAGGATGTTCGTTCCAGCACCGGTCTCCAAAGCGGCAACGGCCCTGAAGAAAGAACTGACAAATGACCATAGCGACAGTTCAGCCACTCTGCCCGACGGGGGAGTCTTCAGGCCGAATGGATAGAGAAGCCCAAGCAACCGAAGGTTGCCCCCCCGGCCTCCCCCCCCCCGGCTCTTGTGACGCAATCAGCTTGCGCCGGAATACGCTGTCCCTATTGTCCCGCCCCTAGCGTGATTTTACCAATAGGATTGAAGCACGGCGAGTCTCTCTCCGGGCGCGCGGGTGTGGGTTGTGAAAGCGGGTTGATTGAAAGAAACGCGAAGGGAAGATGCCAGTGACTCAGGTAGGAGGCGTTGGAGTTCAGGAACCCCCTGAGATCCTAAATGAGAAGAGCAAACGTAAAACTTAAGGCCCTGAAGGGAGGATTGGCAAAGGTTGGAGAGGTAGTGTCATTTTTTTTCATTTGTAACTGCTGAGAAATAAAAACCCGGGCTGATCAGGTGAAATTTACCAGCTATTCATCAGGGTAAGGGGAGGAGAAAGCCAGTTGTGACTGGCATTGGAAGGGTTTCAATCCAGGGCATGTTGTGACTGAGAAGGATCATCATGACACCTGAGTGGGTACTGCCTTGCTACCTGCTGAGAAATTCTTTTCAAAGTTCATATCAACAGTACTATTAGCTGGGGAGATGGCTCTGTAGAATAAGCACTTGTCTGGCAAGCGCAACTCCCTGAGTTCAATCCCCGGTACCGAGAAAACAAACACAAAATCCTTGATTAAAAAAAAAAAAAAAAGTACTATTAGAGAGGGGCCGGGGAGGTAGCTCAGTACAATAAGCACTTACCTGGCAAGAGCAAGGGCCTGCGTTCAATCCCCGGTTCCGCCAAATGACAAAAGAAAACAAAACAACCCAGTACTATTAAAAATTGAATCGGTAAGAATAAAACATCCCATTTTTACCCTGAGCTAAAACATCCCATTTTTGTCACTTAACACAAAGAAGCAGCCTTAATGTTTATTTACCCTTGCACACAGGTTCAGATTAAGCGTTTCTGAAAACATGCGATATATTCTTAACTTTGTAGTTTCTAGGGAACATGACTCCGTGTCTATTTCTCAGTCTGGAGCTGCTGTTGATGGCGTTACACACAGGTTTGCTTTGCTTTGAGTCTATCAAAAGTTTCATTTCAATTCCACTTTGCCCCCAAATTTTACAATTGCCTTTTATTTTGTATGGTGCAACACCATGTTTCTGAGGTGCAGTCTTGGTTGTACTGAGTTAATAAATATGACTTGGTTGAATTACAGGTTTGTCCCTGGTGGTTTCAGGATGATTGGACTAGAGTTGAACCATCACTCAAGTATTTAAGATTTGGAAGACAGTGGGATCTATAGGAACACTAAACACAACTGTGAAGATTAGAATTTTAATCAGTGGACTTTTTATTTTGTGACAGATTTATGGAAGTTACAGTACAAAGCTTCCCTATACCCTGTGAAAAGACTGTTGCAGAACTAATACCCATAACCCACATATGTACTGCTTCAGAAAGTGACAAAAATAAATAAGATATCCTCTTTGATATTAAAAAATTTGTGGGAAGGTACTGTCAAGAGTATATAAGATCAGGGCTGGGAAGATGGCTCAGTGGAATAAGTGCTTCCCTGGCAAACGCAAGGGCCTGAGTTCAATCCCCAGTTCCGCAAAAAAAAAAAAGTATATAAGATCAGATCCTAGTTGCCGATTCTTTGTAACAGTTCCTGTGCATTTAAGGGTTTTATTAGGTCTTTACCTATATCAATGTTTTCAAGAGTTCTACCTATCCTATCTCCCAGCAGACTTAGTGTTTCTGTTAGTATTTAGATCTTTGATTCACTTCTGTTTTAGTTTAGTGCTTGGTGAAAGATAAGGGTCTAGTTTTAATCTTTGGCATATGGAAAGCCAGTTTGCCCGGCACTATTTATTTAAAAAACTATTTTTCTTCCCGTGAATATATTTGGCACCTTTATGAAAGGGTGGCTGAGCATGGAGTTGTTTTTGTTTCTGTATCTTTTTTCCCCCATAATTTTATTGATAAACAAATAGCAATGAGACAGTTTCAAATCAAATCGGTGGGAGTTTCAATAATTAACACATTGCATACATTCCTCCCAGTGGTTAATTGCTATACAAGATGTGGACATGATATCCTGTCTACAAACACCATTAGAACAAATCCCTCTATTCATTAAGAGAATGTAACTATGTATCTATCCTAACCACCTTGAATACACAGATACAAAATGGACATTCATCTGTATCCCCTTTTTTTGTTAAGTTCCATTATTTGAATATTATAGGTGTGTTTGTTTCTGTATCTTCTAATGTTTCAATGATCCTTGAGCCTTTTTTTCCCAGAACCTTGCTTTTTTTTTTTTAAATGTATTTAGGACAGGGTCTACAGGGTCTCATTATGTAGTGATTATCCTGTTTTCAGCCTCCCAAGTGCTGGGATTACAGGCGTGCGCCACCTCGCCGGGTCTCAATCGCCTTCTCAGCACACCCCTAGGGCGGGGCCCGAATGCCACACCACGTTGAGGATGAATCTCAGCCACTGTGCTCTGCCTAAACAGGCACTTTAGTCCGCTGAGCTATCCGGCCGGCCCTGTTTTTAATCATAGTAGCACTGTAGAATCATTTCAAGTCAGGGATTGTGATACCTCCTTGCCTTGCTTTTGTTGCCCATAATTACTTTCGCTGTTCTAAGTCTCTTCTGGTTCCAAATGATTTTTAAGACTTTCTCTGAGTCTGTGAGATAAGCTATTGGAATTCTGAGGACTGGTTTAAATCTGTATGACAATTTTGAATTATGGCCATTTTTTGTAGTTTTTCCTACCCAAGAACAAAGGTTATTTTTCATTTTCTGGTATATTCTTTGGTCTTTTTCAGAGTAATGTGGTTCCCAGTGTAAAAGGCCTTTTACCTATGTTAGATTGAGGTATTTCATTTTTTTTTTTTTTTTTTTTGGATGCTATTATGAAAGATGTTGCTTCCTTGATTTCACAGTGTTATCTGGGTACACGAAAGCTAATCTATGTGTTATCTGTGTATATTCTGGCTACTGGGAATTGAACTCAAGAGAACCTTGAGCTTGCCAGGCAGGGCTTGTGCCACTGAATTATATCCCTCACCCAAGCTACTGATTCTTGAGTGTTTACTTTGTATTTAGCTATACTACTGAATTGGGTTATTAAATATAGAGGTCTTTGGGTTTTCGATGTTATGTCATCCATAAATAATGAGTTTAACTTTCTGTCCTATCCTTATTCCTTTTCTTTCTTATTTAATTGCTCTGGCTAATGTTTCCAGAACTATATTGAATAAGACTCGATAGTAAACAGCTTTGTCTTGTGGATTTCAGAATGAAAACTTTGTTTTTGTCTATTTAGTATGATGTTGGCTGTTGGTTTGACATAGGTGGCTTTTTTAAGATTGAAATAAAGACCATCTATTTCAATTTTCTGTAGGCTTTTTATCATGAATGGATTTGGACTTCATCAGCTTTTCTGCATCTATTAAGATGATCATACGATTTTTGTCCTTGGTTCTGTCAATATGGTGTATTTGTTGATTTGTGTATGTTTTACCATTCCTGCATCCTTGGTATGAATCCCACTTGGTCATGATGTATAATCTTGATTTGCTGTACTCTGTTAGCATCTTTATTTCTGCACCTGTGTTCATTAGCGAGGCAAGCCTATGGTTCTCCTTTTCAATTAGGTCTGTCTCCCGTTTTGGTTATCAGGGTAATGTTTGCTTCCAGGAATGAATTTGGGAATATTGTTTCCCTTTCTATTTCATTAAAGAGTCTGAGAAGTAATGGCATTAGGCCTTCTCTAAGTTTCATGTAGAACACTTTTAAATTTAAATGTTCTTAGGGTTTAACATTATAACTTCCATATAAAGGAAGTAGAAGATTAAAATAGAAACACTGCTTCAAAAATTTAAAAAGCAGACATACTGAAATTTAAAAACCAGACATACTGAAAACAAAGAAAGAATAAAACTGAGCAGTCTGTTTTAAGTAAAAAATATTTAATATTATCAGATAAAAATGATGATGACAGTTTTACATGGCTCATTTCATACATAATGCAAAGTATAAAACATCACTGGGCAAGAAATTGTAGTTGGGTTGCCAAATAATTCATAGACCACATAAAAGCAATGAATAGGTGATGACACATACTTAAATTATTACAAAACAGTTACAAACAACTGCATTAAATATCTTGATGTGTTCCACTACAGGAAAAGAAATCATGTATCTTTTTAATTCATAGAAGTTCAAAGTCAATACTGATACTGTGATAAAGCAGTTACTGTTTTTCTAATGATCTAGAAGTTTTAGATAGATGTCTTCTGCTAATCACTCTTATTATGACTGGATTTTATTTAACAGTATGTTTGAAGATAGAGAATACTTTTTAAACCACTGGGTAAAAACAGAGAACAATGATAGGCACAAAGGTTAACGTAATATTTTAAAAAGATGGAATATATTGAATATATTTCATGAGTTAGACATACTGAGTCTCAAAATCTGTTTATGAAGTTTTGTAAGAAAGTATGTGTATGCTTTGCCTATTCTGTTATACTTTCTTTGAAATAGGATATATTTGGTAGTAAATGAAACAAATCAAGACAAGTCAAATTATGTAACAGAAAAATGCTCTATCAAAGCTGTCTATTCTGACTTATCATTCATACTACCATTCTTAGTTGTAGACCAAACAAGGACAGACAGACCCAGCTACATAGTACTTACATGATGTATGAAAATAGAATCTAGAGCTATGATGAGGTTGCTTCAGTGATGAGTATCCCCCACTCTGCCATAATTAAAAATGTAAAATTCACTCAAGAAATATTCCCACGAAATACTTATAATTTCTCAAGTTTTCTTGGTAGATATGTTCCTGATTATGTGGACAGCTAAAAGATGGTATAAGAGTTGATGAAATCCATATAAAAGAAATATTTAGCCAGATGTGGTGCTGTACACCTGCACTCCAGCTACTTAGGAGGTCAAGGCAGGAGGATTTCAAATTCGAGGGTAGTCTGAGCAATGCAGAGACCCTCTCCCTGTCTCAAGGTAAAAGAGGTGGAGATGTACATCAGTAGTAGAACACCACTGGGTCCAATCTCCAGTAGGGAGGGGAAGAGAAGAGTTATTTAATAGGTATCTGATTTCACTCACTTGAAATTTCCTTCATCAAAACAACAGACCAGAACTCTGTAAACTAAACTCTTGGAACAAAGCTCTGGTGGCCATATTTTTGAGTCTTGATGAATCTCGAAGTCCATTTTTTCATGTTTCAAGGGTCTCTTCATTTGCTCCACAAGTATCAACAACACAAATCAAACAACTTGTGACTGGGAAAGCACGGACTTTGGAATTGGCCACCCATTTGTCTGTTTCAGTATTATATTCGAGGATGTGTCCTAATCGGCCTACACCTTGAAAACCAGCCAAGACATAAACAACAGAGCCAACAGCCGCACACTTCACTGTCACCCCCTTCCATGGCATTGGTGACACCATCTTCCATTCATTTAATTTAATATCATAATATTCCACATTGTCCAGACCACCTTCAAAAGAATAAAACATGAATTATGTGAAAAACTATATATGAATAATTCTAAGATCTAATCATTTTTGTATTTATAACATTTTATTTTCAAAACAAAATTTTCACATCCAAAGTTTATAAGAATTTTATAATACCCTCATATCTACTTCTTAAATTCCTTTTACCACAATAGAAATTTAGTCTAAAAATTTTACAGAAGCACATTGTTATTTTTTCTACAAAATCTGAAAATGTTCTAGCCATGCTGGAAAAATCAAAAAAGTAAACCATTGACTTTCTCTCTGATTAACTTAGATGGTAATTATTTGAATGTCTTTTTCCTTTAGCCATACATGGAAAATAACAATGGATGAGGATAGATGGCAAGGAAATTACTTGTTTTGTTTAAAGCTTAAATATATAGACTAAAATGAAGGCATAACTACCCTAGGATTCAGTTCAGATTGCCCATTATTTAATACAATTATTTAAGGTTCTTCAGCATGTATTTAAGAAAATAGCAAGGTCAAATTTCATCAAAATAACATTTTTTCATGAATCATTTAAACATGTTTAGAAAAATTTATTACTTAGAACCAAGATACAAGGTTTAAACCTTTTGTTTGAAAAGTTTCTAAAGATTTTTTAATTTTGTTTTTCTTGTTACAGAATTGGAGATCTAAGGCAGGGCCTCATTTTTAAATTAAAAAAAAAAAAAATTGGTACTAGAAATTGAACTCAAGACCTTGCACTCGCCAGGCAGATACTGTGCCTCTGAGCTACATTCTGACTTTAACCCAGGGCCTCATGTAGATTAGGCAAGTGCTCTATCACTGAGTTATACCTGCTGTTGTTTTAAAGGGCTGCAATGTTTCACTGTTTCTAGAAACTACAAAAAGATATAATAATGTATGTGGTAAATGGTTGTACTTAGATTTTAAGAAATACTTCAATAATTTAAGATGAGGAATATCATAGGAAAATTGAACAGTGAAATAACAAATTATACCTAAACCATTCTGGCCACCCACAGCAAATATCTTGTCTTTTACAAACACCAGCCCATGATTCTTCCTGGCCTCAATCATTGGACAGAGCTCAGTCCATCTGAAAAAAAAACAAAAGAAAGTATTTGATATGCTTACTTTTAAAAGTAAAGTGATTTATGTTAATAAGAGGTCTATTATCCCAATATAAATAAATGCTCATTTACTCCTGTGTATATAGACACACAGAAAATGCTTGATTATATGGCAGTTTTCTGTAAGTGGGATAAACTGGTATTTTATTCCTTTACATTCTGATAGCATAAGAGAAATACAAGATATCTAGAGATCCCCTCCCTTCCCCTCCCCTCCCCTCCCCTCTCTTCCCTTTCTTTCCTTCCCCTCCCCTCCCCTCCCCTTCCCTTTCTTCTTTTGGCAGAACCCAAGATTGAACTCAGGCCCCTGCACTTGCCAGGCAAGCACTTATCCCACTGAGCCATCTCCCCGGCCCTAACCCATCTTTCTAAAGCATCCATTTCTTGTGGTTTACAATAACTTTTAAAATGGCCAACAAGGGGCTGGTGAGATGGCTCAGTGGTCTAAAGCACCTACTTAGAACAAGCTTAGCAAAGCACAGGGACCGCAGTTTGATGCCCAGCACCACATGCCAGCCAGCCAGCCCCCTGGGGGGCTGAGCTGGCCACACACACACACACAAATAAATAAATAAAATTTTAAAAAAATTAAAAAATAAAATGGCCAACAAAAAGAAAGGGAAGATACATAGGAGAATATAAAGTACTATTTTTTTTTTTTTTTTTTTGGACAAGTTTCATGATGTCATTCAAGCTGGCCTCAGCCTCCTGAGTGCTGGGATTACAGGTGTGTGCCACCATGCCTGGCTAAAGCACTATTTTTTTTTTTT
>NW_004524591.1:13028460-13036032 GCF_000260255.1 Octodon degus | reverse complement strand
GGGATTGAACTCAGGCCCTTGCGCTTGCCAGGGAAGCACTTATTCCACTGAGCCATCTCCCTGGCCCCTACAATATATTTAAAAAAAAAAAAAATCCATTTCTCAGTTTGTGTTGCTTCTAAGATTGAGCTGTGATAAACTATGCTGTTATAAATGTGGGTATACTATATTGCTGTGGTATGTTTTCAGTTCTTCTGGAAAAATACCCAGGAGAAAAGCTGGGTTGAATGGGACTACTAATCATAGTTTTCTGAGGAGTCTCCACACTGATTTCCATACAGGTTGTACCAGTCTACACTCCCACTAACAGTTAAGAGGTTTTTTTTTTTTTTTCCTCTAAATGCCCTGAGGGGTGGTTTGGCTGGCTGTAGTGTTGTGGGGATCGAACTACAGCAACCTGAGGCTGACTGCTTTGTGGAAGCAGCCACTTAAACAACTGAGCTAAGGCCAGGCCCCCTGGATTTCTTGAGGACAGTCACTTTTTCCTGAGGTAAAATGGGATTTTAGGTTTGTTTTATTTTGCATTTCTTGAATGTTTAGTGCAGTTGAACATTTTTAAATGTATTTGATATTTGCATTTCTTCCTCTGAGAAGTGTGTATTCATTTCAGGTGCACATTTTTGGATTGGGTTTTTGAATTTTGGAGACCTGATTTTTTTTTTCTCAAGCTCTTTATATATTCTAAATACAAGTCCTTTGTCTGAGTGACTGTTAAGATTTTTTCTCCAATTTGTGGGTTTTCCTTTCATTCTGTTGGTGATTTCTTTTTAATAATTTTTTTTAAAAATTTATTTATTTATACTGTGTGTGTATGTGTGTGTGTGTGGCCAGCTCAGCCCACCAGGGAGCGGGGTTGGCTGGCATGTGGTGCTGGGGGATTGAACCGCGGTCCCTGTGCTTTGCCAAGTTTGTTCTAAGTAGGTGCTTTAGACCACTGAGCCATCTCACCAGCCCCTAATAATTCTTTTAAATAGTTTTACTTTTAAATAATTTTAAATACTTTTACTGAGAAACAAATAGCAATGAGACAGTTTCAAATCGGATTAGTAGGACAGTTTCAATAATCAATACATTGTATATTATTGTTTTCTTAGTGGTTATTCATAGTACAAGATGCAGACATGCTATCCTGTTCACAAACACTTTTTTCCAATTCTTTTTGTTTTCCATAATTTTATTGAGACAAATAGCAATGAGACAGTTTCAAATCAAATTGGTAGGACAGTTTCAATAATTAACACATTGCATACTGTCTTCCTAGTGGTTATTTTCTGTACAAGATGCAGACATGATATCCTATTTACAAACACTATTACAACAAATCCCTCTATTCGTTAAAAGAATGTAACTATATATCTATCCTAACCATTTTGAATACAGATACAAAATGGACATTCATTTGTATATCTCCTTTTTTGTTTAGTTCCGTCATTTGAATAGTATAGGTGTGTCAACTCAGCAATGATGATTTCTTTTGATGTGCAGAAACTTTTCCATAAGATGAGATCCCAGTTGTTCTTTGAGGTGTTTCCCATGCAAGCGTGGGTTTTTGTTCATGAACTCTCTGCCTGCTTCTATGTCTTGAAGATTTCTACCTACTTTCTTTTCCAGTAGATTTAGTATTTGTTTTAATGTTTAGGTATTTAATCCATTTGACTTTAGCTTTACTGCATGGTTTTCGGTTTTGTTATGTGGAAAGTCTTTTTTTTCCAGCACCATTTATTAAGGAGGCTATCTTTTTTCCAGTGAACATGTTTGTCCCCTCTGTCAAAGATAAAGTGGCTGAATGTGTAAGTCAGGGATTATAGTGCCTCCTGCCCTGCTGTTGCTGTTGTTGATTGCCTTTGCTATTCTAAGTCTTTTCTGGTTACAAATGAATTTCAGGAATGTTCTCTAAATCTGTGAGGTAAGGGGGTGCCTGCCCCTTAGCTCAGTTCTTTAAGTGGCTGCTTCCACAAAGCAGTCAGGCTCAGGTTGCTGTGGTTTGATCCCCACAACTCAAGCCAGCCAAACCTGCCCTGAAGGCATTCGGAGCCAAAAAAATCAATCAATCAATCAATCAATCAATCAATCAATCAATCTGTGAGTTGTGCTGATGGTATTTTGATAAGGGATTGCATTAAATCTGTATACTAGGGGCTGGTGAGATGGCTCAGTGGTCTAAAGCACCTACTTAGAACAAGCTTAGCAAAGCACAGGGACCACGGTTCAATCCCCCAGCACCACATGCCAGCCCACCCTGCCCCCTGGTGGGCTGAGCTGGCCACACACACACACACACACACACACACACACACAAATAAATAAATAATTAAAAAAAATCTGTATACTAGTTTTGGGAGTATAGCCATTTCACTGTATTGGTTCTTCCTATCCATCAGCAAGTAGTATCTTACTATTTTCTGAAATTTTCTTTGATCTCTTTTTTTCAGAGTATTGTAATTTTCATTATATAGCTCTTTTACTTCCTTTGTTAGATTAATTCCTAAATATTCCATTTTTTTGGATGCTACTGTGAAGAGTGTTCTCTAATTTATCTCTCAGTGAGTTAATTATTTGTGTAGAAGAATGCTGTTGATTTTTGGGTGCTGACTTTGTATCCTGTTGTGCTACTGAATTTATTCTAGGAGTCTCTTACTGGAGTCTTCCAAATAGAGTATCATGTCATCGGCAAATAATGATAATTTAACTTCTTTTCCAATTCTTAACTCCTTTTTTCTTTTGTTTAATGGCTCTGAACTATACTGAACAGGATTGGTGATAGTGAACATCCTTATCTTGTGCCCAATTTTAAAGTAAAAGCTTTGTGTTTTTGTCCATTCAGAATTTTGTTGGCTGTTGGTTTGTCATTGATGGCTTTTATCACATTGAGGTAAAGATCATCTATTCCAATTTTTCTGTAGGGTTTTTTTTTTTTTTTTTTAAATCATGAATGAGTATTGGACTTTGTCAAAAAAGCATTTTTGGGATGATCATGTGGTTTTGTTTCTGGCTCTGTTGATGTGATGCATTACATTTATAGATTTGCATACGTTGAACTATCCCTAGGATGATTACCTTCTGATCATGGTGTATAATCTTCCTGATGATTTGCTGCATTCTATTTGCTAGGATTTTTCTGAGTATTTTTGCATCAATGTTCATGAGGGAGATAGGCCTATAGTCTTCTTTTTTGTTTGGGTCTTTCTCTAGTTTTGGTATCCGTGTAACACTTGCCTCCAGAAATAATTTAGGGAGAATTGCTTCCCTTTCAATTTAAGAGTTTGAGGAGTATTGGGTTTTAATCTTCTATAAATTTCCTATAGAATTCAGCTATGAATCCATCAGGACCTGGGCTTTTCTTTGTTAAGGCTTTGATTACATTTTCACAAATGATAAATTTCAAGGTAAGTTGCTTCTACTTCTATTCCTTACATTAGTAACATGTTGAGAAAAAAAAAATGAGAAGACATCTATGTTTGGTAGTATGACAATAGTTTTTAAATAACTACAGGTTAGAAAAATAAGCTATTTCATTCTTTAGCATTTTGCCTTTTAAAAGTAGTTGTTTCTCACTTAATGTATATTAGAATTTTATTTAATATACATTAACTCAAATGTATTTTCTTTAAAAGTATGAACCAAAAAGATATTATACCTGCAGGTATGACTTATTAATACCATAGCCAATATATAATGTTTTTACTGAAAGGTAAATTTATAACTGATTATAAGGTCCTTCCCTTTGTATTTCCTAATCTCTCAAACAAAAGTATTTGTGAGTTTGATAAATTAATCAGATATATCTCTTCATAGGTATCTACAAATAGGACCAGAAAGATACGGCCTTCCATGGGTCAACCCATTTCTTAAGATGCAAAGGAAAGGTCAAAGCATTCAAGTGTGTGTACAGTCTTAATATAAGAACTGAATTTTTCTGTTGGGTTCTTTTGGTCTTTTTACATCTTCTTGCACTGAGCTTACAGAATAACTGAAATAAGACTTTTAAGCTGATACATACGTTTCTGTGGCAGGATCATAAACTTCACAGGAATTAAGCACTCTCCCAGAAACATTGTTGCCTAGGCTCCCACCACAAACATAGATCAGGCCATTGGCTTCCACCATCCCATGGCTGCAGCGCTGAGTTAGCATGCTGGGCTTTGTGTGCCAGCTTTCTGTTCTTGTATCATAGCATTCAAATAAATACAGAGCTGAGTTTCCTGTAAAAGACAAGGACACTGTTGCATTTAACTTAATTGTGTTTGGGTGGTGTTAGAGTAAGATGACTGCAGGGCAGAGATGTAAGTAATGAAAGGGAAGTATTTAGGACTGTGGAGTCATTTTTTTTACTCAACAGCAACAAAAATGTAGGAATAGCTTAAGGAAACACTACTAACCCTGTTTGATAGACCTAGAACATTAAAAAAAAAAAAAAAAAGGATCTGTTGGAAAGACTTATTGGCAATTAAACTTTAGAAGAAAACTGGTTTGATAGAAAATTAAAAACAAAATTATATATGTCTTTAAGGCCAGTATAACTGGTGGGACTTATCTTAACTTTTAAATGTTTACATACAGTGGAAAAGCATAGCTGCTTACAGATGGCAAATCCATACTTTAAAATAAGAAACTTTCAGTTTCATAAAATATGAAAACTACTATCTGATCACACTCTTAAGACTTATTTTTCTGTAATAGCTACTGCATCATTAACTATATTATACTGTATTTCCTGACTACTCTGAGAGATTGTGTGGGTAAGTCCTGAAGTCACATTAGTCCATTACTTAGTATACTCTCAACATATCAAACATAAGGTGTATACTGATTGGACATTTTAGGGGAAAAACATATACTCATCATGTTTTGCAACTTTTGCACATTATAGGAACTTCACAAAGAATTTTGTAATTATTATAGATTAAGTGTTTTTCCCCCTTTCTAAGAAAAAAGAAATGAGAACTTTTATCTCCCATTGTTTTAGGATAATGCCAAGTGATAGAGAAATAATTACAACAGAACTGTCTTTATACTTTTTTATTGCAACTAAGCTCTAAAAAAAGACCAGAGAATAACCCATACAAGCAAAAATGCGCATATCCAGCAAAAACTTGTTTTTAGATTTTTAAACATTTGGGGTGGGCAGACACTAGAAAATATACAGTATATACAGAGTCTATCAAAGAATGTATACACATTTTAGTAGTTTATTGTACTAACAAATGTCTGGAAGCTAATGGCTACTACTTTGATAACTTCTTATAATGTAGAGGTCAAAAGTAGCTTGTATTAATCTCATGATAGCTCAATAAATTTAGTATTAAAGTATTTAAACAAGTTTTTCTTTTCCTGATGTATACTTTTTTTTTTTTGGTAGATTCTGTAGGTTATAAGAAAAACCTCACTAAGCAAAAAATTGACTTAGAGTGAATGACATTATCTACTATATTACAGAACAGTTATTTTCTGTCATTTTCAGGATTGTTATTTGAAATATACCATATGACGTGAAGAATGCTTTTAAGGAGGGCATTTTAGTGACATTTAAGAAATCATTGTTTTTCTGGTATACATTTGACATGTGATGTGAGTAAAAATTTAAAACAGCTAAATATACTGACATGCTCTGGCTTAATATCTAAATAGTCAAAGAACAATACAAAGACAACATTTAAATTCCACACTTTAGGTTTACCTGGTCTTCCTAATTTTCTTTATAGGCCCATTATTTAGCTAAAGAAATTACTTGAAAGGATGAAAGCTTTTATGTATCTAGTATGGACCTAGAATATTCATTTAGAAAAAGATTACTAGGGCTGGCCAGATAGCTCAGTGAACAAAAGCATCTGCTTAGACAGGCGCAGGGACTAGGGTTCAATCCCCAGCATGCCATGCTGGCCCCAACCATGGGGCTCACTAAGAAGGTGAATGAGACTGGGTGTGGTGGTATGCGCTTGTAATCCTAGCGCTTGGGAGGCTGAAAACAGGAGGATCACTACAAGTCTGATATGTGTAGTGAGACCCTATACACCCTGTCCTAAATAGAAAAAAGAAAAAGATTACTAGATATTAAGAAGTTAGCCATCAATGAAAAAAGTTTTTATACCCATACCCACATCCTGTTTTGATTAACAAGCATAAAATACATTCTAGTCATTAGGTTAAAATCTTGAAACATGAAGCAAATGAAAAAGACCATTATTTAAAAAAAAAAAAAAAAGACTTTTATTCTGATACAAAGAAAGCAGAATGTAGATTTTTAAAAGCTTCAATATAGTAAAAAGTTCTCAAAGGGTGTATGAGTACATGAAACTCTGAAATCTTGAAAGCAAATACATACCAAGAAATAACTAATATAGAACTTAAAATTCAGACAGTGCCAACTAAGGCTTATTGCAACCAAAAATGGGCAATTAAGAATTTAGGAAGCTGGTATTCTTGATTTAAAGGAATAAGGTAAGCTTTAAGAAAATGGGTTCTAAAATGTGACAAACCTGTATTTAAAATGTCAAAAGTGTGTGAGTACCATTTTTTTTTAATTTTAGGGAAGGGTGTTCAAGATCTTGCTACTAGATTGGACTAGTAGTGATGCGCCAGTCTCAGTTGCTGTTCCAGTGCACTCTGGGGGCGGGACGGGAAGGCAGGCGGAATCCCTGAGCTGTTTGGCCAGCCCTCCAATTTTTATTTAAATATGAAAGCCAAGATATTTGGTGTTAAAGAACTCCTCTGGAACAAAACACATC
Organism: Octodon degus; assembly: GCF_000260255.1. Taxonomy (NCBI): domain Eukaryota; kingdom Metazoa; phylum Chordata; class Mammalia; order Rodentia; family Octodontidae; genus Octodon; species Octodon degus. The sequence goes on along the minus strand of NW_004524591.1, from coordinate 13,029,307 downwards.
AAGAAGTCCTTACCTACTTCTGAGCCTCCAGATGTATAGATTTTGCCCTCCGCAGCACAGGCAGCAAGGCTGTCTCGAGGTGTTGGAGGGCCTAGTTTGGAGTACCAGCTGTCTTTCACTACATTGTAGCAGTCCATTCGCTTTATGGGGAATAGCTGAGAGCCACCCAAAATGTATACTACATTGTCCCAAAACACACATGCTGCATCTCTGCGCTTTTCAAAGGGGCAGCGGATATCTGTCCAGCTATAATCCTGAAACAGGAAAAGATAGGACGTGTCCACTAAATCAATAATATAATTGAAAAAGACAAAATGTAGATATTGTCGAGGAAGTACAAAATATGAAAATGTTTTCAGTTGCTGAGATTTACATAAAAATGTTTGGTTTGAGAGACTATTAGCCAATATAATTTGTGTGATTTCCTCAGAATGTTGTTTAGTTGGGGTAGAGGACAAGAAAAAAAAGCACATGGCTACTTTAAGTCTTTTCCAGCTTTGAAATAAACAAATACATGTGTGTGTATGCTATTATTATGCTGCTTTGTATTTTTTCTGTTATTGATGATACATAATAATATAAGAAAACTAGGTAGGGGGCATGAACATGATCAAAATATTTATATATATTGAAAATCCCTTAAAACATATGAAATTGATTCTGACATTGCCAGTGAAGCGGAAGACCCAATACTATTATGGGCTACTGAACTCTTTTAGAATATTTTGCTTAGTTTATATACCTGTAATATTTAAATGATGGAACTTAACAAAAAAAGGGGATACAGATGAATGTCCATTTTGTATCTGTGTATTTAAAGTGGTTAGGATAGATATATAGTTACATT
>NW_004524591.1:13022816-13028360 GCF_000260255.1 Octodon degus | reverse complement strand
AAAGTGGTTAGGATAGATATATAGTTACATTCTCTTAATGAGTAGAGGGATTTGTTCTAATGGTGTTTGTAAATAGGATATCAAGTCCGCATCTTGTATAGCAATTAACCACTAGGAAGCATGTATGCAATGAGTTAATTATTGAAACTATCCTACCAATTTGGTTTGAAACTGTCTCACTGCTATTTGTTTCTCAATAAAATTATGGAAAAAAAATTTTCAAACACAATTTATAATATCTTCTAAAATGTAACTTAGAAATAAATCTGACTAGAAAGCAGGTGGACCTTTGAAGGAGGAAGGGGCATAGAAAGAAGAGAGTAATGGGATTGAAAATTATCAAGATATGTTAAATCATGTACCAATTTCCCAAAATAAACCTCATTGTTCTGTTTTGCTAAACAAAACAAAAAACAACCCATATGAAATTGGGAAGGAAGATGGGGCAAGGAGAGTGATGGAGGGGGGAATTAATATATGCTATGTATTTGGATACATCTGCCTAAATGAAATACATAAATCTATGTAACCAAGATGTATTAATAAAAAAATGTGTGTGTATGTGTGTGTGTGTTGGTTAAAACTCTAAAGTCATTTTAAGTTAAAACCACTTCTTTTTCAAATGCAAATACCTCCAATTTCTTCCCTGCCAGATATATATATCTATATATATGATTATTATGGAGCTCAAACTGCCATTAACTTACTGATACCTGGAGGCAGAAGTATTTTATAGGCTTTCTATAAATATTCACTTGGACTAGTGTTGTCCCCAGATTCTTAAAACTGAAGTACCCAAGTAAGGCATTCTGAGTAGTTGGGAGTACTCTCTCTCTCTAGTGATTAGGAGCATCTACCAGTACTTTACAGTAAAAGCTGTTTATAGCATTACTGTTTCTTGCATTTGACAGTAGCTGAGGTTGCTTTTATCCCCCTTCCACGTATATGTGGAAAAGCCCGCAAAGATATAGGCTGTTGGCTTTTTGGGAAATTAGTAGAATTCTGGGAATCAAGAAGAAGCTGACAGAAAAACTGGAAACCACAGAGAATCTGCAGAAACTGCAAGCAAAACAGAGGAAAGAATAAAGCAACCTAGAATGCTAATCCCAACTCCCAGGGAGTAGGACACATGTCTGTTAACATGAGGTATCTTCAGAGCTGGTTGGAAGCCCCACAGAAGCAAAATAAACTGCCCTTGCAGTGCTGGCCCCAAGAAAAGTGTACAGGATTGTAAGCTGCAAATATAGCATGGGGTTTTATCCCACAGATTACTCCTACATGGCCGGAGAGAACGGAAGAAACTTACTGCAGCTTCTACCATTACTGGGAATGCTATAATTAGGAGTCATTTAGGGAAGGTATTTATTAAGACTGATTTATGACAGGAATCATGTCAGGGATATAAGCCTTGTTCTTGACAGCGACAACATCCTGGAGTATAAGGACAAAGTGGAGCAAAGGCGTGGGGGGTCACCTCAGGAGCCCACAGGCCATGAATCTGGACAGAGATAGCAGGGAGTTGGAGGACACAAAAGGGCACAAACACCAAGAGCCATGGGAGTTAGTACAGTTCTGAGGCAGACACCACACCACAGACTGGTAACTCCCTTCAAGAAAGGTACAGCAGGCCTTGGCATTCATATGGCAAAAAGTTGGAAACAAAATAGACCTGAGTTGCTAATTACTATCCCCTACCATATCTAATAGATTCCAGTACCACATACCCTGGAAAGGAACCACTCAGCTTCACATATACAAGATGTGGGCTCATTCCTCTTTTTAATTTTGGGTTTTTTCTCCTAGCTCTTGCCTTTTGTTTTTATTCTTTTCATTTTGTTGTCTTTTTAAATCTCACTTTTCTCATATTTGTCACATTTTACTGCTTTTACTTCAATCTCTCTATAATTATTGAGATTTATTCATTTTAATTTTAGTTGAGTCTGCTATTATTGATTTCTGTTAATAGTATGATTCTTGCATTTAGTATTTACTGTATGTTAATTTTATCTGTTTATATTACTATAAATCTTTTTTCTAGAAATCAAACTCAGGACCATGTGCTTGCCAGGCAGGCAGTGTGCTGTTGAGCTATATCCCTGGCATAGCAGTAGCTATTATTTGTTCCTATGGTTCATCTTTCTATTATTGCTGATTTATTATTTTTTAAAATTTATGTATTTGTGCAGGGTCTCACTATGCAGCTCGGACTCACAGTGACCCTCCTGTTTTCAGCCTCCCCAATGCTGGGATTACAGGTGTGCACCACCACACCCAGACTTGGTGGCCAGCTCAGTGTACCTGGGGCGGGGGTGGGGCCCGTGGGGCATGTGGTACCAGGGATCAAGCTCCAGTCCCTGAGCTATCTCGCTAGCCCTGCTGATTTATTGCTAATGGTAGCAAAGCTGTTTCTTTTAATTGGTTTTTACTATATGCCATTGTGTGGTTTGTCTTGTGCTACCAATACTAACTGGTGTTTGCTTGCTTCTTTCTGACTGGTGCTGAGATTCAAGCCCTTAGAGAAGGCTCTCAAATATGCTGAATTGGTTGAAGAAGGATATAAACAGTAAGTTAAAACATAATCAAACTCAAGGATACATCATAGGGAGATAGACTCAAACTAAAGAGACCTCCGTAGTAGTGACAGTTTCTCTACTTCCAATTGATCTTTAGCTCATAACATAAAGTAATACAGATACGATAAATCAAGGCAATAGCATTGCCTCTAAAAACCCCAACACTTATCTCATGGACACTGAAGCACAGGAAGCTAAAGGCAAAGAACTCAAAAACCAAATAGTCAAAATGTCTGAAATGATATAAGAAACACATAAGCAATTACAAAGAATGTTTAACAAGCTCAGAGGATTTAATTAAACAGATTAAGGATTAATGAAGCAATAAGTAAACAACATAAAACAAGGCATGAATGACCACTTCACAAAAGAGTTAGAAAGTATGAAAAGACAGCAAGCAGAGATAGATAAATTAAGAAATTCAATGGAAAGTGTGGGTAGTAGATTCAACAAATATGAAGACAGTGTCAGAAATTGAAGATAACCTAAATTAGAAGATCAAAATTGGAGAAAAGGAAGGGCTGCATGGTTAGCCAATATTTTGGCCCTAGCCTTTCAAGGTCAGTGAAGACTCGGGACATAGGAGAACCTGTACTGTAACAACATGTAACCCAGTTGTGCTCCAAATTTTCTGATCAAGAATATGAAGCCACATGGGGGCTGGGGAGATGGCTGAGTAGAATAAGTGCTTCCCTGGCAAGCGCAAGGGTCTGAGTTCAATCCCCGGTTCTGCCAAAAAAAGAATATGGAGCCACAGCGGAATGTGTTCGATGATCTAAAGTGAGCCCTGGGAGAGTCACATGGAGAGAAAAATTTTCTCAAGCTTTCACAGAGAGCAAATTGGTCAAGCAATGGCCGTGACTCATCCTCATGTCAGACACTGACAAAAGGATGTACAAAAGGCAGTACAGGGCTACAGGATAAATCCTGAGAGTACTTGGTTGATCTCGTCAGATACAAAAGTTACATTTCTCGTTATATAGGTCTTGCTATATCTTGGTCTTAACCATCCAGCAGGAAAGTATAAAAATGAGGTATATAAAGTAAATCCATATTAATACAATGAGCTGTAAAAGGTTCAAGTCAATAACTTCTGAGGATAACCCACTAATATTACAGACTGCTAGACAGTGTTAGATTGTTTTGTTGAATTCAAACACCTATAGTATTTAGATGCCAATAGATTATTCACCTCTGACGGGGGGGAAAAAAAAAGGATACAAAGGAAAGATCATTTTGTATTTATATATACAAAATAGGATAGATACACAGTTACTTTCACTTAATTCAATGAGAAGAAAGAGGTGTACTAACAGTGTTTGGACAGAATATCCTGTCTGCTTCTTGTACTATGGATAACCACAAAGAAGATAACAATGTACAGTGTATTGACTATCAAAACTGTCCTATTAATCAGCTGTCAAACTGTCTCATTCATATTTATTTCTCAATAAAAAAATAAATATAAAAAAAAGAAATTGAAGATAGGTAGGTGTCATAAATCATAACTCAAACGATACCTGGAAACAAGGTACTATGCAAGCTAGATCCAACAATTACTGAATGACTCAAAAAATAACCTCAAAATTATGGAAATAAAGGAAAAATTAGAAAATGATTCAAAAGGCAGTCCTGTTTATTCTAATTACAGCAGAAAACTTTCAAAGTCTAGGAAGAGAATTCAATATTAAATACATGAGGCATATAGAACCTCAAATAGCTATGACCAGAAAAGAACCTATCCATGAAACATTATAATAAAAATTCTACAAATTTTATAAAGAGAAAACTAAAAGCTGTTAGAGAAAAGCAAGCTTGTCAGAATTACAATGGGCCAGTGAGACAGCTCAGCAGACTAAGCACCTGCTTAGGCAAGTGCAGGGACCAGGGTTCCATCCCCATTCCCAGCACCACATGCCGAGCTGGCCTTGCTCCCTAGTGCACTGAGCCAGCAACTGAGTCCAGGCATGGTGGCGTGTGCCTATAATCCCAGTGCTAGGGAGGCTGAAAACAGGAGGATCACTGAGTCCGAGCTGTGTAGTGAGACCCTGTACCAAACACATAAAAACAAAAACAAACAACAAAACAACAACTTCTCTTCCCCCCCACCCCACCCCAAATTATAGCAGACTTCTTGGAATGTGTCTTAATGGCCAAGAGAGCCTGGAGTAAAGTTTTCTAAGCATTAAAAGGAAATAACTGTCAACTCAGACTTTAATATCATGCAAAATTAGTATTCAAAATTGATGGAGAAGTGAAGACTTTCCATAATAAAGAACTCCTAAAGAAATATATGACCACTAAACCAATACTGTAGAAAATACTTTAGGGAATCCTAGACTGAAGCAGGCTGGCCATCAGCACCAAAGAGCCCAAAGGAAAGGAAAGAAAGGAATCAGCACTGGAGAAACAATGCAATGACAAGATTCAGTAGTATCTTTTAGTAGTAACTTTCAATGTTGATAGTCTCAATCCCCCAATCGAAAGACATAGACTGGCAAACTGGATTAAAAAACCAAATGCAACCATGTATTGCTACAGGAGACAAATCTCATCCAAAAAGTACTTGCACAGGCTGAATATGAAAGGGTAAAGAATATTATTCAACTGGAGCCCCAAAACAATCAATAGTAGCTTTCTTATTTTCAGGTCCAGACTTCCAGCCAAAACTGATCAAGAGAGACAAAGAGAGCAGCCACCACATACTGGTAAAGGGAACAATTCAACAGGAAGAGATAGGAATTCTAAGTATCAATGCACTATGAATGTTGACGCACCTGACTTCATAAAACAAAAAATTTAGGACTTAAAAAAGGACAGACAGGGCTGGTGAGATGGCTCAGTGGTCTAAGCACCTACTTAGAACAAGCTAAGCTAAGCAAAGCACAGGGACTGCGGTTCAATCCCCCAGCACCACATGCCAGCCAGCCCCGCCCCCTGGTGGGCTGAGCTGGCCACACACACACACACA
>NW_004524591.1:13013694-13022546 GCF_000260255.1 Octodon degus | reverse complement strand
CACACACACACACACACACACACACACACAAATAAATTAAAAATAAATAAATAAATTTACAAGTAGATATTAGAGTTAGACCATACCACTGAACAAATGTACGTCTGTGAAGGGATGACACACAAATTTATGAACTATGAACTTAAATATGTACAAAACATTTCACCAAATGAGAATAAACATTTTTTTAAGCAGCATGTGTAATTTTTTCTAAAATAGATTGGATTTTTGGCCATAAAATATGTTTAAATACAAAGAATTGAGACAATCCCCTGAATATTATTGAATCTGAGTGGAACGACTGTTGAAAGCGGAGAAAAAAATTTAAACAGTTACTAGAATCAAATGACAATGGAGGAACTGGGCCTGATAGCATATGTCTGTAATGCCAGCACTAAGGAGGATGAGACGGGTCACTATAAATCTGAACTGCGTAGGAAGACCTTGTATCCCCCCACCTCCCTCCAAAAAGGACAATGGAAGCACGCCATGCCAACAGTTCTAAAAGGAAAGCTTATACCTGTGAATACACCTATTGAAAGAATTAAGCAATCCCAAATAACCTAGTGATATACTGCAAGGTCCCAGAACAACAAGAATAGTCCAAATCTGTGAGGAAAGCAATGATACAGATTAGAATGGAAATTAATGAGGCTGAGATTAAAATAAATGATGAGATAAGATCATGAAAGATAAACAGAGTTGGTTCTTTAAAAGAATGGAAATGAGATCTGGAGATGAGAATGTAGAAGATGGGGGGGTAGATATACCAATTTCCCAAGATGATATCTGTACGGTGTACTGCAAATATATACTAATATAAACACTGAAGAGAAAAAGATAACCTCTGTGTGAACATAACTGGCTCTGGTTGTATGTATGCATAAAGAGAGAGGAATTAATCTCTGTGGGCCTTCCTTGTATGTACATGCACTGCTATACCTTCTGGAAAGTCTACTTAACTCCCCTACTCTACTTGTTATTCTAAATAGAAGACTTTGATTATTGGTTGTATGACTTAGTAGATAGTGTGTATAGTTGAAGTAAAAGGCAAGGGGGAAAATCAGTGTGAAGTTAGGTTAGTCAGCTGAGTGCTTATGAAGGCTGGGGTTCACTCTACTGAAGGAGACAGAATCTGAAGCGTGTGGGTGAAGATTATTTTCCCTTCTCTGTATTTCTAGGTCAAGGGCAAGCTAGAGGAATATGTAATTTTTACAGCAACATGATGAACAGATAGTAACTCATGCAGAGATGTGCACGGGGAGAGAACATAAAATTATTATCTGAAAAATAGAAGTTAAACCAGTTAAGTTTTATTGAGCACTGCAGACAAATTTCTATGCACATTAAGAAGACATGAAAATAAAAAAATCAGAAAGCCTCGAAAAGATGAGAGTGGAAGGGTTTGTGTAACTATATCCCCCACATAAGTATACACACATACACAATGATGAACTAAGAGGTAAATGAGAGTCCGGTCTTCAAATTTAAGACTTCTTTCCTTTGAATAGGTTTCTTTGATTTTACCAGGAGCTATCCATAATCTCAACTACAGTTTATGAAATCTGAGTGTACAAAGGATATTAAAATATCCTCAGTGCTTTAACTGATTGCAAAGAGTATTTTAGAACTATCATGTAATACTGATAATACTCATAACAATCTTGTTTTTAAGAAATATGTAAAATATATTCCCTAAAGGCTTACACTTCTTTTATGGACATGACTTTTTCCTCCTTGGTAGTATGGATTAACTTAGGGCCTTTGCATTAAACTACATCCTCAGCCCTTTTTATTTTTTATGTTCTATTTTTACACAAGGTCTAAGTTACTAAATTGCCTAGGCTGAACTTGGGTGTTTTTGAGACAGGGTCTCACTATACAGTTCAGGCTGGTCTTGAATTCAATATGTAGCCCAGGCTGGCCTCAAATGCAGAGCAATCCTCCTGCCTTGGCCTCCTGAAATCACAGGCATGCACCACCATGCCTGGTCTGTGCTTAACTTGTGATCCTTCTACAGCAGCTTCCAGGAGTCCTGGGTTTGTGGGTGTGCACCATCAGGGGTAGGCGCATTATTATTTATTTATTTATTTTTATTTTTGGTTTTTATGAGACAGGGTTTCACTCTGTAGTTCAGGCTAACTCACTACATAGCCCACACTGGTCTCAAGCTAGCAGCAATCCTGCCTCAGCCTCCTGAGTGCTGGAATTACAGACATCACACATAAGTACTGATTTCTATCTCAATCTGAGTAAGGCTGTCTCCTCTTTAGTACGACCCTGTTTAAGGCCAAAGGTTGCTAAAATACCCTGAGACAAAGGCACTGTGATGTCTTTAATAAACAGTGTTTCCAACAGGAAAGTGTGTTCTGAGCTGAAAATTATTCTTCTAATACTTTGTAAATTTTAGGACTCAATTATATTTAGATATAGTTCCATAATTTTATCCAATGGATAAAATTTCCTAGTAAATACTATATAATGTTATATGGGCTCATTCACCCACAGGAACTTGAGTACTAAGAAGGAGCTAGGCACTGGCCTCAGTGATGAATCTACTTCAGAGTTCTGGGTAAGAAAATACACCGGGTAAAACATGATCTTGATGGTTCCAGGAAAGATGGCATCATATGTTTTTCTGCCTTTGAAATTTACAAATTCTGATCCCTGTCCTGCTGGTTTATACCATGTTCACGTCTGCCAGGGAATATGCAGGGTCCCTTTTCTCTCCCCATAAGAAAGCAGCAACTCAAGAACCTTACAAAGTTCTAAGCCCCACCCATCATTTCACTCGCCAGAGTACAAATGAAAACTGGTCAGTTGTCAACTTTTATTTAGACAAAAGTATCACAGAACATTACCATACTACAGAGAACACCAATACCAAGAGAAACAGCCAGACTGAATACAGACAATTCTTTAAGCAATCACTAAGCACTTAACGAAGGTACAAGTTGGGGAAAAGTAGAACAGACAGGCTTTACAAAACGATAACAAGAAAAGCAGTATTTTAAATCAATATAGTAACCCAAGACTTTTCTATCAATATTTAGAAAAAAGTTAAGATTTTTCTTTGCTATCACTTTTAGTCATCAAATAAAAATACTGACCTTCTGATATCAATGATATCCAAGAACCATATAAAGATAATACCATATAGATAGGTGTCTTTATTCTGGATAGTTCAGTGAAGTTTTACTAATTGAAACTTTCTCTTTGAAGGAAATTAATTCACTGAAAGTGATCACCACATGTTTGGCTGGCCTAGGATCCACACAAATGGGTCTAATATTACGGAAAGTGAAATCCATTTTAACATTTCTGAACATACTAAATTCAAAAGTTTTAAAGCAAATCAACTCATATACAGTACTTATTATTCAAGCAGACCACTGGAATAATAAAATGCTCACTTGAAGTAACTCCAGATAATAATTTATAGTTAAATTAGCTTCTCTATTTGAATGCAGAATGGGGGGAGACAAGGATTGAATGTAGAATCTTTATACTGAATTATATTCCCAGTCTTTATTTCATTTTTAATTTTAAGGCAGGGTCTCACTAAGTTGCTAAATTGCCCAGAGTGGGCTTCAACTTTGGAACCTCTTGCCTTAGCATCTCAGAGTGTTGGGGGTATATGCTTGTGCCAAGGGCTAACATATTAAAATGTACAAATACTAGTAAACGGTAAAAGTTTTTCAAGATGAATTTTTATAGGAAAAATCTGGTGTCTGTGATAGAAACATTTAATAAATATTGTACAAGTTTCAAATAGTGTTAGCTTGGGGAATATGTTTGATAGAATGTGCATATTTTTATCAGTTGTTAATTCCTCAATTATTTGAGTTTTTCCACTGTAAGTTTGAAAATTTGTGGCTGAATATACAAAACAATTAGTAATAGGTCATCTGTAAGAGCAAAGCAAGACATCAAACAAGAACTCTGAAGTTACAGTCTCATTTCCACGGTTGAACGTATCTTCTCAACTGTCCAATAAAAAGAAAGAAAGAAAGAAAACCAGGGAAAGTATTAGAACTACAGACCATAACAAAGTGCTAAGAGTCTTCCCTCATTTGCCTTACTCTAGAAATAATGGTCCTTGCCTCCTACACAAAATAAAAATTCTTATGGTCTATCTGTACACAAAGAGCCATTTATTTTATTGTAAAATAAAATAATTTCTACCAAAGTCTGGTTTCACTACTTTTTCACTGCCAAAAATCAATGCTACAGTTAGGCTATTACAAACAACCAAAAGCTGTGGTTTGCAGAATTGTAATTTAAACTTATAATTTCAGTTTTTGTTGGAGAAATGTTAATTCTCCTATTCTTGACTTGCAATGATTTTAAAAATAACTACTTACATTTCAACAACTTTACTGTTACTTAGTGTGAAACAGGTATGTAGATGTGTCAACTTTTTAAGCATACCAAGTGTAAGGTGCTTTTTGAGTTATATTGCACAGGCCATGAGTCGTCATAGCAGGACAGCTAATCAGTGTTCTACTGAGAAAGGAACCTATATGTCAGCCTATGTTCTGGGGATGAAGCAATGATCAGAATAGATATCTGGGCTGAGACCAGCCCAAAAAGGACAGTGTAAATATGGTGATTAACCAATCTAATCTGTTCCTCCCTCCTTACTAGTTCAGTTTTGGTGTTAAGTTTTCTGATAAGAAAAAGAAGCTGTTGGAAGGTCTCCTCTACCAAAAGACGAGAAACTGTGGAAGCTGATGACTCTAGTTACATCAGGGCCAGATGGGGGTTTCTTATTTATTTATTTATTTACTTATTTTTGTGGAACCAGGGATTGAACTCAGGCCCTTGCGCTTGCCAGGGAAGCACTTATTCTACTGAACCATCTCCCTGGCCCCCAAATGGGGTTTTCTTACTGGACCAGAAAACTATAAGCACTAAAACTTGATATATAGATAATAATTCGGCTAGTATATGTTTCTATGTTATTATCTGACATGTGAGACCATTAGAGGGAATTTGTCAGCTGGCAGAGAAAATTTCACTGTCTGACCTCAAGGATCTGTTGATTCGCAAGCGCCAAACCATAATTTAAGCTGCTGAGACCCTCACCAGCTCACCTTCTCAGAGGTAGTGATAAGGTGGTCTATTGTTGATGCTCATAATGCTGATCAGTTCTGGAGACCAGGACATGGAAAAGAACCTGTCCCTGTAAAGAAACTCACCTAGCACACAGTGTCAAGCACCTTAAAAGTTCCTATTTGTCTATGGGTTTAGAGCAGAGGTTAGCAAACTATAGTCTCAAGGCCAAATCTAGACCATCATTTGTTTTCATAAATCAAGTTTAATTGGAATGCAGCCATGCCCATTTGTTTATGTACTGTTGGTGGCTACTTTCTTTCCAAGGCATCAGAACTGAGTAATTATGGCAGAGAACATATGGACTAAAATACCCAACTAGGTTAATCACAACTTATAGAAGCCTTTCACCCAATTCACCATCTCAAAGAGGTATTCTATTTATCTTGACCAACAAATTTGAGAGACTTGATATATAGATAATACTTTGGCTAGTATATGTTTCTATGTTATTATCTGACATGTGAGACCATTAGAGGGAATTTGTCAGTTGGCAGAGAAAATTTCACTGTCTGACCTCAAGGATCTGTTGAGTTTGCTTCATTTTTTATTTCATTTATTTATTTTTTTCTTGCTTCATTTTTATATAGGACTAGTCAATAATGATCTGCTAATGCATTATAGTGCTTCTAAGAATTGTCCTAAAGGACAATAAAGAAAGAAAGTATTCTGCTTTGGCAGATTTTCAAGCAGTTCACTTTTGTTGGTCCATTTTTTCTTTAGAAAAGAAGCCTGAGGTCAGTTTTTATCAATTTTAGGGCGCTGCTAAAGGCTTATTCAAATGAATATATACTGGAAATAGCCAAGAATACTGACAAGGAGAACTGAGGAATAGCAATGTAGATGAGCCTCATTAAGGACACACAAATGTGTGTCCCACATGGATTTTTATCAGTGTCCACAAGTACAGAAAAGTCTTGTATATAGAATTGCACCTGAGTCTTTCTTTTCCAGTCAATCTGATGCTTGCTTAATAGGCTTATTAGCAAGCCAATAGGTCCTTAGTAGCCCTAACAGAAGCTGTGTAATTATAGAAATGAACAGAGTACTACATTGTTAGCAATATGGACTAGTCCTAAGTCTTTGATTTGTTATTATACATTGATGGACCAGTAAGTTACCTAGTAGTACGCTAACTACATTTGGTTTCTTCTGTTGTTGAAAGGACAATGCTTTGCCTCTACTGGACTTATTAATATGGATTTGGAAGGCAGCTATGCTCACTACTATACCACCAATGCATGTTCTTTTGGGTTTTTTTGAGGAACCGGGGATTGAACTCAGGCCCTTGCATTTGCCAGGGAAGCGCTTATTGCACTGAGCCATCTCCCTGGCCCCTTAATATGGATTTGGACAGACCTTTTCTGTCTCTATATCCCTGACAACATCACCATGTATCTTTTTTATAAATGCCTTGCATATCACCATTACACTGTTACATAAAATGCCTCCAACAATGTATTCCTCATAGAAACATGCATAGGCAAGTATTCTCAGGTCAACAAGATACCTTATCAAATAGCTATTATCAATAAAATGTGGGCTTACAAAATAATGAAAGAGACCATTATGTACTTGGATTCAGTATGAGTGGATGACTACCACCTTGTAAGTCTTGTACATTAATTTTTAGGATTGTAGTTACTCACTGCCCTTGCAATAGACGTAGTATAAAAAAATACGGTATTTCCTCCAACCAAAACACATAGAAGCTGAGAAACAAGAAGTAGAAAATGTGAGTGGCTTCTCTCAAGGCTATAATTAGTAGTTGTTTTTTTTTTCTTTTTTTTTAAAGTTGCATTCTTAGACCTTTCAACTCAGACTGTATTACCCCAACTTTCATAATATGTATTGGGAAGCACACTAGAAACTGGTGACTGGTTCTATGTGGTTGAATTAAACATAAAATTTTTTTCTTTGTGATTTCTAGTTAAAATTTTCTAGAATGGTTATGTTAAAATAGAATTACTAAAGAAAGAAAACATCTTGCTTACCAGATTTCATTGAAAATGAAAGCAGCCGGGGAGATAGCTCAATGGAATAAGCTCTTGCCAGGCAAGCACAAGGGCCTGAGTTCAATCCCCGGTTCAAAAAAAAAAAAAAAAAGAAAGAAAGAAAGAAAGAAAGAAAGAAAGAAAGAAAGAAAGAAAGAAAATAAATGAAAGCAAACAGAATGAATGCACTGACTAACAAAAAGAGACACAATAGAACTACCTGTGTGCTTTCTTTGCCAGCATTCCTCGAAAGCATTCTTGAGGTATTACAAGAGCATTTGCAATCCAAATCTTAACCCTTATCTGTAAAGATGACAACTGTGTATCTCATGAGGTTCTGACAGAAGAGCATACACTAACATTTTTAAAGATTTGAGTTATTCTTGGGGCAGGTAGCTATGTGCTTAAAAATGAAACAAGAATACAAATTACTTACCTTCGGGTTAAAATATCTACAAGACTGTGGTTGGGAACCTCCAAATAGGGCTATGCGGTAATCATGTTTTTTTCTTCTAGGCCTTGTGCCATCTACAAGTTCCTCTCGATCCTCTGGAGAGAGTAAATGGTACCTCATTCCACCTGTAGAAAAACACATAGGAACTCTTCAAGAACTTTAGGCATGAACGTATCGTTTGAAAAGGTAATGCCTAGACAAAATAGTGATTTCTGTACCTGTGTTTTATCATCTCAGAGTGTTTGAAGAAAAGTGAGGGGAAAGACATAGAAGAAATGTTTAAGCACTTGACCTCTAAGCAATTTATTATGCATAACAATCACCATTATTTTAAGACTATGCCACGCACTTCTTACATACCAGTGAATTACCTGGCTCCTCAAGCAATAGCTACCAAAATTTATCATTATTGAAATCCAGAGCACATAATCCAGTGAGTTTTTGTTTTTTCCTTGGTTTTTTTTGAGACAAAAAAATCACGTAGTTCATTCTGGCTCTGAGTCCTGGCAATCCTCCTGTTTCAGCCTCCTGCGTGCTGGGATTAGAGGCATGTGCCGGCATACCTGGCTCTCCTAGTGGTTCTTAATCTTACCTGTATACTAGAATCATTTAGGAAATTTCTACTACTATGCCTGGGCCATACTACAGACCAATTAAAGTAGACAGAGGTAGGGCTCAGGCATTGGTATAGTATTATTATTATTTTTTGTCTTTTTTGAGACAGGGTTTCACTCTGCATTTCAGGCTAGCCTTCAAATCAGAGATCTGCCTGCCTTAGCTTCCTGAGTGCTGGGATTACAAGGGTGTCCCACCAGGCCTACCTAATGCCAATTTTTTTTTCTTCTTTTTTTGTGGTGCTGGGGATAAAACCCAGGGCCTTGTGCATGCAAGGCAAGAGCTCTACCACTGAGCGACAGTGCCAGCGGGGTACAGTTTTAAAGCACTTCTTAAATACTTGATATTTAAAATGTGGTTCAAAGAGCAGCAGCTTCAGCCATCTGAGAGTTGGTCAGCAATGCTGATCTAGACCTACTGAATCATTAAGTCTGTAAACTTAACAAAATCCCAATGTAATTTAGATGTACATAAAACTTTGAGAAGCATTGTTTTAGAAGCTTTTCAAATGCAATAAGAATTGAAAATATAATCTTATTCTTTCAGTACTTCCTTAACTGGGTCAAGAGCCACTTCATAAAAACTGTTTAATGTATTTGAAACCACTGTGGGGAAAAATGAATTGTCTATCAGTATTAGACAATCACCTAGGGAAAAAACTGACCTCTACCTCA
>NW_004524591.1:13013013-13013549 GCF_000260255.1 Octodon degus | reverse complement strand
AAAAAAAAGTCAAGGGTTTGAGGGCCCACTGTCCTCCCTCGGCGACCAGAGATTCGGTTGAAGAGGGGGTGCCCATTCTGTACCCTTGGAAGGAGAATTCAGGATGAGAACTCTTAGAAGTGGGAGTGTGGGGCCGGGGAGATGGCTCAGTGGAATAAGTGCTTCCCTGGAAAGCGCAAGGGCCTGAGTTCAATCCCCAGTTCTGCAAAAAAAAAAAAAAAAAGTTTAGAAAACTATAAAATTTTAATTTAAATTACTTTTAAAAAATTTAAATTATAGCAAAAAAGTAACAAATTAGGAAAATACAAAGCATAACATTTTATTAAAATTAAAACCAGCAACTAAATAGAAAATTAGATAAAGTACCTGAATATAGTTCACAGAAAAATAACTATAAAGAACTTCTAACATATGAAAACATGTTTGATTATTCAATTTAAGAAAGTCACAAAACCATACTTTTTCTACTAATTGGCCAAAACAAAAAAGTGTCTAGAATACAAGGTATGAAGGTGTGTGTGTGTGTGTGTGTGTGT
>NW_004524591.1:12995036-13012588 GCF_000260255.1 Octodon degus | reverse complement strand
AAAACAAAACAAAACACCCCAAATGCAGAATATACAGTATATAATACCATTTGTGTTAAAATGTGATTTTTATGCATCTATACTATATTTCATACCTCTACTAAATGTATGTGTATACACAGTCTCAAGAAGGATATACAGGATACTTTCAACATAGAGAAATAAGGGGGCAGAGACGAGGGGTATCAGAAAGATTTGCTTTTTTATTTATTTATTTATTTATTATTTTTTGGCAAAACCAGGGATTGAACTCAGGCCCTTACTGAGCTATGTCCCTGGCCCCTAAGATTTGCTTTTTATTATGTACCTATTTATACCTTTTGAGTGGTAAGAGATGTACAGTACACTTTTTACACATGAGGCTGGGTTGGGAGAGCAGAACAGTATGGAAAATTTTGTGAAAGAAAGAAAATACTCAGTATTTAGCATTTTCTTTCCTTTCCTTCCAGAGTTTGAGGAAAAGTACTTTGGCCTAAGAATAGCAGGAATCTTAGGAAGAGGATCTAGACCAGGGATCTATGTTCTAGGTTACAGCTCGGCAAACTTTTCTGGTAAAGGGCAGTAAATACCTTACTTAAGCTTTACAGGACACATTTGGTTTTAGTGAGATATCCTGGATTTTTTTTTCTTGTTTGTTCATTTTCTGTTTTATAATCCTTCATAGAAGTGAAAAGCTACTTTAGCCACAGCTAGATTTAGCCTATGGATGTTCTCACAGTGTGGTCCCAGAGCCAGCAGCATTAGCATCAGCTGGAAACGCTTGGAACTCCCAGCAACTGCACACTAGCCCAGATAATGTGAATGTGAGCCTGTAGGGCCCGGCAGCTACCGCCCTGGGAGAGTTCTACCACGCTGAAGGTGCCCTGGGTAGTCTATAAAGTATTCCCAAGTGAAGGGCAAAGATGTGAAGGAACTGTTTCAAGTCAGTAGGCCCCCAAGCGAAAGTAGCTGAGTAG
Organism: Octodon degus; assembly: GCF_000260255.1. Lineage (NCBI taxonomy): Eukaryota > Metazoa > Chordata > Mammalia > Rodentia > Octodontidae > Octodon > Octodon degus. The sequence continues at coordinate 13,011,632 of NW_004524591.1, read as the reverse complement.
GGGCAACTGTACTGACTCCAAAGGAAGCTTAAGCTGCACGCCTTTGGACACAGGTTTTTGTTTCCCTTTTAGGACAGGGCTAGGACACTGGTACCTCTGGACACTCAATCCTTAGGCTTATTCCTTTGGGAGTTATTCCTTCCAGTGTCAGGTATTATCATGTGTAAATTCTGAATGAATATTTGGCCTGCTTCATTGTCGAGGCTTTAATTATGTACTTGATTTTATAATGTTTTCTTTTAGATATACATTATTTTGACTTATTTTATCATTTTTTTTCTGTTTTGCTTCCTCTTTGTAAAGGTGCCTAAGTCTGATGGTAAGAAGGCAGCTGAAGAGCTAAAGAAGGGAGGCTGGAGGCTTTGCCCAGTTATCCCTGCCCAGGCCCTGGCTTTACTCAGGCTTCATCAAGGATGTACAAGACAAGTCACTGTTCTTCATTAAAAAGAAAGAAAAGCTTCCATAAATGAAGAAATAGTGGAACTTTCCACCCAGTGAAGCTGTAAAGCTAGAAAAATAACACATAGTTTGCAAATGGAGCGAAAATGCAAAGTCTGATATTAGCATGTATAAATCCAAAATATGGAAAGTCTAATCTAAAGGCATTATCTTCGTGCTGATTTCTTTCATTTCCTTGCATTTAATCCTTCAGCAGTCAGAGATGATGATATGAAAACACTTATATATTAAAGAGTAACACCTGACTTACAACCTCTGCCAGGTTAGAAGGGTTAGTGGGCACCTGTGTACTACTTAACACAAACTCTAGCCTTGGTTTTTAAGACACCAGGCTTTGAATTCACCTTTAAAAACAAAAAACAAAAAAACAAACAAACAAAAAAATTGAGAATGTGTCCTTCACACTCACATTCTCTCCCCCTCCTCCACAATCTTGTTAGGGCACAAAAGTTCCTAGTCTTTAAAAAAACTTTATTTACATTTTTAAAAATATACCATGTACTGTTTTATGGTTTTGCAATATATGAAGATCTTCCATATTATTGAATATTCATGTAAAATGTCTATATTAACTATAGAACATTTTATTAACTGAATGTATCATATTTTTCCAATTTGACAATGTGGGGTAACTTACCTGTTTACTATATAAAAAGAGACTAATAGTTGTGAGTCTAGTGGATTAGACTACCAAATCAAGAGATAAATGACTTAATAACCTTGAATTTATTACCATTCTTGAGGATATTTTAGGTGGGAATGAGCATGCTCATTAATCTTTTAGGTACTATATTTCCTTAACTTTGTGCTAGAATCCTGCTAGAGTCTGAATGAAATGGCAAAAAAATTCAGAGTTCAACGCACATTCCAAATACCTTCTAAGAGAGGCTTTTGTACTTATCATATGTAAACTGAAACGTATCATGCTGCCCCATTTGCGGGTGGCTGAACAGTGATTCAAGAGACTGTGAGAGGTAGCACAAGTATACTTAACTCAGCCAACCACAGTCTTTACATTACAAAATTACATATTTCATGCCTGTTTTAAAAAGTCTGTACTTACACTTATAGGAGAATGACAAATCAGATTTTTAGAAATACCTGCCAGGTATGAAATAAGTATAAATGTTGAAAAGAATAAGACAAACATCTTTTTGAGAACATGGTTAAGATCCCAAGAGATTATAGGCCAAAAATGGAGGAGAAAACCAAATATCAGAATGTAAGTAAGCATTAAGAGATCCTAGAGCTCTTCTGAAGGGCTTAAATAATCCTAGAAATCTAGAAATTGCTTTTACTGGTCCTGTGAGTTAAAAAACAAGGTCTCAGGAGCTGGAAATGAGATCTCTGCCTAGAGTTGGGCTGCTTGGATTGGTAGTTACACTTTTACTAAAAGATGAGCTAAGACAAAAATATCTGCTTTTTTGTGAAAACAAATGACTTGCCTTGTTGGAACTTCAGCTCTAGATGGAAAATCTCTCTCCTTTGAGAATTTATGATAGCCTTGCCCTTATGCAAATTTGAGGTTTGAATTTATCCTACCTGCAAATCTAAGAAACTACAGACAAGACAAATTCTAAGCAGTCCTCAATTGTTTTAACCTGGGAAGTTTGGCAAGTGCAAACACTGTTCTCCTTTTAGGAAAACAGACGTGTAGGACTACAACCCCAGCCTCTCAATCGATATTCCTGGAGATTAAGATCAATCAAATACAAATACACAATTCAAAATTACAAAACCCAAGGAAGTAAGCCATTGGGAATAATTCAATAGAACCCACAAAGAGCAGCATGTTTAGATACTGGATAGACAATATAAAACATAAAATAGCTATATTTATATTTAAAGTGTGAAGAAATGAAAATGGTTGTGTGCTGTTCAGTGGCAGGGTGCTCATCTAGCTCATCAAATGCTGTTTGATCCCTTGAACTACAAAACCAAAACAAAACCAATAAATGAAAGCACTGAGAATGTGAGTAGGGAAAAAAAGGTCACCAAGAATGAGATTAAAAATAAAAGGAAAAAGATAATCACAATGCCAACAAAGTATCTAAAATTTAAGAATGCAGAAAATGTAAGACATTACAAATCCTCCAAAGACATGACAATTTAAATAAACTACAATAATAAAGAATAGTACTAAAATGAAGAGAAACTGCATATATGTGTGTACGTATATTTATACTTATGTTTATATTTCAACCCAGTGAAAAAATGATTTATTCAGTGAAAAAATGATTTATTCAATAATGGCATTGAGTCACCCTATCCAACATTTAAAAAAGAAAAATTATTTCACATCAAATAAATTTCTCTAAATGACAAAAAGAAATTCATACATTTATAAGAAAATTTAGGTGATTAGCAAAAAAAAAATCTTGAGAGTAGATGCGGGCTATCCAAGCACATCACTCAAGTCAGACACCATAAAGGAAAGACCAGTTTAGATTTAATGTAAAAACAATATGAGATTAGACTTGCCACTTTAACACCTTTTTAAAATTCCTCATCTTAAAAGGTATTGCAAATACCAAGGACAGAAGAAACAAACACAAACTACATTTGATAATACTAAGAAGCTGTTACCCCAAAACACAATTAAAGGAGATATCCAGCAGATGGAGAATACCTAAACGGTTGTATAATGTAACATGAATGGAAACTGAGCCTGGAAAGATCATAAAGATATCAAATACTCCAGAAGAAGGTAGGTGGAGATGAAAGTAAGACAATACTGGGATTCTGAATAAACAACAGCTGAACTGCTAGGTCTCCCTTTCACTGCCATCAGGTACCTACCATACCTCACCCTATGAGGGAGAAAGGAGACAACAGTCTTTGGAGAACTGAATAAGATGTTCCAGACTCAGGGAATGACAAGAAGAATGGAAATGAAAACATGGGTCAAGTAAAAACAAAACAAGGAGAAAACCCAATCCAGCTCCCAAATGCCTGTATTCAGTTTACAATCCCCTCCCCAAATATCTGTAGACAGACATATCACCTATAGTCAAGCTCAAGAACTGACATGTCTGCTCTCAGATTTCTTTTTTTAAATTTATGCATCTGATACAGGGTCTCTTGCTATGCAGCTCAGACTTGTAGTGATTCTCTTGTTTCAGACTCCCCAGCACTGGGTTTATAGGGGTGTGCCACCATACCCAGTTTTAGTGGCTGGCATGGCATACCCGGGGCGGGGCTGGCATGGCATGTGGTACTGGGGATTGAGCCCAGGTCCTACTACTTGCCAGGCACTCAGACCACTAAGCTATAGCTCCCTAGCCCAAGCTCTACCAGTTCTGTAGTAACTACTCTTATATGACTAACAGATAAACCAAACATTGAAGAAAAACTTTGAACAACAAAATTAGTACAAGAAAATTCAAAGGTAATACATAAAACACAGACTACATAAAACTTCAAAGGCAATATAAGGCCTAATGGTCAAGATATTACAGTCATGTAATAAGAAATTAGAGAACAAATATTGCTGGGCTTGGTGGTGCATATCAATAATCCTAACACTTGGGAGACTGAAGTAGGAAGACAGTAAGTTCAAGGCCAATTTGGAGTACATAGTGAGACCCTTTCTAAAAACAAAAGAGCCCCGACTCCCCCAAAAACCAGGATAGTGACATTGGTCAGTGGTAGAGCACTTGTCTAGTATACATTAGGCCCTAGATTCAATCCCAAGTACAGCAAAATAAAGAGCTATGAAGAAATTAGAGAGTAAGTAGAAATGCACAGAAATAAAAAACAGCTGAAATAAAAAGGTTTAAAAGAAAAATCAAGGCTATCTCTTTAATGGAATGATGAAACCAAGATGGAAACAGAACACACACACACAAAATTAAACATTTAATGACTAAAGAATTGCAGTATCAATAATAAAGAACTAAGAAATCTATGGCTGAGAATACTCCAACATCACAATAAAGATGCACATTATTGAAAACTTTCTAAATATCAGGGATTAAAGAAAAAGACATTACTTAATAAAAAAAAATAAAAGGGTCAGATTGGCCTAGACTCCTCAGAAGTACCACTAGAAGCCTGAAGATTATGAAACAATGCCTTCAAAATACTAGCTGAAAATGATTTTCAACATAATTTTATATCCAGTTTAACAATCTTTCAATGTTTTACAGTGAAATAAACATAGATCTGCCAAGTCTCCAAATATCTGCCAATCATACACTCTTTTATTAGGAAAATTTTAGAAGACACAGTCCATCAAATAGAATTAAGAGGAGGAAAAAAAAAAACGGGATCCAGGAGTGAAAGGACTTGTAGGATGAGTGAAGGGAAACCCCAGGACTAGAATCGAATCTCAGGCCTAGAGAACAAACAGTTCATACTGGAACAGGCAGCAGAAAGGCTCTAACCTGTATGTTTCCAAGAAATAAAAAGCAGTAGCTTCTTTAACTGTACAGACTACTTATTAAGTGACACAAAGGTGATGAGGGCTTGGGACTCAGCCTGTAAGTCAAGGAAATCAAAGCAAATGAAAAAAATACATTACTTAGATCCCGAGAAAAAGAGAAAAGCTATTTAAGAAATAAAATGTGATGACAGTATACTATTTATTCAGTAAAATAAAGAAACATTAGAAACAAAATGTATGAAAGGTATTAGATACAAAGATAGAAAAAGCCTAAGTACTTTTCACCTTCTACCATACAAAAATAAGGGCTGAGGCTAAGACTCCTGCAGAAGACTGAGAACCTCAAGGGATTAGCTATCTAGAGGGCAAGTTCTCCCTTGCTGAGTCTGACCCATTCTAATGGGTTTTTGAGAACTGGCTACACGATTGGGTTATATATGGATATTAAGGTAACTTACTTATCACCATCTTAAGGCATTCAGGATTGTCTTGAATAAGTGGTTCAGCTTGTACCGTTTTACTTAAGAAATTCTTTGATATAAGTGGAAACCTGACTTTAGCAAGGATATCAACCATAAATGGCTGGCGATTAGGTTCATCGTATTTCAACCACCTGACTGCAGCATCATAAACCTAAGGGGAAAAACAGCATAGTAAAGTTCTTAGATGGCAGAAACATTCCAATTACCTATGTTTATTCTCACACTGAAGGGGAAAAAAATCTCATAAGGAGATAAGCACTTATTCCTCATATTTTATCAGTTACTGCTTTTCAGCCTTAAACACACTGCCTATACTTGGAGTGATTTGCAAACTGCTCTAGTGGGTCAAGTAGGTGATATGTTTTCAGGAAGTTAATTACATTTACATAGTGTAATGACAGGGAAAACATTAGTGTTTTTTTTTTTTTTTTTAAATATATTTGGCATAGGGTCTCACTACGCCACTCCAACTCGTAGTGATCCTCCTGCTTTCAGCCTCCACAGCACTGGGATTACAGGTGTGTGCCACCACACCCAGACTCAGTGGCCCCCTCAGTATGCCCGAGGGTGGGGCAAGTGTGGCCTGTGGTGCCTGGGATCAAACCCTGGTCCCTGCACTTGCCTGAGTAGGCACTTAGTCCTCTGAGCTATCTTGCCAGCTCAAATTTACCAGTTTTAAAATAAAGCACTGGGCTGGGGAGATAGCTCAGTAGAATAAATGCTTGCCCGGCAAGTGCAGGGTCCCGAGTTCAATCCCTGGTAACACACACAAAAAAGTATTGCATTCTTTTTGGAAGGATATACACTGTACTGAAAGTCTACTGGGGGCTAGGGAAATAGCTCGGTAGCATAAGCTCTTTCCTGCCAAGTGCAATGTCCTGAGTTCAATCCCTAGTACCACCACCCAAAAGTAAATAAATAAACAAATAAATAAATAAATGAAAAGTCTGTTGACCAGTGATAGTTTCAATGTATCCTCATTTATTACTAGAAAAATAGGTTTTCTAAGAAGACTTCCATCTCTGGGGATATGAAGGTGATTCACACTTTTACTTCAACCTTACAGTCGTATGTTATGATATTGATAGATTTATCTACTTTTTTTTTTTTTTTTTTCAGAAGCAGGGATTGAACTCAGACCCTTGCGCTTGCCAGGTAAGCGCTTATTCTACTGAGCCATCTCCCCAGACCCTGATTTATCTACTTTCTAAAAGCTTTAAGATATATAAATTCTAAACTTAATATATTATAGAATATTTCTGTGACTGTTTTCCTTAATACTCTGAATTCATTTAATTGTACTCAACAAGTCCAAACTCATGAACATAATTTACTTCATAAATCATTAATTTTAATATGCTGAAAACAAATGTATTACTTCATTATACACATATCTACCATTATATGCTTGAACTGCTAAATTAATTTTGAGGGGTATTAATAAGGCTTAAGTTTTGATCTTTTTATGAGTTAAAAGTTGTATGGACATGGTCTTTTTAAAAGATAGGCTTTTTAGAATTGTTTCATATTTACAGAAAAATTGTAAAGATAGTGTAGATTTCTCATATACTTTGAATCTAGGTTATATCAGTGTAATGCAATAGTTATAACTAATGAACAAATATTGTTAACAAAAGTCCAATATATTTTTTAATTTCTTTTATTTTTATCGTGATTCCATTAAGGATACCATATTATAATTAGTTTTTTTCTTGTTTTATATATGAGTCAGCTAATTTTGATCACAGAATTGAGTTTCAGGGTTTGACACAGGGTCTGGCTACATGGCCCAGGCTGGTCACAAACTCCCAGATTGAAGGGATGGGCTCCACCTCAGCCTCTTGGGAGTTAGGAATTTAGGCACATGCCATCAGGTATAGTGTATAGAACTGAGCTTTTTGTTTTGACTTAGATTATCCAGCCTAACATCTCAGATTGCATTCTGATACTCTACACCAATTAGAAGGCAGGGCAAAAGAGCATAGCCTAATGGCAGTGGTGAACTTATGATATGTTTGCCCCAGTGGACTGTTTGTATCACTGAAAGCTTTTTTAAAAGGTTTGCCATCAGTGGCCTAGGGAAAACCTTTTATTTTTAGAATAAAAGCAACTCAAAGCACAGGATCTCATATTAGTGTACTAGTTTCCTACTGCTGCTGTGATAAATTACCACAAACAAAAGTTTAAAATACAGAGGAATGTGAAGCTGAAAAATAAGAACTAATTGAATCTGCCTATCAAAGTGGCCCCGCTACCAGCTCCCAAGTGCCTGAAGCCAACTGAGACTTCTATTTGTCTGACAGTGATGGAGCTTAGAATATAAAACTGGTCACAGTTAGTAAAAACCAAAGTGTCAGCAACGTTGCCTGGAGGCACTGTGGCTATAGGACAGATAACTTCCCTGCCTTTTGCAGCATCTTGCAGCTTCTGTATTCCTTGGTTTGTGGCCTCTCCTATCTTCAAAGCCATCAATGGCTGGTCAACTCTTTCTCATCATAGGGTATCACTTTTCCACATTTTAGTACCCTTGTGATTACACCAGATCCATATGAATAATTCCTAAGATCCTTAATCACACCCTCAAAGTCCCCTGTACTATATAAGGTAACATAGGTTCTGGGGACATCTCTCAAGTAGCTAAGTCTTATAACTATGCTTCACTTATTGTTCCTTGAAAACAGCCTTTGAAATAGTGTTAACTATAAAGATGGTTATAATATAGTTATTATGATGAGTCTTTTTCTTCCCAAGTATCCAAACATCAGGTACAAGGAATTAATACACAGAAATTTGTACCAAGAGAAAAGAAAGAGGGAAATTTAGTTACCTGATCCTCTGCTCTCACAGTCAGAGTGTCCTGGTTAAGAAGATGTGTTACTCGCTTGACATCAAGTTGTAGAAATTCATCGGTTTTGTAAACTTCAGTAAAATGCTGATGAATAAAGTCATCTGCTGTTGCCTTCAATTCAGGACAATCCAGACACTCTGCAAGCACACTGATACCTAAACACAGAAAGAACACAAAATGGCTTTTAGATAAACCAAATATATATTAAAGACAAAGCATGACTTCAGAAAATTTGAATTTTGTAAATCTGGGTCCTTTTCCAAGAATTTGCCTGTTATGTCAATACTGGACTTACGTTTGACTAGTTTTAATATTGTGTAGGGCAAGGCTTCTTTAATCTTTTTCAAACCTTTCTTTGGTACTGTTTAGGATTTTCTCTAGCAAATAAATTTGGAAATAAGCTTTAGCTTTAAAAATCCTGAAACAGGGCCAGGAAGATGGTTCAGTAGAATAAGAGCTTTCCTGGCAAGCGCAAGGGCCCAAGTTCAATCCCCAGTTCCGCAAAAAAAAAAAAAAAGAAAAGAAAAAAGAAAAAAGAAAAAGAAAAAAATCCTGAAATAATTTTAATTAGGATTGAAAAGAAAAAAGAAAAAAGAAAAAGAAAAAAATCCTGAAATAATTTTAATTAGGATTGCACAGAACATTTGTACTACTGTGGAGACAACTGACTTTGCAATGCAGAGAAGCTCTGTTTAAGAGCATAACATATGTGAGTCAGTACTTCCAGTACTTTGGGAAGCTGAAGTCGGAAGATCACAAATTTGAAACCAGCGTAGGTTAACTTAGTGAGAATGTCTCTAAAAAATAAAAGGGCTGGAGATATAGCATAGTATAAAGGCCCTGGATTTAATCCACAATCACACACACGGACGGATATGAAGAGAGGGAGAACATGACATAATATCAAGTTTACTAAGACATGAACTTATTCATGATATTTAGATTGTAAAATGATCTCCAACATACAGTTTCCTTCGCATAAGCCCTGTATCAGTGGTGGTGATCCTATGGCATAGGGACCATAATGGTCCATTTATAATAACTGAAAGCTTGCTTTAAAAGGTTCACCATCATTGCCCTATATATTGCCCAGTTAGACTTTCCTAGCTCTTTTACTTCATGTTTAGGAAGAAGTTTTACCCATAATTGGCTCTTTATGTTCCAGATCAAAAGTCTACATGGGCCAAATCTTTATTTATATATATATATATATATCTCCATATATATAGTTTTTTTTTTACCATAAGGGCTAGAAGATAAGATTTTTTGAACTATTTAAAAATGGTTGTTAAAAAAAATCAGGAGAGGAAGAATAGAATGAGCAAAGGGAAAAATGAATGTGATAAGACAATTTTTTATCTAGTTCTTTACAGAAAAACACTGGCAACCCTTCTACATAAAACCACTATTTTTTTTTTTTTTTTAGAAACCGGGGATTGAACTCAGGCCCTTGCGCTTGCCAGACAAGCACTTATTCCACTGAGCTATCTCCCCAGCCCAGAACCACTATTTTTCTATGTGACCTTACAGCAGGCCACTTTTCTAAATGTAAGGTGACTCTGTATGTCTCAAATTTATATTATTCTTTTTTAAACATCAACAACAGGTAGTGAGCCAAGTATGGTAATGTATGGTTGTAATTCCATTACTCTGGGAGGTTGAGGGAGAAGAATCCCAAGTTCAAGGCCAAATGCACAATTTACTTACTGAGACCCTGTCTCAAAAAATAAACAAAGGGCTGCATACGTAGCATGAAGGTGCAACCCCCACTATCATTAGAGGGGAAAAAAAGGAAAAGCAAACAAGGTAATAAAATCATAAAAATGTGTTGCTATCACTTTGAGTATGTGTTTTCCCTTTAGCTCAGTAACCTATAAGATTTCTCAACATAGAAACGTGGCATTTCTGAGTAAAATAAATACTGTTATTTAAATTAATGAGCTTTATGTTTTGAGAATGGTTTTAAGTTTAGTATTGATAGTATAATTGGGGTATAGTGCCATGCATCCTTTACTCAGCTGAACTTGGGCAAAGTGCCAGAGCCTGAGCCCCTTTAACTTTTGTCCTTAGGAAAAAATAAGAAAAACAAAGACCCCTGGGCCCACGTTGGGTATGTCTAAAATTTTAGGCCAGGATGCGCAAGTGCTAGACCAGCCATACATTCAGTGCCTACACCGTTTTGTTTTGTTTTGTTCTGACCTGGGCCATTTTCTGTGCATCCTTTCCAGCTACATGAGAATTGCCTGATCTGAGCATTAACTTTGCTCTTTAAACTTTATTAAACTTTATTACTTTTCCCCATACCATCCAGTTCTTTTCTGCACATGAAATATGGAACCCATGGTGAGCCAGCCAGGAAGTGAAAAACAAAAGCAGGGAGATCATGGGTACTTTGTCTCAGGCAAACTTAGCCAAAAAGCCATTTTCTTTTTTCTGTATTCCCGTCTCATTAGTTATCAGGGAGGACGGAACTGGAAGGTGCTGGAGGGTAGAGAAGCCTAGGGTACCCAACCCATGTGTTGGGGGAGGGGAAGCACGTGGCCTCCATGGGTTCTCAGCTCAAAGGCCTGTCTTTCTTAGCTATCTACTACAACCTTTCAGGCTCCCAGGGCTGATTCTTGATCCCTTCCTGTAGTAAGTTCTTTCTGGAGCCTTTTGTTTCTCTAGTACTAGCTTTCTTCCTCTCTCCATCCTACTAGGTTCATTACAATTTTGGCCTTAAGTTTATTTTCCTAAAATGATACATAACCTGTGGTTGCTAAATGACTTTTCATTATAAAGCTTTAATTTTCCTTTTGTGGCATGAACTAGCAAAAATGCAGGGTGTTGGCAACAAAGAAGGGATTTAGGGAGGGGTGGATACTACAGAATCTCAAGCTTTAGTGTTTTTTTTTTTGGGGGGGTGGTCTTTTTGAGACAGGGTTTCAGGCTGGCCTCAAACTCATAGCACACCTCTAACTCAGCCTCCAGAGTGCTGTGATTACAGAGGTGTGCCACACCTGGGCTCAGAATCTCATTTTAAAACTTGGTCCTACCTGGGTTACTGCAGGAGTGGGGGTCAAAAAAATCCCACCTTTCTTAGGCTCACAGCAGCTCAGAAGACCTTCCAAGCTTCATCTTTTTTCTCTAGGGACATGTCCTAACAACATTTCTTAAGACTGCCACCTACTGATTCCTTACCCATTAAACTTTCCACAGTCCCTTTGCAAATAAGCTCCAACTGCCTTAACTTTCCCAGATAATGGTGTCATGGTTAAAGAGTGGTTGTCAAATGCACTCACGTCTGTTAGCCAGGGTTCCCAAGAGGCACCAATGCAAGAAAATTAACTGAGTTTCATGGAGGTTTCTCAACGGGGAAGCACTTACTACTCTTCCTTAGGCACTGTATACTATAACATCAAGTGATCTTATAACTGAATAGAGGCATCTAGCCAGTAGGGCATTCTAGCTCTGGATCCCCCTATCTGGGAAATAGGAGAAGATTCGAAAGTCCAAATGAGGTAGTGCTAGTGCCCACACAAAGCTAGAGACATCTAGCAACTAAATTTCAACGAGTTCAGCTTTTCCAGAGGTCACTGAGCAGACCACAAACTGACTCAGAGGATGTCCTGTAAGGTTCCCATAACCTAACCCCAACCAGTTTAGCTTTATTAGTATGCCCTGGGGCTGAACAGGTTAGAAATAGACCCAGGAAATGGTATGTAGGGCTCCCATGATCTAATCCTTATTCTTCCTGCCCACAAATGCATCATGGGACATGCCTCATCCATTTTACCTGACTCCCCAGAAGAGATGAAGAACACAGTCAGTGATGCCTGTGCCCAAGTCTTCATAGCTCTCTACCAAAAGCGGTGATCTCTTCCATGGAACTAATCTCTCAAGAGCTGACACTGATGAGGACTTCCTCTTGTCAGCATCCCCCCCCACCCCAACCTCTTTCAGGCTACCTCTATGCCACCCTGTAGTCAATGCCCCCAGCTGATAAAGATAACTTTCTGAGCCCCCATCACCACTATGTCTGGGTCTGCCTATCTTAAAGGGCCAGAAAGATGGAACTCAACATCTAAGTTTGTCAACATATTAATACTTTGGGAAGTGGTGGGTGTAGCATTCAAGTTCAGGTACCTTTTCAGTCAGGCATATTTAACAATGCAAAGAAACTAGGCAAGTTTTCTGAGGACCCTGAAAGTCTGCTGACAAACTCTATGCCCTAACAATAACTTCTGATCTAACTGAGAAAGATGTCTGGTTCATCCTGGTTTCCTACTACACAACATTGGAAACAGTAAAGATTGTGAGAGCTGCAAGACAGGCTAATGATGAGATCTCTGCAACTATCCCTGGTGATCAGCCAACTGACACTATTTGTACCCCAAAAAGGGCTCAGTGAGCCCCTACACTAGGGGTAGAGAAACCAAATGAAGGTTATACTTTCAGTTCATCTTAGTAGCGATGAGCCACGGCACACCCACGCCTGTGAATTATGATAAGCTCAGGATTATTAGGGCTCTGATGAAAATCCAGCTACTTTCTAGCACCAGCTTTAAGAAGTACACCATAAATACAACAATTTACACCTGGAGTCTAGAGAAGACCAAATTATCCTGGAATAGCATTTTATTAGCCAGTCTGTTCCAGATATTATGAACTCTAGAAACTTCAACAGAGCCCATAAACTGGGATAAGTCAATTGGTTGATGTAGACTAGTCTTTTTAACAACCATGATCAAGTAGAGGACAAACAGGAGCTCAATAAGGCAAAAAGTTATGCTACCTCTAATGGATAAGGCCCATGATAAAGCCCACAACACCAAGGGAAACTGAACTACTAATCCAAAGAGTGATGGAGGCAAGTCTGAGTGCTTCAAGTGTAAACAATCAGAGCACTGGACAAAAAAGTGCCCTAAAAAGCCACCATGTGTTTGCTAGGCCTGTCTGAACAAAGATGAAGACCCTTGGCATCAGAGGGGTACTACCCTTCTTCCTAGAAGGGGATTAAATCACCTGCCACTATGGTGGGGAAAAATGCCTGGACAGTGACTGATGATACCAGAGGCAGCCTGCAAGCAAGCAAATTACCTTTCTTTGCAATACAGGGGCACCTTAATTCTAATCTTCTATGGGAATGAATTATTGTCCCACTCCTCAGCTGTTGTGCGCCTTAAAGGAGTTAATTGGTCAGCTGGCTTTACGCCCACTCTGAACTGCTGGTTGGGAGATTTCTTTTTCTAAACTGCCTTCTTGATAATACCACAGAGCCCAATCCCTATAACTGAAAGAGATTTACTTTTCCTACTCAGGGCTACTCTGTCATTTAAACCTTGGGAATCTGTGCCCTAGCTGCCAGAGACTTGGCCAACCTGGCTCCACTGGCCAGATTCTTCTGCCAAGAGTTGATTCCTAAGCATGGTATGATGGCATTCCCAAAGGGTTGCCAAGGCCATTCCAGTAATCAATCAGCTGAGAATCCTAATCTGTACCCTTATAGAAGGCATTATTAGTGTAAAAGAGAAGTTAGGTGGGAGGTAAAGCTAATTATTGACAATTCTTTGGTTATAGGGCTGCTAGTGCCATGCCAGTTCCCATGTAATGCAATCATCTTACTAATAGTCAAGCCATCAGGAGATTGTAACCTGGTACAAGATCTCAGAATCATCAATGAGGCAGTGGTACCTAGTTACCCCTTAGTAGATCCATAAACCTTCCTTGCAGAAATCCCAGGACACACTAGTAATTGGTTCTCTGTCCTTGATTTTAAAAATGCCTCATTTTTCTATTCCTATGGTCCCTTTGCTATTGGTTAAATTCACCTGTTCAGAGTAAAAACCAAGCTGAGGCACCAGGAAACAACACAAACCTTGTTCACCTGCAAACCAGTGGGTGGCCTCAAGTTTCTTTTTGAAAACACCAACCAATCTGCTGATCCAGATTAAGTAACTTGTTTCGTTTCCTCTTAAGTAAAAAGGATAAGCAGCCACATTGTGAAGATAAGGTCCCTCTCCCTGAGTGTATTATGTAGCTAGTTTTGCTAATCTTTTGCTACCCACCACTCACACTTGAGGTCCATGCCCCAAGTTACAAAATGACCTCTTTTGACTTGCTTTTCTTGGGATCCTCTTGGTTCAAAAACTGTCTCTAATCTTTTTTTCCTCATTAAAATGAAAAAAAAAAAAAAAAAAAGTCTCTAGAAGAGATAATGGGCAGTCATTACTTACACAAAATCTTGAACAACTTAACAGCCTATCTGTGGTGAAACCTACAGTACATGTGCCCAGCCAGCTACCTGTATCACTGAAAGCTCTCAAATGTTTGCCATGATTGGCCTAGGTAAACTTGCCCAGAGTATTGAAAGTCAAGTAGATTCACTAGCAGCAGTGGCATATAAAAGAGCAGGGGACTAGATCTCTTAGCTGCTTTAAGGAGGGATGTATGTTTCTAAAAAAAGAATGTAATTCCCCTGTCAATCAGTCGTAAATAGTGAGATATACAACACATGAGCTAGGCAAACACATTTCTCAGATCCAACAGGAATAACTTAAAATGTTTATTGTGTCTGTACATTCACACACACATATTCTTTGTTCAACACTGGCATTTGAATGGCAAGGGAAGTTTTTATGCTCCTGCTGAGTTAGAACAATTTACCTACAGTAATATAAACTATCCCTTGGAAGCTTTGTACAATTAATCTATGATGTCATCAGGTCTGGAGCATTACTTGAGAACACATTTTTCACCTTTCCAATTCTACCATGCTTCCGTTTGTCTGCCTTTGAAGACAATTTCAGTCATTCTCTTTTGTTTCCCTATAGTTTCAATTTTTGATTTTTTTAAATCTTTCATGATAAAGTATGTGGCTATTTTATACATTCTTTGAAATAATTAGCTTTTCTTTTTTGTCCAGGCCCAAAATCTATTAGTTTTATTTTTTTCTTCATTATTTATGCCTTAAAGAGTATTTACAAACATGCACAAATACCATTTTAATTAAAAAAATAATTGTTTGAATATTTCCCTACCTCTTTGAGCAGATTCCTTAATTAAGAAGCAATAAAAATGAATGTATTGACTTTTCACTTGCGCGTTAGGAGGCTTTGGTCGGTGTGCCGTGCCATCTCCCCCCGCCCCGCGTCAGGTACCTGCCCGACTCAGCTGCTGCCATGGCATCAGATGAAGGCAAGCTTTTTTTTGGAGGGCTGAGTTTTGACACCAATGAGCAGTCGCTGGAGCAGGTCTTCTCCAAATATGGCCAGATTGCTGAAGTGGTGGTGGTGAAAGACAGGGAGACCCAGCGATCGAGGGGCTTTGGGTTTGTCACCTTTGAAAACGTTGACGATGCCAAGGATGCCATGATGGCTATGAATGGAAAGTCAGTGGACGGGTGACAGATCCGTGTTGACCAGGCTGGCAAGTCTTCCAACAACCGATCCTGAGGGTACCAAGGTGGCTCTGCTGGCGGTCGGGGTTTCTTCCGAGGGGGCTGAGGCCGGGGCCGTGGGTTCTCCAGAGGGGGAGGGGACCAAGGCTATGGTGGTGGCCGCTTTGAGTCCCGCAGTGGGGGCTATGGTGGCTCCAGAGACTACTACAGCAGCCGGAGTCGGGGTGGCGGCTACGGTGACCGGAGCTCAGGGGGGTTCTACAGAGACAGCTACGACAGCTATGCTACACAAAACGAGTAACAATCTTCCTGCTCAAGACCGTCCTTCTATGGCTGTATATTTAAAGATTTTGGGAGCTGCGCTGAATCGTTGATGTGTAGTGAACACACCTCCTTGTATTTCTACTTTTGTAGTCATTTCTGTTCCTATCTTGTCAACCCTGCCTGACTGCTTCTGACCCCCGAGATGGCCTCATCTTTTGCTTTTTAAGGAAGCGCCACTGTTAAGGTTTTGAAGGCGTTTTGAAAAGTATTTGAGTTTACTTATTTATTTATTTTTTAACCATGAACCATAGCTTTTTAAAAAATTATCAGGAGTTGTGTGATTTTTTTTTTTTTCTTTCCAACTTTGTGGTGCTGGGGATCAAACTGAGGGACTTGAATGTTAGGCCAACACCCTACCACTGAGTTGTGCCCCAGCTCTGTTAATGGATTTTTGGTTTTAGTTGTTGTTTTTACTGATTTTTTTTTTTTTGGGGGGGTCACCTATGAAATTGGGTGCCTCCATTCATTTCGTTAAGGTTGAATGGACCCTGGATCCGCTCTTTGCCAGAAGCTGAGCAAGCTGTGGCTTTTGGGACTCCGTGTGCCGTTTGAGGGTAGCCTGGTAGGACAGCAGCCTGGCACAGAGAGGCTGCCCTGTGCCAGCCGTGCAGCATGCATGCGGGACCGTGCAGAGGCGCTGAGGTTTTTGAAAACATTTATTTATATTGTCCTTTTTCTTTACCAGAAGATGTATGCATACTCCATCGATGTTGTATTTGCA
>NW_004524591.1:12992774-12994936 GCF_000260255.1 Octodon degus | reverse complement strand
AAAAAAGAAATAACTATAATGAAAGAAGTACTAAGTGCTTCTAAAGAATACACTGATAAAAAAAATAGAGGAGAATATAAAAATGATGGAATCCTTGAATGAGAAATATAGGAAAGAAATAGAATGCATGAAGCAGATTCAAAGTGACATACAGGAAATTAAAACCTCAATCACAAGCTGGCAAAACCGTTTAAATGAAAGTGAAAATAGATTTTCAGACCTTAAAGACACCATTGCAGCTAGTGAAAAAGTAAGAAAAGATCTCTTTAAAACAACTAGAATGCAGGAAAAAATAATTCAATACCTGTAAGACGATGCAATAATGAACAATGTGAGACTAACAGGCAACAATGAGAAGGAAGGAGTCAATACAAATGATATAAAAAGAATATGGGCAGAAGTGATAGCAGAAAAATTCCCAAATATGGGGAAACAATTTGACATTCAGTAACCAAAGCATATAGAACTCCAAATAACATCAACCCAATTAAAAACCACATCCAGACATAATAATCAAGATCCCAGAAATTCAGCACAGGAACAGTATACTAAAAGCCGCTAAAGAAACAGATCTCATTTAAAGGAAAACCCATCAGAATAATGGCAGATTTCTCTTCACAAACCATCAAGTCAAGAAGAGCATGGAGTAAAGTACTTCATGTCTTGCAAGAAAATAAATTCCAACCCAGACTGATATACCCTGCAAAACTCAAGTATAATGGAGAAATGAAATACTTCCATGACAAAGAACTGAAGAATTTCACGATGACAAAGCCAAGCCTACTCAGATTACTAAATGATGTTCTCGAGAGGGAGCAAAATGATCACAACTCCAAGAATGAGAATGGAAAGAACTCACCAAATAGGGCAAACAATTAAACACAGGAAAGTAAGAGGTATACAAAAGTAGTCTTTCAGTTATTCTTTT
The DNA here is from genome assembly GCF_000260255.1 of Octodon degus. NCBI lineage: Eukaryota > Metazoa > Chordata > Mammalia > Rodentia > Octodontidae > Octodon > Octodon degus. The sequence continues at coordinate 12,994,008 of NW_004524591.1, read as the reverse complement.
GTGTACAGCAACAAAATATTTCCATCAGCACACTCTACAAATGGACTTGTCCTGCACCCTATGGGTCATGACTCCCATCTGGGTCTACAGGGTGGATTTCAAGGAAAGAGCAGTAGCTCAGCCCCACAAGTGACACCTGGCCACTAGTAAGTGTCATGGACATTATCCATGTCCACAACACATTAGAACTTTGTGCAATATCCTATCCCCAAACTATTAAAGTGCTGGTCATTTATTTGCCATTCCAGTATTTATCTTATGTTTTATTCTTAGTACTTCTTTATTATCATGAAAACTTTTTCTTAGTTTGTTTTGAAACATTTAATTTTTAATTAGTATTTAATTTTCTGAATATTGCTTAATCTTAATTTTTGTTTTAAGATTTATATCTTTGACTTACAATTTATTTAAAAGACATGGGATGATATTTTCTCCTAGTATTACAAACTTAAAAAGTACATTTCCATTTTTCGTTGACTTTACATTACTTCTTCCCTGTCTTTTATACACACATACACACAAACATATATATATGAAAAAAAAAATATGTGTATAACCTGACATAAGATTGGTACAGTTTCATAGAAATCTTTGATGACCTTTTATTTAAGGGTTCACCTAATATATTTTATATAGTCCTGCATAACTATTATTTTGAGAGCTCTTTATTGTTTATTCAGGAGCATATTGCAACTTCTCTTGCCTTTTGAATTATGCTCTTCGTTATTTCCTATATGTTATGTCTGGAGGTATTAGAATATTTCAAGTTAGTATAACTGGAAAATATTTTACTTTTAGTTTTCAAAGGTATTTTTGTTCAGTATAAAATTCAGAGAGGACAGATTTTTTTTTTTTCTTTCAGTCCTTTAATTATTCTAGTTTGTTACACACTTGGTCTTTTTTTGTTTGTTTTCTTTTCTTTCTAATGTGGAATAAGATGCTATTTAATTCTGTTCTTCCATAGCTAGTTTTTTTTTATGTATATGCTTTAATGATTTTATTCTTTCCAATAAGTTTTGGACAATTTCATTTTTGTCTATCTGGGTATGATTTTATTCAAATTTCTTGTGCAAACGGTTCATTTTTTTTGGGAAATGTGGTGTTATAAGTTCAGGTAAATTCAGAAATTTTAAATCCTTAAAAATAAAATAAAGGGCTGGTGAGATGGCTCAGTAGTCTAAAGCACCTAATTAGAACAAGCTTAGCAAAGCACAGGGACTGCGGTTCAATCCCC
>NW_004524591.1:12985070-12992674 GCF_000260255.1 Octodon degus | reverse complement strand
GTTTCATATCATGAGAAAGTTTCTCCTACAGAATCTTTAGTTTGAATTTTAGAAGTATTTACTGTTTCTCCATTTGATTGAATGTAAAAATATGAAAATCATTGTTTCCCCCTTCCTCCAAATACATCCTTTTCTATTTTTAAGAAAGAGAAGGCCATTTCTTATAAATTTTTCCCTTAATGAAGAACCAATAAAAATGAATTTATTTGGAAAACATTTTAAGACTATAAATTTTCTTCTCTGAAATATATAGGTTACACTTCAAAACTTTTCATTTATTGTGTACTATCATGTTTTTCTATTAGCCTATTTTATTTTAAATATCCTTTTATGCACTTTGCTAAAAAATAATTCTTTGGTTAAATTTCCAAGTGCTGAAAAAAAGCTGGAGGAAATGTGTATCTCTATGTGGTTTTTAATTTTGTTGCACTATAAATAGGGGGTAAGGCCTGTGGCTATTCTTTTTTTAGTTCCTCCATATTTTCTGTTCCTGGTGACCAAAATTTACAAACATTCTAAGGAATTTGTAAAGCAATTTGAATTCTCTGGCCATTGGGTAAAACATCCTTTTTTTTTTTTTAATGTATTTAGTATAGGGGCTAATTACACACATTAGACTGTTTTCAGCCTCCCAAGCACTGGGAATACAGGTACATGCCACCACAACCAGTCTGAAACATTTTGTGAAATTTAAACAAGCTAATGTTATTCAAGTATTTTTTCTAAGCCTGACTTCTGAGATTTCTGGGCAATTCTGAGTTACCCATTAGGCTCTAAATGTACTTCTTTTCTGTTTGAAACCAGTAAGGTCAGTTTATTTTGCTTGTATCTTAGAAATCTACCTAGCACATCCTCATCTTGAGTTCTTTACCACATAAATGATTTAGTATTTCCTCTAAAACTTTTCTCAAAAGGGAAGTAATTATACATTGTTTCCTTACAATATCTCAAATGGAAGCTGCTTTAGAATACAATTATTTTCTTCTCCCCTGTAATTTACAAACCTTGTGCTATTATGTTCTACAGATAAAAAATGTATTACTTCTTGCAGTTCTATGGATCAAACAGTGGTGGTTCTGATCTGGGTTAGCTTGGCTAATCTCTGCTTTTAGCTGGTTGTTTGGCCAGAGCTGGATAGTATAGACCGGCCTGTTCACCTACCCAGTTGATCTCATGGGTGTCAGCTATCCCAAAAGGTCTCTAATCTTTTCCTGGCTGTAGAAGATCTCCTAAGAACAAAAGAGGCCAAATTCTTTTTTCAATCCTATGCTCAGATTAAATGTGCTAATGGCCCACAGGCAAAACCAAATCACACAACCACATCCATACTACAAGGAGGGAAGAACAGATTCCACCTCTTTTTTTTTTTTTTTTCTTTCCCTTTGCTGGGTATTGAATCTAGGGCCTTACAAATGCAAGCCAAGTGCCGTACCACAGGGTTATACGCCTAGTCCCTCAGAGTCTACCTGTTAATGGGAGGAACTAAAGTTCACATTGATAATGGGTATATGTGTAGGGATAGAAATAATTTATGGCTTTTGGTTATATTATTTTGATTTTTTGATTGCAATTAAATACATATAACATAAAATTTACCACTGGCAACATTTAGTACATTTACAGTACTGTGCCACCACCATCATCACCTGTTCTAGAATACTTTTATTACTTCAATTATAATTTTTTAATATCTGGAGATGAAAAATATCACCAAGATATTTTTAAGGGAAATCTTAGTTCACTAAGCAGGCTTGGCACTCATAACTAAGTCTGGAAGTTAACATTTGTTTTTAGAGCCTAAATAAGTTTTCTTCTGTTAATCTTTGATTCCTGTTTTTCCTCCATCTGTTCCTTCTGGAAGTCTGACTTCATGCCAGTATTTAGTATTTCTCTTGTCTTTTATCATTTTACTAACTGGCTTTCTTTTCTTTGCATTTTTGTTTCATATCATGAGAAAGTTTCTCCTACAGAATCTTTAGTTTGAATTTTAGAAGTATTTACTGTTTCTCCATTTGATTGAATGTAAAAATATGAAAATCATTGTTTCCCCCTTCCTCCAAATACATCCTTTTCTATTTTTAAGAAAGAGAAGGCCATTTCTTACATTAAATTAGCCCACAGAAGCCATTCGTTTTGGCTTTTTTTTTGGGGGGGGGTTCCCCAACTACTGGATTTCCTTGAACTCTGTATTAGTCTTTTAACCCAATTCAATCAAATTCTATGGATTCCATGAGCAGTTGTGAAAGTCAGATTGTTGGGATTTGGGGACAGTAGAAAATTGAGAGGTGGTGAAAATTAAGACAGGAGTTTTCCACATGACCAGTAGTGACAGCCATTTTGGGGGCTACCCAGAAAGCAGGTAGAAGCAGTTTCGTAGTTACTGAAGCACTGCACTTGGTTCAGCTGTGTGAGCTGCTATCTTCATCCTCGATTTAGCCATAGGATCATAACTCATTTCTTGGCTGCTGAGCTGTCATTCTCCTTTGCGCAGTGTAAATAATGACAGGAAATATACAGAGGCAAAACTCCAAAATGTTCTCAGAAGTCTTAGCACAAATTCATTTCAGGCTGCATATGGTATTTTATCCCATCATATCTACACCCTGTTTTTTTATCCATTTATCTTTGTATGTCAATCAGTTCAGTAGGAAATTTAGAGTGCTAAGGAGTTAGGAGAATATACCTAGGGCCAGGGAGATAGCTCAGTAGAATAAGCACTTGCCCAGCAAGTGCAAGGTCCTGAATTCAATCTCCAGTACCGGAAAAAAAAAACAAAACAGGAAAATATACCTAACCCATCATCTTTCAAAACTTACTTTAAAATAATTCCTTACTTTGTATGCATTGTGTGAGAATATTTATGAAGGGAAAATTAAATATCTGAAATATGAAGTATCTTGATGAAAGGAACCCCCAACTGTGGCCCGGAGAGATAGCATCTCTTCCTAGATTGTCTCTGTTACTTAGATGGGAAAAGGGATTGGCCTTCAAAAGTGTCAGGTTGGGGTCGGGGAGATGGCTCAGTGGAATAAGCGCTTCCCTGGCAAGCGCAAGGGCCTGAGTTCAATCCTCAGTTCCGCAAAAGCGGCAGGTACTCAGAAAAGGGGCTTTTGAAAGAGGACTAGATGATGGGATACTAAAGCTAACTACTATTAGGATGTGGGACCTGGCTTGGAGAGGTGGTCCCTGGAAGCATGACTGGAAAAATGCACATCTCTCTCTGGCTCCTGCCTTTGCTCTCTGCTTCACAACTGCCAGACTTGAGGAGCTTTTCACCACCCAGGACCCTCTACTATGCTTTCCATATTTAAACACACTGAACACGGACTGAAACTTTGAAAACTGTGAGCCAAAATAAATCTCTCTTTCTGTGTATGTTGGGTATTGTGTCCCAGCAACAAGAATGTGACTAAGACATACATACGGGGATCTTTTCACTGCCTTTAAAATATTCCATCAGTTTAGTCCAATTCCATTTCTGAACACTAGAACAAGTCTCATTTTTACTCTTTTGGCTGCCTAAATCTTCTCTGAAATTCTTTCCTTTTCACCTGCCATCCAAGTTCTTTCTCTCTGTGCTTAAAAGTCAGTGTGTGCAAAGGACAAAGCACAGCATACAAGCAGAGACACAGAGGCAGCCTGCAAAGTCCTCAAATATCTCTAGGAGCCCTGGCCCAGCCTATGCTTTTGTGTCATCAACACTCATTAACTTGCTAAAAAAACCTGAGCCTTGACTAGATTCCCAGGTCTCTCTAATTCCCTGGATTCCACTTTTTTCCCCCTCCTTGCTTTCCAAGCTTCTTCCAAGCTGTTTCAAGCTATTCCCTTTTCTTTAAGCCTTGTAAAGTAGGAAAATGTAATTATGAATATCTGGATGTTCATTAATTGCCACAAAGATCATAGAAAGAGTATCACACTCCAGAAAATTCTGATACTTTCCTTGATTCTCCCAGCATTAAATAAAACATTACTTTATTAATAGTTTCAAAATTAAGAGCAATATCATTTTCTTGATTACTATCTTAATTTAGAAGAAAGGCCTTTTGTTTTCTAATACAAAACAGCATATTTGACAAAATGTGGAAAGACAGCATAGTATAGCATCTAAATATCTGATTATGTGATTCCAATCCCTGCTCCTTTATGTACTGGAGGTATTATGTAACCTTAGGCAGGTACATACATGACTTCAGTTTTTTAAAATTAGTAACAGACTTCAGTATATCATGAGTACTTGAATAAAAATAAACATTCATGTTTATCATACACCATACTACAAATAAGTGCAATCTATATTTCTTATCCTTGATACATAAAAATTCATTAAAAAGTCACCTTATATTTTGAAAAATGTTAATACAGTATTTATTAGATTTGATAGCACCTAAATATCTCTCTCATTAAGATCCTCCTAAATGTTATTCCTAGAAAATGTTCTAGTAGATAACATCTTTACGGTTAAGTCAAGATACTTAATTCCATGCTTTTTAAAAATAAACAATGAGAATTTTAAAAAATACTGTAAATCTGGTATTTCTTACCAAGACAATTAGAAGCATCAACTTGTTCTTTCAAAAAATCAACACACATTTTCTTCACAGGTTCAATCTGATATTGGTTTGCTGCATCTAACAAAGACTGAACGTTGTTGCTATTCACAGAAATTCTGCAAGTAAGTTAAAGTGAGTGTTAATGTCGCCAGATTTTTATTATTTAAAAAAGTTACTGTAGAATGTAACATGGCACAGGACTCTGTAATTCTATCCTTACAGTTTTTGTTCTGAAGAATCTGGAGCACACCAATTTGCTACAATAATGCTTTGCTACCATAGTCCACTCCTCTAAAATAGAAATGATTCTTCTAAACTTACCTGGCAGTATAAGCAAATTCCACAAGTTGTTCAATAATATCAGGTTCAGCATCTTTGAGTTCTACTTCAAAGGACTTTGATTCAAGCATGTTAGCTACAATGGAGAGAAACAGAAATGGCATCAGTAGCACTGTAAGTTTAACTGAGGAACCAGAGTATTCCATGGAATGTTAAATATGCAGACTATATTTAGTCTTTTCCAACTCCTAAAATAGTTTAGTAGCATTCTTAGGTTAGGAGCAAAATGACTGTGTAAACCTGTAAGAACACTGACAATCATGCAGTCACCTACTGCTCACCAGCCTCTCATTCCTCCTAAACATTCTGGTGGGGAGCAAGAACATCAAAGGGAAAACTGGAGACATAGATTCTTTAATCTGATTAAAACTATAAAACTACCAGGTAGAAGAACCAGGACTTTGAATCATTTCTCAATCCAAATACATGGTTCTTTTCACAATAATAGCTACATTTCACCCTTCATCTTCTTTTAGTATAACTTGCTAGATATACCATCCTGAAATATATGCTTCTCTGCCTTTTTACCTGAGGTTAAATTAAAAAAAAACAACCCACAGGTATTCAAGTAAAAGCTATATTTTCATCACCAAAGGTACTAGGCCCTTAATGCTAATGAAAGAACATTTTTTTCTTTTGCCCAGTCATCACTTGATCACTTTATTGTTCTATAGTCTCAAGCTTTAAAATCTAGTAAAAATGACACATATTAGAGCTCATCTAATTCTTTTTAAAAATGGCAGGTTTTATAATAAGATACTTACTTGTGAACATTAAGTTAAAAAAATGGCTGGCTGCAGCAAGGACAACACGATGAGCAGGTATTTTTCTCTCCTGGACCATGAGGATCACATCACACAGTGTTTTCTAATGAAAACAAAATGCATTAAATTAAGAGGCTTACTAGGTCTACCTTAGCAATGTATAAACAGGTGCTCACCAAATGCCTTATCTATTTTCCACTGAAATCAATTCTTGTTCTAGCACACAATTTGTTTATACAAGACATTCAGAAAGGACTTTAAGAGTTGCTATCACATAGTATCAAAATCTGACATTGAGCTTCCCAGGTGAAGAGGAAAAAATGCTTATAATCAGCAAGAAAGGAGTTTATTAATCCTTCAAGGAAGGCACGATTTTATTTCTCCTGACAAAAATCTCCAAGATACTTCTCATTACCAGTTTTTCTGGGGGAAAATATGTGACACAATGGCAATGCCCTGATGATTTTTCAAATACAGCAATCTTTTAATATGATTTTCCTTAATTATCTATCTTTGATAAAATCCAGAATACAAACTGTACCTCCCAAGAAGGTATCTTTCATTGCTCTAATTTGAAATAAAACAGTGTAGTTACACAGATAATATGAAGCAAATGTCCCCTCAGCAATCTTTCCTAAAATAACTCTTCTCTCAAATGTACTTCTGATAGAAACCGGGTAGCAGTCAGTTTTGCATATTATGTCTGATTACAGTCAAAACGGTGTCACACTGTAGGCTGCTGGAAAGAAGGCAGATCTAGAGTAAACAATTAAAATATTAGAAAAAAACTAAAAACTAAGACTTACTATAACGTTTATAGATGATTTTCAAGGAAAAATAAAAGCTCTTTTCAAAAATCAAAATTTCAATTTCTTAATGGAGCTAATATAACAATGTATGGGTTAGGGAGCTACAGAAATTTGTGCCCGTAATGTATTAAACCAGGAATATGAGAGTATCAATATACTTGAGTAACAAACAAAAACCTATTGTTATTATATGTTAATAATGGACTAGTAGCTTACAAAACATGGCACAAGGTATTAAGTTTGATCTCTGGTACCAAAAACAAGATGGTAATACTTAAGGATTAAAACCGGAAGTAGGTCCCAAATAACAAGCTAAATGATGCACAATATATCATTTTTAAAGCTTATTTGAAGATCTTAAAGAATAAAGTCTATAGCTTAGAACAGTGATGGCCAACATTTTAGAGCTTTCAATGATAACAGCCAGGTGTAGTACACATGCTGTAGGTTCACCACCACGGGTTAGGGCTAGATATTATATGCAGAATGTAATAGCTCAAAACTATGTTGCTAATAAAACCTCCAGAGTACACTGAGTTTGTAAACTTTTGTTTTTTTTTAAGTTGGGAAAGGCTGCGAAGTAGGCTTTCAGAATATCTTGTCACACAGCATACCAAAAAAATACAAAGCAGCAAGACCAAGCTAACTATTTGTTTATCATCATCAAGTTGTTTAAGAAACAGCCAGACCCAGGGAGAGTACAAAGGCAGCTACTTAGAAACAGAAAATAGATTAGAATAACAGAGCTAGATGGGGCTGGAGAGATGGCTCAGTGGTCTGAAGCACCTACTTGGAACAAGCTTGGCAAGGCATCAGGGACCGCGGTTCAATCCCCCAGCACTACATGCCAGCCAGCCCGGCCCCCTGGTGGGCTGAGCTGGCCACACACACACACACACACACACCACACACTCTCTCTCTCTCAAATAAATAAAAAATTAAAAAAAAAAAACAAAAACAGAGCTAGAAAGGGAAAATGGACAGAACAATACACAAGTCAGATCAGACCACATCACACAGTTCTTACAGGGGAGGAATCTACAGCTACTGATGGGAACTTACAGAAAACAAGGGGCTCAACCTAAATAGAGCAAAAACATTTCCAAAACACACTCAGAAACCAGGTTTGTAAAATAAAGTAA
>NW_004524591.1:12972116-12979270 GCF_000260255.1 Octodon degus | reverse complement strand
CCAGCCAGCCCCGCCCCCTGGTGGGCTGAGCTGGCCACACACACACACACACACACACACACATAAATAAATAAAATTTATGAAAAAAAATGAAAGAGGAGATCAATTTGAAATAGCAACAAAAGAGTAAAATATTTAGAAAAAAATAAAATAAAATAAACCAAAAATAAAAAAAAATTGTATATATCAGGTATTTTGCCCCAGCAAATCAAAGTTATAATACTGTTATAGCAGAGTTAGTTCCTATAGAAGTGGGTTCCTGAGAAAATAATGAATTTGGCTAAATTTCTTGTCTTGCATACCTCCTGCCTTTCTGCCTTTCACCATGGGATGATACAATAATACAAAAGACCTGGACTTTCTGCCTGCAGAACCATGAACCAAATAAATTTCTATTGTTTATAAACTACCCAATCTGTGGTATTCTGTTATAGTAGCAGAAAACAGACTAAGACAATGACTTACTAATTTTTAGTAGGGTTTAGCTTATTCCTTCTTATTTACCTGATAACAGGTTCATCTTATGTATATTTTTATGCTATTTATTATACTTCATTGTCTTTTTAAACTTCCAGCTAATTGCCATTTTAATTTTTTTCTTCCTTTATGAATTTACACACTATCAAATATTTGCTAATGGAATCCAGAAGACTATTACGTAAACATTATTCCAGGAATGCAAGGAGAATTCAAGAACAATGATTCTGTTACTATATTATGTCAAAGGTTAAAAAAAAAACCTTTATGCAGAAAAATTTCAAAAGATGTCAAAAGGGTGTGTGATAAAATTAAAAATTTATTTCCAAAAATCATTTCAAAAGATGTCAAAAGGGTGTGTGATAAAATTAAAAATTTATTTCCAAGGTAGCTCAGCTGATTAAAGCACCTACTTAGGCAGAAGCAGAGTCTGGGGTTCAATCCCTGGCCTGCTGTGCCGGCCCTGCCCCTGGGAGCAGAGACAGAGAATGAGACTGGAAGTGGTGGCCAGTGCCTATATTCCTAGTACTTGGGAGGCTGAAAACAGGAGGATTGTTATGAGTCCAATCTGTGTAGTGACACCCTGTACTAAATACATTAAAATAAGTAAGTTAAATTAAATTAAAAATTTATTTCCTGATGAAACAAGGTATATGTGCCATTGTCAATAGAATCATTCAATTTTATTCTAGAAATTTTAGCCAAATAAATTAGTAAGACAATAAACACAACTTAGTACAGTAGAACATGAAGTCAGTAAAATGGCCAAATAAAAGATAAATACTAAAAGGCAATTTATGAACCTATATTGATTGATATAGCAAACACAAATGAGAAAAGGAACTCCAAGTTATAACTGAAACAAAATAACTATGAGCAAACTGCTGGGCATGGTGGTGCATGCCTACAATACCATCACTTGGGAAGTGGAAGCAGGAGGATTCCTGCAAGTTTGAGGCCAGCCTGAACTATACAGTAAGACCCTATCTTAATTTAAAAAGAAAGAAAGAAAGAAAGAAAGAAAGAAAGAAAGAAAGAAAGAAAGAAAGAAAGAAAAAAAAACAAAAAGCCTAAGAAATGTAAGGACTTTTCATTAAGCAATAATAAAGATACAACTTCAAAAAAAGTGGTGAGAAGGTAAAACACAAGCTAGTTAGGGCATTGAACTGTCCTGTTCTATAGCATAATTGTGGTTATGTTCTATCAAACAAGTATCAAAATTCACAACATGCACAAAAAATAAACCCTAATGTAAACTGTGGACTTTAGTTAATAAGTATGTAATAATATAGATAAATCAGCTTTCAAAAATGTACATTAGTGTAAGATAATAATGACATAACTGGGCAAAGTGAGAGAGTAAATGGAAACAGTATTTTCTGTTCAATTTTTCTATAAACCTAAAACTGCTGTAAAATCTTAGTTTTTAGAAATGTATATTAGATACTTGAAAAAAATGGTATCAGAGTAATATTTAGGGAAAACATTATATCCTTCATTCATAATGTACTCCCTCCCCCTTGGAGAAGGTAAGCACCAGGAAGGAGGTTTTGGTACTTTTCTCTCATCTGCAGGATGAGCAAGTGTGTGACAGAAATCACCAAACTCACAGCTAGGCCTCCTTTCTGGAAGCTGGTCCTCAAACTGGACACAGCTTTGTTTGGGTGGTTTTGCTCCTCTAGGGTAAGGGAAAAAAAGAGTTTCTGTTCATTGACCACTATGCCTCAGCCAGGCTGGACAAGTTTATTTTACGGGACAAAGAACAGGAAGTCCAATTTTATGTTCAAGTAAAAGACAGTCCTCCAGTCTGTCTTCAACATTAATTTATCTGTTTCCTATGACTGACTCTCCAATGATCAGAACCAGAAGTGGAGAAGAGCAATTTCTATCCATTTGCACAGGCACTTAATAGATTACAGAGAAAAACTTTGGTGTATTGTGTTGCTGTTTGGGGGCTTTTTAGGAAGAGTTCTTGTTTCTAGGAAAGGATAACATCAAAATAGCTGGGCATTTTAGGTTCATGCAAAAATCTTTTATTCTTTATCACATTTGCCAGGCATATAAAAATATAAGCAGTTCTAGTGTTTAATGATATATGCTATCATTAATAGGAGGCACATATTCAATGCTCCCAAATTTGATTCTTCATCCTACCAAAGAGAAAGCTGAAGAATGACTAACCTTTGGAATTATGTGGCTTGTCAACAGGGTTCTACGCCCAGTTTCTCCCAGTGTGATTTCATGTTGGCCCTGGTTACACACCCCTGAGCAGACTGCAGAGTCAACCACAGTTAGATGATACACTTAAATCACTGAAAAGATAAAGGGGAATGGAGTCCTTACTATAGGTAAGTAATGTTTTTAAATTAGTAGAAAAGTTTCAATAAAGCTTTAGTAACCTAGAAAAATAAAATGCCTCTCTAGGAAACATGTCTGTTCAAAAAGCAAAGAAAACAGGACTTTTTTTTTTTTACATTTTATTAAAAACAACAACAGGGGCTGGTGAGATGGCTCAGTGGTCTAAAACACCTACTTAGAACAAGCTAAGCTAAGCATAAAGCACAGGGACCTTGGTTCAATCCCCAGCACCACATGCCAGCCAGCCCCGCCCCCTGGTGGGCTGAACTGGCCACACACACACAAAATAAAACAACAACAACAACAACAACAACAACAAACCACAGGACTATACTTAAAATAAAAACATTTGAATGACTAAGTTAGAAAGTGAGAAAAAGTATGGGCATGGTGGTGCCTATAATTCCAGCACTGGGGAGGCTGAAAATAGGATGATCACTATGAGTCTGAGCTACATAGTGAGACCCTGTACCTAATAGATTAAGAAAAAAAAAAAAAAAAGTGACAAAACCAATTAATCAACCCAGACTATCAGATTAAGGTAGAGGAGACTACCCACTCGGGTCCGTCTCCTGTCCCTCTCTTGGACAGGAGCTTGCTTTCTCTCAATAAATATATTCTGCTTATAACCTCCATTTGTTCCTAAAATTCATTTTTCAGTTTTAGAGAACACGAACTCGTGCAGGCCAGGTCGGGAGATTGTTTTTCTCTATGTCATTTGGAGGTTTCCTGTATGGTTTGGAGGTCACCCACCTGAGACGAGTCTTTCTCCCTGTATCATTTTGGAGGTTTCCACCGAGATCACTGGACGGAGATATGAGTTTGCTTTTCTTTCATGAATTCTGGATTAGGACTTGCTTAGGTAACAAATTGTTATGCTTCAAATGTTAATGTTTTTGCCCATTGCTCATAATTGTTCATACTTTGTCTCATACGTTTTGTCTCATAATACTGTTAAAATTGCTTACAATTGCTTATGCTTTGTCTTTATGTAGTTTTGTTAAAATGTTGGTCAAAATGCTGTTGGTAAATCTTAGTTAAAATATGAAAATGTTACAAGTTTATATTTCTTTAATGGGACATCTTATGACTATTTTGCGCTTGCATATGTTGCATCTGAACTGGTATTCCTAAATATACTGGTATTCCTTGCTTGAATTTAGACAATAGCACTAGAAAGAGTAATATTAGTAAGCCTCCTAGTGGATTTTATGTAAACTTTTGTAAAACGGGACTTTTAGCCAGCTCGGACTTAAAAAATATACATGCCTGTATATGAAACATGGGACTCCTTTTGCCAGTTAAATGACATTAGGTCGGCAACTGTTCTTAAAGACATGGAGGACAGGTTTCACTGGGATGGACTGGTTCTGATCCCCCTCTACATGCTAGAGGGAATGTCAGGCCTGCTGTTTCAGTTTCCTTGCTTTGACTTTACTCCTAATTTTCCCACCTCTTTGTACTTTCCTTTTTAGAGGCATGTGAAATTAGGAAAACTTTATAGACTGTTCCACCTAAGTGAAGCCCTTAGAAAATGAATGTTTGTTAATGCCGAAGACAGAAAAGTCATTTTAGAAAAAGGACACATACCCCGTCTCTGAGTCAGATGAGACAAAGAGGACTATGCCTGTCCAGGAGGACACACATAAAAGCCATGTCCCAGCTTAGTGTTCTGGGCAGGCTACGGTCTCTTTCGGCAGGCTAAACCTGAGACACAGTGGAGAGAACCGACTTCTGGGTGACACCAGAAGAAGTTATCTCCAAAAGCAGCACACTTATGGGACAAAAACACATTTAGTGTGAGGGAGGATTCAATCTTTTCTCCTAGGTCTGGTTATCACTTAGGTGCATAAGAGATAAGTTGTGGACTTTAATGTAAAGTACTAGGTAATCTTGTTCAGGCTTTTAACTATCCCTTATAGAACTTGGATAAACAGTGGTTACTCTGCCAGTTAGTAAATGCTCTTAGGGCAGCTGCCACTCTTTGAAGCAGAGGACAGGTTTCCCCAGCTGTTCTTTGGTGAATCCCCATTGAAGCCTATAGCTGATGGAATGCCGACCAGAGAAACTGCTGGATTCCTTTCTGGAGACATCTTTGGTTTTGTGGGCCAAAAGAAACCAAGAATGCCTGAGGGGAGAAGGCGTCAAACCTGAAGGTTCCTTGGTGGAAACTGGCTCATGACCAATGAAAGATCTCCACTTACCTATTGTACTTTCTCTCTCTCTGCTAGTAAAGTAGGACTTCTACCTGAGCTTCTCAGTGGAACAAGTTAATGGGTCACTATTTCAGAAATAAGGCTCAGACGGTTTACAATATTGGTTATCAGGGGAAGTTTACATCTGTGCCCTATGTGTTAACTAAGAGTAAAATTTTTGCCAGCTATATTGTCTTTACCAACATGTAAAATGTGATTGCTAGATGATAAATATAAGTCTCACCTGTAAGCTTCAAGGTTAAATCTTGTTTAATTGTTACAAATGTTTACCTAGGTGATCAGATGGAAATCAAGTGTCTGGAGATTGGTTCAGTGCACAGGGCCAAATCTCTCCAGTCAATGGTTCTATCTCTAAAGTGATCTTTGTAGCCTGAGAAGTGCTCACTTCTAACTGACCTTTTATGCCACAGTTAATGCTTCCTTCTGTAGACATTCAGGTCACCAGACCAATTGTAACTTACACATATTTAATAAGAGTAAGTAAAAGGTTTGTGAGATGTTTCAGGAGATAGGAATCATGCGCCAGTTCGAGGGTGGATAGGCTGGTGGGATCTTGTCTCCCTTCTCTCCAACAGGAGTATCCACCTGCTCTGGAGAGGGCTACTCAGGGACACCTGGGTGGAGGAATCAATTAGAAAAAAGGTGGGGATGCACAGAAAGGTAATTTCTATTGAATTCCAGGTTATCTCACAGTCCAAGTCTCTTACTCCTTTAGAGTGTGCTTCATCAGGCACCGGAAGACGTTTGATCCTTATATGTTAAAAAGAGCCATTTAAATGAAGAGGAAAGTATCAACTGTGATGCTAGTATATAACTAAAAAGATTATATAAAAAGGAAAATGGTAAAAATGTCTTATGTTCAGATTTGGTTTACATTAAGAAGGTCATTGTTATTTAAGTTTTTTTTTTTTTTTTTTGTGGCCAGCTCAGCCCACCAGGGGGCGGGGCTGGCCACACACACACACACACACAAATAAATAAAAATTAAAAAAAAAAAAATGTAGATGTGAGCTACAGGAAAACCAGGCAGTTCAGCCTCGCCCACCATTGGTGAAAGTAAGGTTTCCCCTATTTCCCTTTCTAGTCTAGGGGGTGTGGACTTCTAAAACAGCTATAATCCAGGCCTCTAAAAGGCTACACCCATTCTTAGCTGGGTTTATGCAAGCTCCTCAAGGACAATAACTTTTAAAGAAGTAAATAGGAAATTTGGAACTTCCAGAGTTCATGTGCCCTAGATGACCCTGATAAGTACATTGATGTCTTTTAGAGGATTTATTCAGACTTCTGAACTAGATTGGAGAGATATAATATTAAACCAAGCTTTGACTTCTATGAAAAGCAGGTAGCCTTATAAGCTATTACATTTGGAGAGGAATATTATATTGATATAAGGACTCAAAAGATGGACAACCAGTGGAATTACCTTTTCCCACTGGAGCCCAACCAGTCAGAGCCCTGCTGCTGATAGCGGGGCAGAAAAGTGGAAAAGATATTTTCTTTCAAGTGTGTATTCTTCAAGGTCTAAGAACTAGAATCAAGCCTTCAGTTATTAAATGTTAGCTATTTATCAGGAAGAAGATGAACACCCCTCTGATTTCTTAAAATGTTTAATAGAGGGACTGGTAAAGCATACTTTGTGAGATGTTAATTCAATAGACAGACAGGCTCTTACAGATAAGTTAAAGAGCTACAAAAGATAGCTTTCGTTCCGTACCACTCATTTGATACTTTGGTAAAAACTGTTTAAGTGTCCTATAATTGGAACTGGGAGAAAACCAGGGAGAAAAAACAAAGAGATCAAAAAATGGCTGTCGTTATTGTGGCCTCAAAACAGACACCCGAAGTCTGATTCTCTTGGCTCCAAGAAGAGCTCAACAATGATGACGTTCATCTGCTACTGCTGTCAGAAGCAAGACCAGCATAAGAGGGACTGCCTCAAGAGGCCCACAAGCCAGGCCCTGACTGCCAAGGCAGCCACTAAAAGTGAGACTGCACTCTGAGGTGGAGGCCCCAGAACTCAGACTCAGCTTTCCAGGTGGTCCAATAGGACTCAAGGGCGCTGGGCCTGCCTCCTCCCTCTGGCCAGACAGTCTGTACCTGTTA
>NW_004524591.1:12970238-12972016 GCF_000260255.1 Octodon degus | reverse complement strand
AGAGAGAATTTGGAGAAATGAGTATTATTATGTAGCAAATGAATTTTGATTTAATATTAATCTGCATCTGGATATTAATGTATGTGTGGAGACAAAGTGGGAGGGGCTATTTGTGTCCTTATGGAATTTATTTGCATGTATGTACTAGAATTGACTAATAGTTTTCAACAAGAGATGCAGCTGACCTAGAAAGAGTGATTCTGTCCTGCTACTAAGTAGCTAAGGAAGAAGTATATCCAGACAATGAGAAAAGACAAGCGACCCAGAGAGAATATAACAGGCAAGAAGATCTAGGTGAATTGAAGAATGAGTCTGATTCATTTCACTTATGAGTATGATCTCTACTGGTTAAACTTAAGCAGAATTACCTTGTAATTCTTTTGTTCGTTCTCCCTGTTTTATATTAGCATTTGTTTTTATTCTGAGCTTTTTGAATTTTTAGTCACACAGACTTTTTGAGTGCTATGGTTTGAATATTCCCTCCAAATCTATTGAAATTTAATTTCTACTGTGATGGCATAAATACATGTAAGCTATGAGACATGATTAGGTCATGATGGCTCTCTCCTCATGAATGGATTGATGCTTGTGATGGCTAATTTTTGGTTGTCAACTTGACTGGCCTCAGAGACACCTAGGAGACTCATAAAGCACACTTTTAAATGTTTGGGTGTGGAATGGATACTTCTTGGGTACTATATCTGCTCTCCAGCCTCTTTATTTAGCTCTTTTGCTTTTCTTTGCTCCCAAACGCCACAAGTTGAGGAATATTCTGCCCTTGACCCTTGGAGTGCACAATTGCCACTATGTGCCCCAGTTATCAGACATGTAGTACAGGGCTAAATATTTGTGCTGCAGAGTTTCAGTCTTGCTTTGGTCTGATTTTTTTCTATCCTATGAGTCTTCCTTTTGGAATGTAAATGCTTATCCTGCGCCATTGTATCCTGGGAATGCCTAACTTGCGTCTTGATTTTTACAGGGGCCCACAGCAAAAAGTCTGCCTGGAGTATAAGAGGGGACTTGGGTTTTGGACTTTTGACACTTCGTGAAAAAAAAAAAAAAAAATCAGTGCTTTCATTTGCAGGATAGTTACGTCACATTAGGTAGAATTATTACGATGTTATTATCTCAATTTGGACATTAAGTAGGGATTAAGGAGATGTATTTGGGTGTCAAGTTGACAAACGTAGACCTGTGATGAATAATCTGGATTATGAATTTGACTGGCTTGAGAGGTACTTAGCAGATTAGTAAAGCACACTGCTATGTACATCTGAGTATCAGGGATGTGACCTTGGGACTATATCTGTTCCTTGGTCATCTTCTCTGTCTCTTACTCTGGTGTCTGCTTCCCAGATGCCATGAGTCGAAGAACTTTTATCCACCATATCCTTCCACCCTGTTCCTGCTTTGGAGCCAGCCAACTATGAACTGGAACTTCAGAAAACACGAGCCAAAACCAAGCTGTTCTTTTAAATTGTATATATCAGATTTCTAAATTTCTGTTTAAAAATATGTAAGTGTTTATTTCTGTTTTTTTTAATTATCTTTTTTCATACTCTGTAAGGACTTAAAGTTCAACACATCAATACTTGATGGAAAATACCTGTTCCATGTTATACCTAAGATGTTTGATATTTAGACAGATAGGGTAAACTAAACTGCCTATGTTGCAGGGTAATAATAAGCTTCTCTTCTGGAGGGTTAACAACCTAAGTCTGCAGATCAAAAATTGGAGAAAAGGAAGGGCTGCAAGGTCAGCCTACATTTTGGACCTA
>NW_004524591.1:12967773-12969269 GCF_000260255.1 Octodon degus | reverse complement strand
GAAGCTCATACAGATTTATCAATAGTTATAGGAGACACTTCCAGATCCTCACCTCCATCCAAAAAGCTAATATTTGTAATCCCAAAGTTACATTACTGGAATCCCATCAAGTTGATTCCCATCTACCACTTTCAATGCAACCCACGGCAAAATTAAGACACTTTTTTCAATCATCGGGAAGTCAAGGGACTCGTAAGTCCAGCCACAAAGATGGCTTTCTGAAACCAAAAGAGCGACCCAGGGTCTCACCTGGTTTTTATTCAGTAGGAGAGTGACTTGAGGAGGACTAAAAATTGTGGGAAGTAGGTAATCATTATGAGCTGAGCTAGGTAGGTGGCCTACATTTACCTAAGGCTAACTGATAAACACAAGTTCTAGCCAGCTCTGTACATAGGAAATAGGGTCATACTCAGTCAAAATGGAGACAGTCGCTCTTCTTTCAAGGAGAGCTGCTCCGGTGGCCCTCCACAGGTAGTTACCCAGCCAGTGACCCCACATACAAACTAGAGTACTCAGTGTTTTCCCTATTTCTGACAATCCATGTGCCCCAAGTAATAATAGAGTAGGTAAAATATAAAAGGCCAGTTTGTTTGAGACAATATACAATGGCCATAAAAGATCAAAGGGATTAAACCTCACATTTAAGAGATATTTGCTAATAGACCTACAAAAAGTTCTAACTCATCTTTTTCATAATTATCCTGTTGTGATTATTTGACTTGTTTCTTTGGCTTCGTCTCCTCCAGACTCAAAGCTATACGTCTACCCCAAAGAAAAATGCCTGTCATCTATTGAGAGCCTTTAGATAAAATCTCTGAAGAATATATCCGACCACTAGTCAACAACTACCACCCATTTCAGCGTGAAGAAGTCAGAGCAGTCTTCGCCCATTTCCCTTCACAGCAGTTCAGGTTACTTCTTCAGAGGGGGTAATATTGCAGGCAGCCGAGTTAGATAAAAATATTATAGGCAGTCAGACAGGGCCAGGCCCTCAAAGGAGACAGCACAGAAGATGAGATGTCTTACTACTGTGGGAGGGGCGGATGCTCCCACTGCGAACCACACCTAAAGATCTAAAGGCCAAACAAATGCTAAACAAGTAGCACCTGGGATTGATATTCTAAATAGGCATCAATCACCTGGAAAGACCCAAGTGAGTCACTAGCCCAACCCCCAACAGGAAGAGACCCTATCCCGCATTCCAACCCCCAACAGGAAAAGACCCTGTCCCTTATGTAATCCCATTGGTTGACCATAGTTTTGTCCCCCCTCCTGCCACCTAAGCGAGTTCCCATTCTCTCTACCTTAGCCTCACATGGTTTTACACTATAAAAGTCCCCGGAAGAGATAGCTTCCCAGGGAACTACCCGCTTGGGCCCCCCTCCTGTCCTGCTCTTGGACAGGAGCTTTCTTTCTCTCAATAAATATATTCTGCTCATTAAAAAAAAAAAAAGGTAGGGCTGGTGAGATGGCTCAGTGGTCTAAAGCACCTACTT
>NW_004524591.1:12950020-12966644 GCF_000260255.1 Octodon degus | reverse complement strand
CTAGTGGTTATTTGCTGTACAAGATGCAGACATGATATCCTATTTACAAACACTATTAGAACAAATCCCTCTATTCATTAAGAGAATTTAACTAACCATTTTGAATATACAGATACAAAATGGACATTCATCTGTATCCCCTTTTTTTGTTTAGTTCCGTCATTTGAATATTATAGGTATGTTAACTCAGCAAAATATCCTAAAAGAGTCCAGTAGTCCATAATAGTATTAGCTCTTCCACTTGACTGGCAGTGTCAGAAACTGCTGACCTGAAACTATGCCTATTTTCACAAGAGGATTTAATAAACTATAAAACCTTCAAAAAATAGAAAATAAAATAAAATAGTTACCTCAGGGCCTGAAAGGTTTCTTATATAAGCAATGTCAACTTTCTATGACATAGAAAAAATATCCAACTTAAGCAGGTTAATAAGTCAGCTGAGGCTGCCTGAAAGGAGAAAATGAGACACTAGAGACATAACCCATTTCAGCACAGATAGGTAATGGTAATGTGTCTGCTGCCACTGAATTTGCAAAGTCTGGAAAATTCAAACAACAAAGAAAGGCAAAGGTTTGAGGAGTACACTGTAAAGGGCATATTGGTCCCTATGGAACTATAGGCCTGAAAGAATCTGATTGTTCTCCAGCTGAGGCAAACAGAGAGGAAAAGGGGAAAGACTCAAAGAAGCAGGAGTCACAGACAGGGTCAGAAGGATACACAAAAGTGCAGGGCCTCAGGAAGGACAGAACTGCCTATTACAAATGTGGAACATTCTTCTCTCAAATAGGAGGGAAGGTTATGTCACAAGCTAGAGCTCACTCACTCGGTACTCAATTGCCAAGAACACAGAGTTCAAAAAAGAAATTGAGCTTTAAAGGTGCAAGAGACAAGAGGAAAAAAAAAAAAAAAAACACTAGGGATCGCAGCAGCTGTGTTTACCACCATAGAAAATTGCTAACATTTTTGCCCAAGAGAAAAACTGTCATGTGCTAGAAAAGCATCACCACACAGATGAATTCTCTTCTAAATATCATAAGTAGTGTCCCATTAGCCTCTTGATTTCTTCTAGCTGAGTTTAGTCAGACAATGAAGATAAAAGATAGCCAACACAGACTAGTAGCCTGTCTAAAGATAAAATTTTTCTTTTCTCATTGTTTCTTTGAAAACCATTTTCCCTAGAAACATAAGTTTTTGGCTGGGAACAATAAGGTGAGCCACACTGGAAAATAATCTGTTAAGCAGTACAGTATAGAGATGGGACAGTTGCTTGCATCATTTCAGCTTTGTGGAGGTGGAGATGAGGCTGTGCTAGTTCTAAGAGTTCTAGGGATCCTCTGATACTGAGAAACTAGGGTACCAACTACTTTGAAAATAGAGACATCTGGTTTTGGACTTGTCACACTAAATAAATCATTCCAGTGAGAAACAGTTCAGTCAGGGGCTGCTGAAGGAGCTACCCAAGTGTTTTCTGGGAGTTTAACAAACAGGAAGAGGAAGCATTGCCTTTTCCCCACCAATTTTTTTTTTTTTTTTTCCTTTTTGGCGGAACTGGGGATTAAACTCAGACCCTTGCTCTTGCCTGGGAAGAGCTTATTCTGCTGAGCCATCTCCCCAGCCCCTTCCCCACCACTTTTTAAGTACATATTTGCAGTACATGATGTTTACATTCCTTGTGGGGAGCTGGTATATGTACATATCATCATTATTTTTCTTTATCCCCATCACACCCTCCTTTCCATTTAAGAGAGATCAATTTCCCTACTTTGCTTTTAACTGAGGGAGAGAGAACGACAATGAGAGAAAATGAATGAGTAAATACAAAACAGCTATAGGAAATTAAGGACTTATGCCAAGGTTCAAATGGTAAAACTGGGGGGGGACTTTATGACCTTAGTATATTATAGGGAGTGTTTTAAGCTGTCATTTGGTTTAGCACAGAACATCATGGGAGCTACAAATGACACTAAAAATTCTTTTTTTTTTTTCACTCATTCATTTATTGAATATATTTGTTCAGTATTTTTTTGAATTTTAGAGAAATATTTGAGATGAATACATAGACACTAAAAATTCTGAGTTGAGAAATTGGAAGTGAATTTCCAGTCTCAAAGTTTCTCAAGGCATGGCATTAGCTACCCATTTTAACTTAATTTCAAAGTTATGGCATTAACTACCCATTTTAACTAGTTTGTAGAGGGAAAAAGTAACAGTGACCAGTAGAGGAAAGCACCTGTATTAGAACAAGGCATACCCTGTGCCAGTAGTAAGAAAACAGAAGACCCAAAAGATGAGGCAAACTTGGAAATAAAACAGCTACTTGGTCCAGCTAATTTGCGTTGGGGGTTTTGGATCTTTAGTGCCTGAATTCTACCATTCAGGGATCAACAGTCAAATGACACAACACTACAAACTACTGACTGAGGAGCAAAGCTTTGTGATCCCCATGTGCACTGACTCTCTTCTGAAACAAAGCCAGAAAGTAAGAACTTGAGAAATTCTTTGCTTGAGAAGCTGATGTGGGTGGTAGCTCTTTTAATCAACCCTGTATATCTCTATTTATGTAAGTTTTGGAATACACATATTAATGTATCCTACAAGGTACAGAAAGAGATGGCTGGGTCCCAACCCTAGTTAATAAGAGTCTACCATATGATACACTATAATGGTCCTGCTTAGCAGAGGGAGACCTTAAGAATCAGTTCTCATCAGAGTAACTTCACCATTAATAAAAACATCAGTGCTGTATTGTTCATTCACTTGACACTCCTAAAGTAACCTATAGTGACAAAACCACTCTAGTGGTTGCCTGAAGTGGACTCTGGGGGCTGGAATTCAAAGGAGCCTGAAAGCCGGACGAACAATGATAAAACTGTTCCGCCACTTTCTTGCACCAGTAGCTTCATGGGTGTATACGTTTGTTAAAATATTCAAATGCACACTAAAAATGACTGCATTTCATTATAAACCAAAAAAATATATTTTTTTCCAAAATAAATGAAAGTCAGCTACAAAGGCAAAAAAAAAAAAAAAAAAAAAAAAAAATCAGTGCTTAATTCTGACTTAGATTTAGCCTCTCTTCAGTGAGCAGTTAGGAATAAAGGGAGATATAAGCTCATAGAAACTCATTTACCTCCTCCTCCCCCCTCACCTCCTCTTTGTTTGTTCTTTGAAACAGGGTCTTGCTTAGTAATGCAAACTGGTTTGAATTATGTAGCCCAAGCCTCAAATTTGCAGTGATCCTCCTTGCATCAACTTCCCAAGTGCTGGGATTATAGGAATATGCCACCACACACTCAGCCTCATTTTCTTTCTTTTGGATGAAGTGAAGATAAAAAATTTTTTAAAAAGTTCTCTTTAAATTCTGTCAGTTCGGCGCTGGTGAGATGGCTCAGTGGTCTAAAGCACCTACTTGGAACAAGCTTGGGAAAGCACAGGGACCGCGGTTCGATCCCCCAGCACCACATGCCAGCCCACCCCGCCCCCTGGCCAGCTGAACTGGCCACACACACACACACACACACACACACACACAAAATAAATGTTTAAAAAAATTAAAAAAAATAAAAATAAAAATAAATTCTGTCAGTTCTTGTACCTCTGACTCCAGTATCACATACCGGCAGACACACATAATTTTCCTTCTAGGGAAAAGTCTTTCACATCAGTTTTTCACACTTGCAAAATTCATTCTCAAATGACCTAATCTCATATTTATACAGCAGCGGTACTTTTTTTTTTTTTTTTTTTTTGAGACAGGGTCTCACTATGCAGTTCAGGATCACTTGGAACATACAGTGAGCCTCCTGTCTCAGCTTCTTGTATCAGCCACCATGCCAGGCACTAGTGGTAAATCTTTTGAATATATCTTTTCTTTATTGATATTATGGTTACTATCATCACCACCTCAGTACAAGGGATTATTATCTTTCCCCAGGACTACTACACAACTTCCTACTGACCTGCCAGCAACCACTCAGGGCACTCTCACTCACTCACCACGGAGCAGATAGCCATCTTTTCCAGAAGGAAACAAATATCATCCACCTCCCCTCACACACAGAATTTAAAATAACAGTAAGCTCTCTAGCTTGACTTATAAAGAAATGCTCTTGCTACATCACCAATTTCATTTTGTACCATCCTTCCCCATTAAGTTCTATGCCAGTTACACTGTCACTTAATATATCTTGCGTGCCAGTTATTCTGGCATTTGATAATCTTGCATTGTAAATCTTATATTAATATGATAATGCAGGTCTCTGCGTATTGTTCTCTCTACACGAGAAGCTCTTCTCTTTTTGCCTAGCTGACCTACTCTTAAGTCAGTTCTCAATTACTAGTTCCTCTGAGGAACTTTCCTCATGGTCAAATCACCCATGCACATGTCTTCAATGTACCTTAGTACCAAAAATATTGCACTTTCGTGTTTATTTTTATAATTGCCTGACTAATGTCTCACTCTGCTAGACTATAAACTACATAGGAATAGGCACTACTAGGCTTATGTTTAGTACTGCTATTCTGGAATCTAGCAAAATGCTTAGTACACAGTGGGTTCTCAAGAATTTCATTTGAAGGAATGAACTAGAAAGTCAAATAAATATAGGGCAGTAAGTAAATGGCAAAGAAAGGCAGTGAGCTTACACATCTTATCTTAGTTACCTTTTTCATTACTGAGACAAAATATACAACACCCAAAGTTAAAGGAGAAAAGGTTTGTTTGGCTCACAGTTTGTAGAGGTTTCAGTTCAGAGTTGGCTGGCTCCAAGACTGGCTGGTAGGGCAGAAGGACACTGTATAGGAGAAATAGCTCATGGCAGGCAGCAAGCAGCAAGCAACAAGACTTTTTCTGTCCCTTATAACTTATCCAGGGTACCCACCTGTAAGGCAGGTAGCCTTCATACCCAGGGTGGAGCAGCCTTAATCTTAGTATCAAGCCTTATGTCAATCCCAGCATCACATCCAACCACTGCCAAAAGGCCCCATCTATAACCACATGAGGCTTTGGGGGGACATCTAGATATAAGTCATAATACCAATTTTTGGGTTTAACTGAGGGAAGAGTTATTATTTAGAAAAGAGTATTAAAAACATCAGTGGTATTATGGTTTTAGATAAAAAATGTTGTCCCAAAGGCACATGTGTTTTTAAGTGGGGCTTTGAGAAGGTGACTGGAGCATGAGGCAATAACCATATCAATGGATTAATCTAAATGAAGCAGTACAGTGGTACCTGGCTATAATCCTAACACTCTGGGAGGCTGAGGCAGGAGGATTACAAGTTCAAAGCCAGCTTAGGCAACTTAATAAAATTAGGTGTCTCAAAAAAAAAAAAAATGAATAAAAAGGGTAGGGGACATATACATCCATCCACCTACCACCCATCTATCTATGTACTGATGGGTTCATAGCTGAAATGTGCTATTGGGAGGGGGGACCTGGTTGGAAGAAGTAGATCCTGAAGGAGTATATCTGACTGGAGGCATAACCTAGAAAAGTATATCCTCATCCCTGGCCCATCCTCTCTTTCTGGCTCTTTTTTATTTTCTTGGAAGTTTCCTGGATGCTATGAAGTGAGGTAGCTTTCCTCTGCCATGCTAAGCTGACCATGGAATGAAATCTCTAAAAGCAAAACAAAATAAATCTTTCCCCTTTCAACTTGTGTATGTAGCTATTTATTTCTTGCAAGAATAAGCTGACTGGGCTGGTGAGATGGCTCAGTGGTCTAAAGCACCTACTTAGAACAAGCAAAACACAGGGCCCACGGTTCAATCCCCCAGCACCACATGCCAGGCAGCCCTGCCCCCTGGTGGGCTGAACTGGCCACACACACACAAAATAAAGAAAGAAAGAAAGAATAAGCTGACTAATACAGATTTAGCTTTGTTGACTGGTTAAAAATGCTAAAACTGAGAGGTTAAAACATGCTTAAATGTGACAGCATAAATCTAGGAAAAGAGAAATTAAAGATGTTCAATAAAGATAGAATAACCAACAGTATATCTCTTCTGAGAAAGCTAGTGCTAAGAAGCCAAAGGCTGATCATTTAGACTCACATAGAAGAGAGGCAGTTTCAACCCAAAGTGTTTTTTTAAAAAAAATTCACAGATAGGTGGTGGAAAGAAACAACACAGTTCTAGTAGAGTAATGGCTTCTACGTATCTATGTCAAGGGAGGTGGTCTGATGAAAATGAGGGTCTAGAAAAGGTACTCATATTAGACAAAAACTATAATAAATGAGAAGCAGGGTTACCTATGAGCATGAACTACCCATTTGCAGTTAGTGACCAAGGATTTATCAGGCCAATAATGACAGAACAATAGTGGAACATTTTCCAGCTATGCATGGAAACTTGACACAAAAGGTAAATAGTTACTGATGCTAAAGTTTGCCAAATAGACATGAAAAAAAGGATGGAGGGTCAAGAAAGCTTGGATATTGGGAAGTGTGAGAAGAGCAGACCAACAGTGCCTAGGCTACACAGACAAAAAGAGAAGAACATTAAGAATAGAAAGGTTCTGGAACTGTACTTCTGATTTGATTTGAAACTGTCTCATTGCTGTTTATCAATAAAACTTTGAAAAAAAAAGAAAAAAGAAAAAAAAGAAAAAGAAATTATTCAACACAAATAAAGAGGAGACAAAAAAAAAAAAGAATAGAAAGGTTCTATGTGGTTGCTGGGAATGTAAACCAGTACAACCACAATGGAAATAATATGGAGAGTCCTCAAAAACTAAAACTAGAAATTCTACTTGATTCAGCTATTCCCTTTCCAGGTATCTTCCCAAAGAATTAAATTCATCATATTACAGTGATACATGGATACCCATGTTTACGGCAGCACAATTCTAAGGACTAAATCCTAGAAGTAGCCGATGATGAAT
The DNA here is from genome assembly GCF_000260255.1 of Octodon degus. Lineage (NCBI taxonomy): Eukaryota > Metazoa > Chordata > Mammalia > Rodentia > Octodontidae > Octodon > Octodon degus. Next base: position 12,959,759 of record NW_004524591.1, on the reverse strand, counting down.
GGATAAAGAAAATGTGGTGATTATACACAATGCAGTACTATTCTGTCATAAAGAAAGATAAAGGAGTATTTGAAAGAAAATGGATACATCAAGAGCTTTATATTAAGTGAAATAAATCAGACATACAAGCTTAAATATCACTTTCTTAAAAAAAATATGAGAAACCTAAAATAGAGTAAAATAAAGGGCAGGTTAAGGAAGTAGGAAAATAGATCTTTTCAAATGGGAAGAAGATGAAGAGATGGAGGGAGTGGAGAAAAAGAGGATAATAAAAGAATTGAGGTATGCATGTGTACCACCTCCACATAGGAACACAGTCTTTATGTAATGCAAACATGTACTAATAGAAAATGAAAACTGAAAAGAAAGGAAGGTATCATAATGTTAAGTGAAATAAATAAAATACAAAAACACTGCATGGTTTCTCTTACAAGAAACAAAGTAAAAAAAAAATTAAAAAACAAAATAAAAGATAGTAGGATACAGAGATCTTTGTACAAAGAAAGGAATCAAGAGATGAAGGAAGCCAGTTAAGATGATGAAGGAAGGGGAATGAAAAATTATGTTGAATGTAACCATTATGTACTGAAAACCTAAACTTTGAAAAAAGAATAGGGGTTGCTGGAGAGATAGCTCAGCGGCCTAAGTGCTTGCCTAGTAAGTACAAGGTTTGATCCCTGGTACTATATGCCACCAAAACCGGGTGGGTGGCACACGCTGGGGAAGCTGAGATAGGAGGATCACTACAGTCCAAGCTGCATAGTAAGACTCTGTATCAAATAAATAAATAATGATTGATTGATTAAAAAAAGAATAGGAAGATCTGGGTGATGGGAGTTGCCAATGAATGATAATTAACACAAAGGATATAAATATTTTTGCAGAGTAACTGGCACAGAGTAAGTGCTCAAGAAGTGTTACTATTATTTAGAGTTTAACTCTGAAGTTTCAACTTATCACAAGAGGCACAAAAGATAATGTTTTAACTTGCAGTCTTGGACAAGTGTACAGAAGCAAAATTATTTTAGCTACCAAATAAGCCCATCTCACTATACAGCCTACATAATCATCAATCACTTTTGTGGTTCTTTTATAACTCTCAATATGGGCTTTAACATAACTTTGAAGTTCTAATTAAGTCTTGCCCAGTGTGGGGGCACACATCTGTAATCCCAGCAACTGGGAGGCTCAGGCAGGAGAAATAGGATTTCAAAGCCAACCTAGACTACACAGTGAGACCGTCTCAAAAACAAAAAGAAAATTTTAATTATGGCTTAACTCATTTAATGTGGAGAGACTGAGCTACAGTAGTATGTAGGAAGGCCTGCAAAGGCCTCTTAAATGTTAAGGGACAACTGGATTCATTAACACAAAAGAAGGGTACAGCATCTGCATACATAAAGTAGTGATTATGATCCATCCCTGTCTTGTACAGCCTCCTTTGGATATCAGACAATAGTATTCATCCAAACAAAAAAGGGAAATAGTTGAGTGAGGTAACACATGCCTATAATCCCAGTACTCTAGAAAGGCTGAGGCAGAAGGGCTGTTCCCTCCTTTTGTGTTAATGAATCCAGTTGTCCCTTAACATTTGAGAGGCATGTTTTCAGACCTTCCTGAATACACTATAGTTCACAACCTGTCCACATTAAATAAGGCATAATTAGAATTTGTGTAAGTGTGTGTGAGAGTGTGTGTGTGTGAGAGAGAGACAAGGTCTCACTATGTAGTTTGTGCCACTTGGGCAATTTTGTGATTCTATTTCATAGTTAAAAAAATAAAAAGGAGCTGGGCTAGGAATGACGGCCCTGGGTTCAATACCCAAGAAAGACAGGCAGACAGACAAACAGAGATAGAGACAGACACAGACACACACACAGACTGTATGATTACGTTTATATTTATTTATAAACACGAATCTATGGCAATACAACAGTAGTTACTGTAAAAGAGGATGGTGACTGAGAAGGGCTATACCAGGTTCTCCTGTACTGCTCATGTTCTCCTACTGTTCATTTTGTAATAATCCAGTGAACTAATATGTATTCTATACTTCATTGAAAAGCTTACTTAAAAACAAAAGACAGTAAGTAGCTCAGAGCCCTACAAGCAAATACTATGAGCAAAGCTCATTCTTGAAGTGGAAAAAAAAAAGTATGAAAAATTATTAGAATTAAATGGTGGAGGGCATATCCAAGGAGTATTGCAACAATTTCATCCCTTTATGAATTTAATGACAGACCCAAGTCTGGAGATGGTAACTTGGGCAACAGAACAATATGGGCATGGTGGTAATACCATATGTGGAAATCATATCATCATGATAGAAGCCTTGAAATGAGTTTATACAATGGTTGATCAGCAAAGAAATCCATGTCCCCTTCTCCAAAAGGCCTGTTTCCCTACATGTCCCCTTCTCCAGAAGGCCTGTTTCTCTATGCCGTAAGAGTCAATTACTTACATTTTTATATTAAACTTTGCACTAAATAAACTTCTGTAGTAGTCCTCTCTACCCCCACCCCCCAAAAGGCTAAAAGTGACAAAAAGGATGCAGAAGCTGGCTGGATGTGGTATCTATGCTTGCAATCCTAGCACTTGGGAGGATGGGGCAAGGATCACTTCGAGTTTGAAGCCAGCCTGGACTACAAGAGACCTTGTCTCAACAAAACAAAACAAAATAGAGAAACAAAAAGCTAAAAGCTGGTGGCTCTGCAAAACTTTTTGCCTCTGTACAGAACTGTTCACCACACTACTGTTACGATTTGCATTAGTTTGTACCCACTAAAAGTCATATTCAAACTCATATATATCAGTAATTAAACTTGGTCCAAGAGGTAATTAGGAAAAAAAAAAAAATCCTTATTAGGGGGCCTGGCTATAGCTCAGTTCTTTAAGTGGCTGCTTCCACAAAGCTGTCAGCCTCAGGTTGCTGTAGTTCGATCCCCACAACACTCCAGCCAGCCAAACCTGCCCTGAAGGCATTCGGAGCAAAAAAAAAAAGAGGTAATTAGGTGATGGGGCTCCACCTTCATTTTCATGAAGGATTAATATTGTTCCCACAAGAGTGGTTTAGTTAATCTGACTGGGTTATTATAAAGCAAGGCTGGCACTTCCCTCAGTCTTTTACTGATTCTATCTTTCTCTCTTCGGCACTGTTTATTCCCTTCTGGTTTTCATGAAACAGCATGTGGCCCTAGTCAGAGGCTAAACAGATGCCAGCCAACCTCTTGAACTTCCACATCAGGAGACTAATAAACCTCTTTTCTTTATAAATTGCTCAACCTTGGGTATTAGAGCAACCTAAAATGGACTAATACAACCAGGATAGATGAAATCACCTAAATCAAATCGCTGTAGGGCAGCGACTGGAACTGAGGTATGCTAACTTCCAAGTATTCCCAAATTTTTGAAATATTTGAGTGTATGTGGCGGATCCCAGACATCAAGACATTCATTATCCTGATCCCCAATAAAATGAAATCATAAAGCAAAGCAAAAATAGTCATAAAATAGGTCTAGGCATGGTGGCACACACAAGTAATCCTAGCAACTCAAGAGACTGAAGCAGAGAATTGCTGTTTGAGGCCAGCTTGTGCTACAAAGTGAGTTCAAGACCAGCCTGAACTGCATAGTGAAACCCTGTCTCAAAAAGATCCCCCTCAATAAAAGTCATAAAACAAAACATTTATTAAAAACAATTAACACTTATAAAATTGACCCTCACTCAAATATTCCTCTGGCTCAGACCAACTTTCTGTCATTCTCGGTAACATCTTTCCTCTATTAAAATTAACCAGAATAATGTATAAACAATATAAATCATCTTCAAATGAAAATGTGTATTCTGGGAAAGATACAAGATTCTAGAAATTGATACAAGTGCTACCAGAGGGTAATTTAAATCATACTCAAAGCCGGCAATTAAAAAATAATCAGAGATCCCTGGTTGCTTATCACACACCACTTTCCCCTTCTTAGTAATACAACCTTGGTTTTTCAATAACTGTAATTTAATAATTGTATTAATGTTACTGTACCCTACAGTTAAGTAAAAAATGTACATATGTACATCAATTTGTAAATGCAGAGAGCTAAATATACAGTTTCAGACAATTCTCTCCTTAAGTAAACAGCTTATGCTGTAAGCCAGCTGCATCCTATCCATTTAAGGGATGAGGTAATGCTTTACGTTGTTTCAGCGCAAGAAGAAAATACATAGGCTTAGGAGAGTGGAGGAGACTACCATAATGAGACCTAAACAAGCCTGGGCACTGGTGAACTGTCTGCCATTACAGGCAGACACTAGTTAAAGCATCAGCAATTTGAAGTCAGTGATATCCTTAGCACAAAAAGGTTACAAGAAAGAATATGATTGTGAATAGAACCACATGAAAGTTAAGTAACATAAAATAACGCAGCCAATTACAGCTATTTAAGTGCCAAGGATGGGATAAATCTGAAGCCACTCCCAAAGAATCCACTGTCCTGGTGCACCGTGCCAGGAGCCAGTGAACAAAGACATGAAGATCCCTGCCATCAGCGTTTGCTTAAAGAACTCCTAAGTTAACATCGTCATAAAAAATCTTAAATTCTTTTGCTGTTGTCCACACTCCCAGCAAAACCACGAAATGAGAAAACTAGGTTTTTGCATACATCTTGCTTGATCCTCTTGGAAAACAGGACCATAGTCAACAAAACAGGAACATTCACACCATCTTCTGTTATATCAATTTTCTAAGTAGCGCTCACAGAATCAAAACGCAATCAAGCAACTTTTGTTTACTGATACATTAAATGTTACAGAATTTTAAAACTAAATAAAACCTCTCTACCTACCACCTCCAGCCTTAAAATCCATTCTTCAAATAACCCACCTTTCGCCGACGCGCTGCAGACTTTCCTGAACCCACTACACATCAAAGACAGAACAAAGAAATCCTCTTAACAACAGGGGCGCGCAGCATCCTTAGAAGATAGCAACAGTATTTACCGACGACTATTTCTGCTTTGCACTAACAGGTACGGGAGGATTTGTCCTCAACTAGCTCCACCGGGATAACAGGAGGCTGGCGGGCGGCTTACTTGAGAGCAGCCGATTCCAGACCAGCAACACCGCTCCCTCAGGGAGCTCGGGATTGGGCCGTGCCAATGGGCTTCTGCACACCAGATCTCACGACACCTTAGCGCGGCTCGCCAGTGAAAGGCTCCGGGCCTCACAAGGCGGTAACGAGGGCAGAGCTGTTATACAACCGCCCCCCTCCCACGCCTACAGCCGGCGAGCCGCGAGCCCCGGGAGTCTGTCTTGGAAACCGCATCCCTGGCGCACTGGGCGGCGTTCTGATGACTCGACCGTGGTCGGACGCGACCCTCCGCGGGCAAGCAGGTCGGCAGCTCGTAGAAGTGCGAGGCGGGCGAGGCCGCAGCAGGAGGAGGGCCGCGCCTGCCGCGCCGCCCGGCCCCGGCCCCAGCCCCAGCCCCGGCCCCGGCCCTGCCCGCCGCAGGCCAGCCCGCCCGCCGAGGCAGTACCTGTTTCCGCATGTTGTTCATGACGCCCATGAACCCTGCCAACAATTTAGCTTCTTCTCGAGCAGCAAGTTTCTTCTCCGTCTTCTTCTTACTGCTCTTCTCCACCCCGGAGGCTGCCATCCTCCCTCGGCTCGGCTCAAGCCAGGGGCTCGCTAAGCCGCGCGAGGCGTCGCACTCTCCGGGTTCGCTGGGTCTCTGTTTACCCAACACCTCAGTCAGGACTGCGGCCGCGGCACGCAGCGCCTACCTTCCGAGGGGGCCGGCGGCCAGCAGCACTGTAGACCACGGCGAGGACAGAGGAGGGAGGCCGCTCAGGCGCTCTTCATGCGGAGACCCGGCGGACTCGGAGATAGCGGGAGCAGCAGCGAAGTCGGAGCCGGAGAAGTCGGCGTCCTCCGCTCGAGGGGGCGGGGCCTACCACAGAGGGGGCGTGGTCTCAACGTCACAGCCGGGCGCCACTCCGCCAGTGGCTGCGTACGTCTGCGGACGCGGCAGGCGTCGCGAGTGCATCCCTGGGCGGAGTTGAGCCGGTGTAGCCTCGGAGTTGATCCAAGGTCACACGTGCTTTTCCTTTGGCCAATGGCTGGTTTCCCTGGTGTCTTACGTGATTCTTTATTTTGGATGATCGGCCGGTAAAAACAAATTAAAATGTCTTTCCCTGTAATTTCCGAGAGAATACGGTTGTTTTTTTCCCTGCAGTGGCAGAATTTGGGAGTGTTGTGGGCGTCCAGTAAATACTAAATGATAAAAGAACATCCCATAGCTCAAGTTAAAAGGCTTATTACACGGAATTTGCTTGGGATTCATCAAGTAAGAATATACAGTCCCATTGGTGTCTCGTTCCCTGCTTATTAAAGTGGCTTACTCTTTCAAGCGGAGGTCTGATGTCAGTTGCCAACATCTAGATTTTTCCCGAGTGTCCTAGGGTGCAACAGGACTCAATCCTAGCACTGAAGAAAATGCTTTTGAAGCTAAAGCTAGTTATTATTTTTGGTGTATAGTAATATGCGGGGTTATTTGGATTTTGTTCGTTTTGAAAACTTTACATGAACTCTTAATTGTCTAAAAAAGGACTAGAGATGTTTATGTAAAATACTTTAATTTTTTTTTTTTTTTTTTTCCGGAACCATGGATTGAACTCAGATCCTTGCATTTGCCAGTCAAGTGCTTATCCTACTGAGCCATCTCCCTGGCCCCAATAGTTTCATTTTTGAAGCATTATATTTTCTCTTCATGAAGACTACAGTATAACTCACATGAACGCGCAAGCAGCTAATAAGCCTCCATTTTTACAAAAGAATAAGATACTTAGTTCCTGGGTACTATGTTTTTTCTTTTAACCTAAAGGTTCTCAGATGTGCTTTAGTTTTAACTCGTTTATAACTTCAGGACTTAAGTGGGTCTTAGTGGTACAAATCTTCCCCCCCCCCACGTGGGGCTTGAACCCACCTATGTGTATTATTTTGAGACAAGGTCGCACTAAGTTGTCCATGCTGGCCTCAAACTTTTGATCTTTTGTCTTAGCCTCCCAAGTAACTGGAATTACAGGCGTGCACCACCATCTCTACCTGAAATCATTTAGTCTTAATGAAACTAGAAATGAGAAATTCATTTTATTTAGTAAATGACCCATAACACCAAAGAATAAATGCCTAATATTTATGTATTTGGTACAGGGTCTCACTATGCAGCTCAGTCTCATAGTGATCCTTCTGTTTCCTCAGGTTCTTGCACTTGCCGGGCAGGCACTTAGACCACCGGGTTATCTCCCCAGCTGAACACCTAATTTTTTAACTGAAAAAAAGTAAAAACCTGCCTTCTATTTCTAACATCTTAGGAGCACTTAAGAATTCATGATTCAAAAACAGAAAATTAGATGGTATGATAGTATCTTGTAGCAAGGTGAAAGAGAAAAAACAGGGAACAGTATACCTAGAAGTGGATGTTGGAATGATCATTTCACATATTACAGGCTATAAAACATCAAAATTGATGGAAAGACTGAGATTCAGATTTCACGGGAACCATGGACATTATATAGCACAAAAGCTAAGCATGAGGCTTACCTGGATGGAAAATCAAGCCTCTCAACTCTTGGCAGATTGTTCAACTTTTCTTATTCTCAGTTTCCTTTAATAGAGCCTACCACATGTAACTGACCTAAGATTACAAAAATCCCAGTCCATGACATTCGATATTTGTTTGCTGAGTTAATAATAATAATAATTTAATTCAGAATTTCCCAAAATGTATTTTTTAGACTACTAAGCTTTTAAACCAACTCTCACTTCTCACTCAGAATTAGTTTGGTGGAAATATGCTTGCAGGAGAATAGATCCCTGATAGTCTTGGCTGACCCAACTCCTTGTCTCCCATCCATTCCTACTTGTAGATTTTAGATTTCCTACCAACATCCTGAGATAGGGAGGTAATGTCTAAATAATCTGAATTGTGACATTTTCCTCCCAGAACAGGATGTAGTATAGTGCTTGATCTCAGTGATGCATAGGATATAAAACTAAAGTGAATTGTGGTCAGGGTCCCTCATCTCAGAGGAATGTGGCTCATAATTGCATCAAGCCTGAGCAGCTTTTCTGAGCCTTGGAGAACTACTTTGTCATGGTTCCTAGGCTTCTGTCTATTTTTGCTTCTAGTTTGTGGATAATGAGGCTGCTTTGCTTAATCTGTTACATTAATATTGTGTCTCACTGCATTTTTGCCAATAGTGGAGAATCTTTTTACCAACTTTGGGAAAAGTGTAAGATATGTCCTTTTTGGAGAAAATATTCAAATGTATATTTGTGTATCAAATGTTTTGAGAAGATCTATTATTTTTTTAACTTATTTAACTTGGTTGTAGCCTGTTGCCAGAGCTCAGCTTATCTTCATTTCCATAAAGTATTCACACCTGTATCCATTCACAGACTGGATCCTGATAGCTGTCCTCATTCTGTGGGACTTCACCTCTACAAGCCCCAGTTTACTGCACCCAGATTGAACACTTCAAAGAAATCCAATTAATAAACTAGGGTAAAGATCATCAGGATCTCTCTACAACCTGGAGAGATGGATGTTGGTGGCTGGCATGTAGCAATACTACTGGGAGTAGGTACAAGGGACTCAGTCATCAATGTTTGGGCCAAGAGTGTAGATATGTAGAGAAGGGCAATATACAGAGGCTGAAGAGAAAGATAATAATACAGCAGAAACCCAAACAGAAGTTGGGAAAGACCAGGTAGTATGTAGGGAGGTGGCATTTACTATGAGATTAATGAAGCTTAAAAATCACGTTTTCTAACTTGATCATAACACATTCGAGCCTAGGGGCCTAACAATGTGTTCACATAATCACTTCATTTTATAAAAGTAATCAAAGGTATTTTAATAGGCTGGATCATTTTGCTTGCACACTCTTCCAATTATACAGTGATACCTTGGTTCATGAACTCAATTCTTTCCACCATTGTTACAAATAGAACTGTACAAGAACCAAATCAGATTTCCCTCTAAGTCAACATTGAACCTAACCATTGATTTTGATTTGGTTCTTGCTCAATTTGGTTTGTGACCAGAATCATGCAGAGAATTAAATCTGTGAATCAAGATACTACCATACTTTTACTATCAAGTAGTGTTGAAGTGGCTATCTGTATTTTGGGGAACTCAAAATAAATCAAGTGGGCAATATATTTTGTTATCTAGTGGGATATATTTTTGTAGGTCATAGTTACATACATATACTAAGGTCTTTTCAGACCCCTAATGTAGGTATGGCACACAGGAATAGTCCCAGAACTAACTGTACCAACCTTGACTTGTAGTACAAAGATGCAAGAACAGAAATCTTTCACGATATATCTTACAGTGCCCGGCATTGGAAATATGTAAGTGGTGGAGGAAGTTTGAAACAAGTTTGGTTGGCCAAGCCAGAAGCTGGTTTCTGTATATCATGCATAACAAGACAGCATATATTTTTTGTGGTACCAGGGACTGAACACAGGACCCTGTGCTTGCCAGGCAAGCACTTATTCTACTGAACTATCTCCCTGGCACAGCTCTCCTATATTACCAGTGTAAAATATATTCTCACTTTTGACAATAGTTTGGTGGTTTCTTCAAATTGCCCATTTACCTAACTCTAAGAATCAATTCCCAGGCAGGCGCAAGGGCCTGAGTTCAATCCCTGGTCCCGGAAAAAAAAAAAAAAAAAAAA
>NW_004524591.1:12947890-12949184 GCF_000260255.1 Octodon degus | reverse complement strand
AAGCCTATTTCCTATTATCTTTTTTTTATTTCGATCTTGAGGCACAGCATCTTTTCACATGTTTATTTGCCATGTGTACGTTTTTTTTTTTTCCTTTGTGAGTTGACTATTTGGATTTTTTCTTATTAATTTGTAAGCACTTTTTGCTGAGGTGGGTTTTAGGCAGGTTGAGTTTGATATCATATCTGTAAAAATGTCCAATGTGTTATTGAAGATGCAGCAGGAGGTTTTCCATGGAAAAGAAAACCGATAAGCCAACGCATATTACTGAATCAGATCTCAGGGGGTAAAAGGATCCAGCAGAAGCAAAGAAGTAGAGTGACCTGGAAAAACATGTCCTTCCATAACCCTAACCAGACACACTTCCCTTTACTATCCAATTTAGCGTAGCATGCAGGATTGCATGAAATTCAGTCTTCTTTTCCTCCCTGAGTATATTCCAGGAACACTGTGGGTGCCAATTCATGTCTAGGTGTTTGCTCTTCTAGTTGTTATTTTATTCTTAGCAAATTCAAACATGTGCCCCCTTGAGGCTAGAGGAGTCCGTAGTGCTGCTTCAACGCTGGGCTTCTAGAACGTGCTGCTCACTCTTCAAATGGACTTCTCTTCCACCCTATGGTTCATGATTCCATCTGAATCTACAAGGTGGATTTCAAAGAAATAGCTGTAGCTCAGTCCCACAAGTGACACCTGGCCACCAGTAACTGTCACGGTCATTATGTATGTCCACAACACACTAGGACTTTGTGCGATATCCTATCCTCAAACTGTTAGAAGTGCTGGTCATTTACTTGCCGTCCCAGTATTTCTCTTATGTTTTACTCTTAGTACTTCTTTGCTATCATGAAAACTTTTTCTTAGTTCAATTGTTTTGAAACATTTAATTTTTAATTAATTGGTGTTTAATTTTGTGAATATTGCTTTATCTTAATTTTTGTTCTAAGATTTATACTATATCTTTGACTTACAATTTATTTAAAAGACTTCGTATGATATCCTCTCCTAGTATTAGAAACTTTAAAAAGTATATTGTCATTTCCTATTGATTTTATATTACTGATACAGGGAGAAAAACTGACCTCGGATGGGTTTCCTCCAAACAATATAGGGAACCTCCAAATGACATAGGGCAAAAAAACAATCTCTGGACCTGACCTGCACAAGTTCGTGTTCTCTAAAACCGAAGAATGAATTTCAGGAACAAACGGAGGTTATGAGCGGAATATATTTATTGAAAGAAAGAAAGCTTCTGTCCGAGAAAGGGACAGGCGGGGGGCCCGAGCGGGTAGTTCCC
>NW_004524591.1:12934645-12946265 GCF_000260255.1 Octodon degus | reverse complement strand
ATCTCTCCAGCCCCATGCCTACTCCTTTCCACTTTGAAAATTCTAATTATATGAATATAAGTTTCTTCCTTTTGACACAGTGAACTATTGTGAATGATCTATAAATTCTTTCTTCATTTTTATTTTGGACAATTTTTATTGTTATATTCACTTATGTTTGTAAATAATTTATTTTCAATTTGCAATCTATTAAAAAAATTTAAAAAATAGAATGTGCGGCTGATGCAGTGTTGGTGAACATGTGGTACCCTGCCTTCTGAACTCGAGTAGTCTGAAGATTGCCCTGCCAAGGCCCTTTGCTATTGCCCAGTGATGTTTCTTGCTGTTGCCACTGTTGCTAAAGCTGAACCTCAGGGTTACTGTCAACTACAGCAAACCAAAAAAGCCATGGCTTATGCTGGTATACCTGCTCTATTTATTGACACCAGGGATATTGCAGATCCCTACCAAGGTCAGAGTCATGCTTCACTCTGTAGAGCAGATGTATGCTATTGGTAATCAGACAGAATCTGTACCAGAGATACTAAACCCTTGCCACCTTTTAACTTATTATTCACTTGGGTACTTCCCTGGACCCTGAGCCTGCTGTTGGGATGGCTGTGTTGGGGACAGATCCAGTAATGGATCCAGATTCAAGGTTCACTTTCCCCATCTGATCTCTTAACCTATCTTTTTCTTGTCCTTATGGAAAATAATCTTCCAGAGATCTTATTGGTATTTCCTGTTTCCTAATTTGGGTTATGCCACCCATATCCATCAGATAATTTTGGTTCATTTGAACCTGAGATAGAGACAAGTTCTCACTTCCATTTTTCTTTAAGAGCACACTGATGTAAAGTCCCTGACCAAACACCCTCATTCTCAGCAAGTTTCCTACAACTATATATTTCAAGGTAGAAGCAAGTGTCTGGTACCTTCAAAGTATAATGCTTTATCTCAAAAAAGCCTCTCTCTCTCTCTCTCTCTCTCTCTCTCTCTCTCTCTCTCTCTCTCTTTCTCTCTGCCAGGCAAAAGTAACCTGAAGAGTTGACTCCCCAGCAGAAGTGGATTTTCTATGATCTTTGTAGAGATACAGATTTGAGACAAAAACCTGATGTCCCAAGACAGCAGGGAACACTGGACTGAGCCCAAGGAGGGTTACTGTCTGTTTGCAAATTCCCGGAAAGGTGGGATTCAAGGCAGCAGATAACAGCTTCTCCTGCAGGCGCCCTGTCCTTTGATCCCTTGCTTGGGATGTTATGGGCTAGCATTTGTGTAAACCTAGTGTTAAGCAAATGGTGGAAGTCAATAGAGATAGTTGTCTGTATTCACTTAGGTAATTATGCACATTCCTTAGTCTGTCTTCACCCCTCAATAAATATGAGATGCTTCTGAGGCTCTGGGCTCACTTGGAGAGAGACTAATCTCAGTGAGACCTCTGAAGCTACATTCATCAGGTCTTCTCGTCGTTTCTTTCGGCACCGACCCATAACATACAACAGATCTTATTGAAGCTTAAATGTTGCCTGTGCCAGCTCCATCCAAACAGACTGGGGAGGGCTGCCACAATGTTTTTGGGTGCTCATATTATTTTTATAAAATTTGAAAAATAAGATTTTTGGCATTCATTTTCTTAAAGAAGTTCTTTCTACTCAAATAAACATCCGGGCTCCACAAAACCTGAATCCATTTCTGATTCCAAGCAAAATTTTATGAGAAGATTTGTTTTTTCTTTTTTTTTTTCTTTTTCTTTTTTTTTATTTTAGGGATTTTTTGCGGAACCGGGGATTGAACTCAGGCCCTTGCGCTTGCCAGGGAAGTGCTTATTCCACAGAGCCATCTCCCCGGCCCCCAGTGAGAAGATTTCTGTTGTCTTAACAGTTAGGAGGCAAGGTGGCATAGAATCAAGCTGACCTGAGTCCATTCCTGTCTCTATTCCTTAGTATCTGTGTGATGCAAGGAATGTTACCTAACCTCTCTGAACCTAGCTGAGAAAAACAGAGATAATAATGAATGTCTTGTAATACAGTTGTGGGAAACTAATACCTAGTAGTGTTTGACACATAATAGCAAATCAAACATGTTGTGTGCTACATAGTTACTGTGACTTTGCTAACTGTAAGAAAATCAATCTTGGATGACTGGGAATTAATTACCCATGTTTCCTACATACCTGTTTATTCCTATCTCTTACCTAGACCTGATTAGATAGCCTTGAGCATGAAGGAAAAGGAAATCAGAATGGGACTTGTCTCTGAACTCTTAACTGAACAATTCCATTGCCAAACACTATTTTTTTCCCTTGCCTATTTCAAGTTTTAGGTTTTCTGAGTGATTAATTTGCCTTTCCTTTCTTAATATTATATGCAGAAACATTCATATGTAAGCAAAAGCACTTGAAAAGGTCCTTTAAAGCTATGTATTTTGGGTATAAATCTGAAAGAGAATTTTGATTGGAAGTATAATGTAAGGGGTCAGGGAGATGGCTCAGTAGAAAAAGTGCTTGCCTTGCAAGTGCAAGGGCCTGAGTTCAATCCCTGGTTCCACAAAAAAAAAAAAAAAAAAAAAAAGTATACTGTAAGGAGGTCAACATTTGTCCCGAACTAGCGGGTCAGTCAGTGAAGGTCACGTGGGGGAGGAGCGTGGAATTGGAGAGGGGACAAAGGACAGGAGACATGAGAAATGGAGACAAGACAGGATTCTCACCAAGTCTCATTTATTTAGGGGAGGTGCTGGGTATATATAGTGGAGGCATAGGAAAATGACGTCGGCGGGTAAAAGGCGTGAGTAACTAGGCAACCGGGCTATGACAGGAAGTCCCACTTCCTGGGCATAGCAGGAGACTTATGGGAAATAGGCAGGGTAAGAACTAGGAACCTAGCTCATCAGAGGTAGGGGAGGAGGAAGTCAGCGACACTGATGCACCAAGAGAATTTTATAGGTCAGAGGCACTCAGGTGACCATTAAGTGCTATATGGTATGGAATCATAATGTGGCAGATTCACAGGATTTAGAAAGATTCACTTGCAATAGTATTGGAGGCCTGGAGTTATTGTGCCTCCCACAAACATTCTTTCAAAAGTGATTGCAAAAAGGACAAGGTAGTGATCTTCAAACCACATACTGATAAGCCAATTCAAGGGGCCATGCCTGGAAATGTGATGTGGTGGTTTCCTCTATCTCTCTCTCTCCAGTTAAAGTGCCAAACATATTTAGTCTTCCAGTTTCATCTGTGCTTAAGTTGAAATAAAGTATAATTTAGTCACAATCTTAGTTTAAAAGATGAATTTTACACGTAAATATTCTAATGAAAAAGACTCAGGGATGAAAGGCAATTATCTCAAATATCCTCAAGGAATTGAAATTCAGTGAGGTTGATACATTTGTTGTAATTACTTAATTGGCTGTTTGCCTGTGGTTAATGTACTAATTCACTGTAACCGCAGTTTATAACTGAAATGTTGTTTCAGTTAAAGAAGACAACATGAAAATAAATCATCCTATGGAAGGATTTCAGTTTAGGTTGTTCAGTTCTGACTTGCTAGCTAGATGAATGTTAACTTGGACTTCCTGATAAATTAAATAGATACATACACAGACAATATCTCATAGCCACTTAGATTCAAGCACATAAATATTTATACAAAGCACTAAGCCACACTAGGTACTATAATAGGTTGCAAATGGAAAATTTTCTTTTCACATGAATTAGCAGACTGTTTCACTTATTTCTATTTACTGTTCACTTATTAGTAACTCATTTAATAAATAGCATTAGTGTTTATTGCCATAAACTACCTAATACTTTGGGCACTTAAACATAGATTATATAGATAACTAAGTGCCAAAAGGAATTCTGAATATAGAAGATATAGTCCTTGTCCCCAGACACTTTCTAAAGTTGATACCAGAAGTCCAGTTGAGTGAACTGGGTGGCAGTGTTCCCCTGAAAAGCACAGACTACTTCCTATGGCTGACAGGAAATTATGGCCAGGATAATACCATAAAAAAAGATATCAGCTATTGAGTGCTCACTACTGATAAATACTATGCTAAATGATATACACCATTTCATTTAATAGGAGCAATAAATATGATATAGCATATCCTACCACTCTCAGTTTACAGATGAGGAAACAGTTGTTTTGAGGGATTTGGCAAATTGCCTTAGCACATGGAGGTGGAGAGTGGCAGGGAATGCAACCCCAAATGCCTGTACTCTTACCCTGCTCTACTGACCCTGAATGGAGAGAAAGGTATTTCTCTGTTAGCATCACATATCCATCCAGTGGCTGAGCCTGGGTTCCTCCATACAGTTGGACCTTGGTTGACCACCCCATGGTGTGGCCTCCTTGATCCCCTCTACAGACATCCTTTCTTGCCTGTCCTCCCACTAATGGCTCGATTCCACAGCTGGGACTTTTGTTTCTTTCTGCTCCTAGGTGAGAGGTCAGAATCCAGCTCCTGCCTACTTGTTTGCCACCATTACCTGCCTAATCCAATGCCAATTCAGAGTATTTAGGCAGCAATTATTATTTATTTACTATGTACCAGACAGTAAGCAAGATAGTGTCTTTGGAATCAAATGAGTGTGGAGAAAATATCATATAGAAGGGCTTTAGTAAGGGTATCCAGAGTGGTACAGGAACCCAGAGAAAAGATACTTACTTAGCTTAAGGTTATGCAGAAAGTCTAGCTAAAAGATCTCAGTTTTGAAGAATGAATAGCAGTTATTTATTTACTTATCTGTCTATTTATCCACTTATTGATACTAGGGGATTGAACATGAGGTTGCCCTACTGCTAAGCTACATCTGCTGTGCTTTTTATTTTGAGACAGTCTTGCTAATTGTCTTGGGTAACCTTGAACTTGTGATTTTCCTGCCTTGGTCTTCAGAGTGAGTGGGATTCCAGGTGTGTGCCACTCTTCTCTCCTAAACAGCAGCTTTTCTGACAGAGCTTATAGAATGCTACTAATAATATGGGTCACAGGGTTTCTAGTGGATTTGTAACTGGTGGTCAACTTGTTACACCCAGCTGAATCGAACTAGTGTGGTGCTGGGTGTGGGAGGCCCACCTGAGGATTGTTGCCAGCAGCATAAGAGGCAGAACAGAGAAAAAGCTCTTGAGAGGCTGTTAGGGAAGCTGTAGAAGCTGTTGGAAGCTGCTGGTTATCTTGGGCTATTCTGCTGGATGAATTTGTTCTGGCTTCTCCCAGATGAATTTGGCTGTTCCTGTTGGAGGAGGAGCTTGGGACCTCATTGTCGCTGAGGATGGCTGTGGTACTTTTAGAGGGAGCTTTGGTGCTTATGTTGGGTGTTGCTTTCTGGCTCCAGTTCAGGTCCCTCAGCCTGCTATCACAGATCCTTCATCCCACTGGAATAGACTTTCTGGCTTCTGCCACTTTCCAGCATAGACCTGTGAAGCAGGCCTGCCATGAGACATTGTCATTGGTGCTAGGCCTCCAGTTGGACTTGTGGGAGGCATATTATGAGCTCTAGATTTTCAGCTGGACTTATGCAGGACATTAGGATCCAGGCCTTTAGCAGAATTCTTTGGTCTTTAGTTAGTGGACAGATATCCTGCATTCTTGTATGTGATTGTGTCCTGTATTGTTTCTCTTGCCAGAACCCCAAACCATAATCAAGTCTCCATGGTTTCCTGCTTCAACAGTGCTTGGGCACGATCATTGCTCAAGCTCTGGCCATGAACTCAGAGCCAGCAGCCTTTCCCCACTTCCTTGTAGCACAGTTAAATTTGCCAAACCCACTGCTATCCATTGCTTAAAAACCACAGCTTCCACCTCTCCTTGGTCACAGACATACAATTACATCCTCCTTGAAGAGGTACCAGAACTGCCACCAGGACTGGACGCCATCAACCCAGTTGATGACCTGGAGCTCTATAAGTCCTACCTATCTCTGTCCATGTCTTACTGTTTTCATTGCAATGATGAGGCTTTATAGAATTTTATAAAACGGTATCTCCACAGTTCTCTTGAAGAAAGGGAATATGCTGAGAAGCTGATGAGGCCACAGCACCAGGGAGTGGCTGAATCTTCCTTTAGGAAGTCAAGAAATTAGGTGACAAGGACTGGGAGGTTGGGCTGAATGCAATAGTGTGTATGTTACCCTTAGAAAAAAGCATGGACTAGGCATCACTGGAACTGCATAATCTGGTCAGTAGTGGTGAGAACCAAAGCTTAGACTGACTTTCGACAACTATGGGAGACTTTCTGGGGCACAGAAGTAGAACACATGTTATCTTTATCTTTTCTGTTTGTTTTATCAAAACATCCACTTAAGTTTTATCATTTGTGCCTTTCCTTCCTTAAAATAAAGAAATTTGTTAAGCCCTCTCCCCCCACAAGAAAAGACAACAAAAAAACAATATATATATATATAGCCATATCCTAGGATCATGGTCTCCCACGGTCCTGGCCAACCCAAGCTGTTAAGGATGTGAAGCAGTTTCACATAAACCTCCTTGGCAATTTATGTCTTACTCAAGGGTTGATGTTATTGATAGGCTCAGTAAGGAGAGTACCTCAGCTTCTACCAACACAAAAGACAGCTTCCAGAGTCCATTCGGTAAGTTGAGGCAAGAGTGACTAGTATTTCCCAGAGGAGCCCCACTAATAGGCCACACTTATTTCTGCTATGGTTGGGACTTGGAATGCCCTTCCCTACCTGGTCTCATGTGTTCAGAGGTAGTGCTTGGATCATGAGCACACTATACTCAGCAGTAGATAGATCCATTGATAAGTTTATAGTTAAATGTGTGGTTAGGAGGTGGCCTGGTTGGAAGAGGTGTGTCCCTGGGAGTGTGTTTTGGGGGTGCATCTCCCTCCCTAGCTCCTCCCCTGTGCTCTGCTTCTTAGCTGCCATGAAGTGAGCAGCTTTCCGTTGCCATGCCCTTCCACCATGACTTTTCTGCCAACTACAGACTGAACTTGCCAACTATAAACCAAATTTAACCTCTCCTTTTTTTTTTTTTTTTTTTTTTTGCAGAACTGGGAATTGAACTCAGGCCCTTGCACTTGCCAGGGAAGTGCTTATTCCACTGAGCCATCTCCTCAGTCCCTAACCTCTCCTTTAAGTTGTCGATGTTGTGGATTGTGTCCCAGCAAAAGGAAAGCTGAGTAATACACACTCATTATTAATGTATATCTCCTACTACCCCCTGTACCATTTCCACTTCTTGACCTCAAGGAGGCTGTAATTCTTTTTTTTTTTTTTTTTTTTTTTTAATGTATTTAGGGCAGGGTCTACAGGATCTCACTACTTAGATTAGACTTGTAGGGATTCTCTTATTTTCAGCCTCCAAAGTGCTAGGATTACAGGTTCATGCCACCATGCCCAGTCTCAATTGCCATCTCTGCGTGGCCTGGGCGTGGAGCCAGCATGGTATGCCGGGGATCAAACCCCAGCCATTGTGCTCTGCCTAAGCAGGTGCTTTAGTCCATAGAGTTATGTGGCCAGCCTAAGGAGGTGATAATTCTTAGGATCTTGAGACCAACCTTTGGTTTTGGTAGGTCAGAGCCTTAACCTACCTCTTCACCAACTTCTGGTGCTCCTTGTCCTGAGATCTTCTAGGACCAGCAGTGAGGTTTTTTCTACCAGCTCTTTCTCCCACATGCTTAGAAAACAGAACTGTGAGCTTCTAGGCTTTCATCTCAATTAAGGAATGAGTGAGCTATGTACCCAACTTACAGTTAGCCTTAGCATCAGCCATTCTGTTACCCAAAGGTAAATTAACATGAAGGTTGTATCAGTTAGGGTTTTACTAGAGGAACAGTTACAACACAAGATGTACAAATGTTTAAGAAATTACAAGATTGGCTTATGACGTCAGTCGAAGTTGGATGCGGAAGTGTGCAGAGGGTGTCTGCACACTGGAGACTGAAGGACTCAGTCCAAGGTTTAGAGCTCTCTATAGGGTTCCACAAAAGTCTATATTAGGAGGCTGATGGGTCTGTGATGGAAAGCTGATGAGACTACACCAGAAGACAGAAGGATCCAAGGCAGAAGCCAAGCATCTGAACTGGAAGCCAGGAGATGATGTCCAAGCTGACGGTGAAGACTGGAGCTCCTCTAAAGAAATGGAATGCTCCACCTTCCTCAACTCTCTTTTATATCTGTTAAGTGATGGGCCACCAGAGGGGGCTCCTCTACACCTTAGGGAGTGGAATTGCTGAGCTGATTTAGTTAAGGTTCTAGACTTCTCAAGTTGACGCAGTGGATCAACCACTACAAAGTCTAAATATTAAGAATCTGTTTCCTTCTTGCTTTCTCTGTCATCAACTTCCCAGGTTTCTGGTTCTTGCCCTCAATGCTACAGCCAAATCAACTATCATCACCAGACCTCTAACCCATGATGCTAAGGTAGATGATTGAGACTGAGACAAATTGGACAACAAGCTGGGTAGAATGTGTCAAAGGTCATAAAAATCCAGAGCTAAGAGGCTGAATGAAATGGCTCCTGAAAAGAAAGGCCATACATAGGACACAGCACTTGAGATGACTCCAAGTTTATCGCCTCTGAGCACTGTACACAGGACCAAACAGGAAACGATATTTTTCAATCCTTGATTTGAATCTTTTATTTACATATGAGCACGACAAAGCAAAAGACACCATTTCTGATTCATTTACATCTGGTGAGAAACCAAGTGAGTTTTTTTGATAGGAGGATTCACATCTGGCATGTGGCCAAGTGAGTTTTGATAGGATATTTAATTGTCCCAGTGCCATATTTGCATGAGGTGGAGGCCAAGTTAAGGATATCTTTCTCTACTCTTTGGGCCATTGTGAGCCTAGTCATGCCTTATTCTCTCCCTGTGTCTTTTCTACCTTCAGCAAATGTATACCCTTGCTGCTTTTTTGTGTGTTTTGTCCATTTCTTTGTTTGGGTTACCAAGGGCCTGGAAGAAAAGTCTTGCAAGCCTCTCATCTAGTTACAGTGACATTTTCTACTTTTGGGTCTTGCTGTCTGCTCTTCACTTGGCTGGCAAAAGTTCTCACTTATGTCTAATTTTAGATGTATCTTCTTACAGGAGGCCTTCACTGATTTTACTCACCTGTAAAAACAACAACACTGCCACTGCTACCAAAATCCTGAGCTGTTTGTTCCTCTTCTGTGCTTTCCTACCTGAATATTAGTGTTTTCTTGTCTGTTCATATTTAGTATTTTCCTCTGGGACAGTCTTGTTAGCTGTGATATCTATAATTTGGATATCTATACCAGTGGTGGCAAACCTATGCACGCGTAAAGCTCTAAAAGGTTCACCATCACTGACCTGTGCCCAGCATGAACTAGATAAGGATAAATATATGTTGAAATAAATGTTTGTTATTATTTTATTTCCTAGGTCAACAAATTGGCTGCAGGAAGCAAGTCCTTTTTTCAAAATTCATTCCACTAAGCTTCAAAGTTTAGCTCCTCTTAAGTGTCCATCTGCTGCCCTCAGCTTTTCTAGGACAACTGCATTCTCCTGTGCTTATATTTATCTTTATCCTTCCTCACTGCCAGCCCCCAGCCTATAAGCACAATCAGAATGACTCTGTAAAAGTGGTGCAAATTCTGCTCTTACATTCCTCACTCGTAGTCATGCAGCCAGACTTTCTAGGCAACCCTTCCTAGCCTCTCTAGATTTATTTTCTATCGTTCTCCACTGCACAATTCCACCTACTTTTCCTAAGTCTCTGTACCTCACAAACATTTCTGACAAAAGACAGAACAAGTAAGTTACACAACAGTGGACTTTTAAATCCATAACTAGATTGAACACAGTTCCCAAGTATTCTGTCATGTACCAACATTCAAAATCTGTCATGATTATGAGGAAATGATTCAAAGAGGGATAGAAAGTAGAATATATTAAAAACAGATAGAAAAACTGTCCAGAAACAAAATTATAAACCAAAGTGCTAAGATTGGTCATATGTAAGAGATAGGAAATGTAAGACATAAAAGAGGGAAAAATGTTCTCACCACCCCTCACTGTAGGTTCTTTTTGTTTTAAAATTTAGTATTTATTTTTAGGAAGACAAATAAGGAGTAACAGATACAGTAAAAATAAGAAAGTTACATGTATCATCAAGTTCTTTCAGAAAGGGCCCCTGAACCCAGTTCTTCTGGGACAGAGCTTTGTTATTTTAATATAGTGAGATTTTGGCATTTTATTGTAGCATGGTGATTGTACTAACATATCTAAAGGATTCAGGCCAGGTAATTTTCAGTGTGTTTTCTCCCTACTCACAGTTAGCCAAGGAGAGGCTATGAACAGAAATCTCTCCGTCTTGGTTCCATCCATAAAAACACCAAGATGATCAACAAAGCAATACACCCAGATGACTGTTGAAACTGTTCCTTCCTTCTGCAGACTGCCTAGGGGGTCAGGAGAAAGCCCAGCTCTTGTGACCTCAGAAGTCTTTGTAGACTGAAGGGTAGGTAGGAATCTCAGATAATATGTGGAACAGACAGATCTTTAAAAATAAAATTCCTGAAAAAAGTTGCATTTAAGCCACGAATGAAGAAGTGGGAATTAGACAGCCAGACAAGAATTGGCTTCCCTGAATGCTAACACACACACACACACACACACACACACACACACACACACACAGAGACACACAGACACACACACACACACACACACACACACACACACGTTTAGATGCAAGATTTGCTTATGTTCTTTTGGTAGAAGGTTTTTCTTTTTTGGAGGCTCGAAATGCCTTTAGGGCATTTCTGGTTTTCAGTGACTATCTGGGTTCGAACCAAAAAAGCTTGAGCTTGAGGGCTTTGCTTAAGCAGGCACTTAAACAACTGAGCTACTGGGAAGGCCCCCACTAATGTTCTTTTATAGGGCAAAAAGTCTATAGAATTTTGGGGATTATTTCTCTAAAGGCCTTACATACTTCCTGATCAACTCCCTCAGGGCAACCTTTGACTTGTCAGTGCTTAGGATCATTTGCCCTTTTATCATTTGGGGCTTGTAAAGCAAATTAACTTTGGAAACAAAGTGATATAGCTCTCTAGAAAGAGATGAGGCTAAGCCAGGACTTTATTTGACTCTGCTTCCTTGCTGGAGGAGTATTGGAGGTTTTAAATATTTCTCTTTGTAAAGGAGCCAGTGTGTTTCTATATCACCACTGCTAGAATTATGTACATAATTGGAATACATGGGCTCCTGGCCTCATGTGTAGGGATTCTATCCATAGCTTTTAGTATTTTGCGTGTGATAAATCTGTTTTTGGCTGCTTAGAAACATTTGTTTACCAGATAATTTGGTACTGAGTTTTATTTAGGCAAAATGCCAATCCCTTTTCTTGATGTCTTTGCAAAGAATGTTGCTTCTTGTAGCCTTAGTCTTTTTACATTTATTTTAAATTTTGGACAGTTTTTCTATCTTCTTTTAAAAGTCAGAGAACTGACTGTTTATAAAACCAGGACTAAGCGTAATCTTGGAAGCAGGGTAAAGGGAACTCTTATGTTATATCCATAGTCCTAACATTGCAGCAGATAGATACTAGACATTCCATAAATGAAGTAAAAATTCTTGGTGATGACATTTACATAGGGCTAGAATGTGACGGAATTGGATCAGTGGAGTGTGTGAAGTGCCTATTAAGATTTCA
>NW_004524591.1:12924076-12932345 GCF_000260255.1 Octodon degus | reverse complement strand
TGCTTTGCTGATCTGCTGACCTTTATAGTGTCCTCACACAACCTGAACTTCATCACCCTTATGTATGGACATAGAGCGAACATTGTATTTTTGTCTCGGCTCTTTGGAAAGAGGAGAAGATATAATTTTCCCGCAAATGTGGGAAGGCACATTGAAATGCCTTTTATGGTTTTTGTTTCGGTCTGAAATCACAAAGGGGTTAAACTTCATTTTGGCTGCTGCAACTCCAGCGATGGCCACAAAAGGGAAGACCAAATAAATCATTTTAAAGTCTGAAAAAATAATAAATCCTTAGAAATAATCTTACAGTACCACTATAGCTCCCACCCCCTTTTCTGTGGTGGTGGTGAGGAGATGGAAGAGGGAAAGAAGAAAGATCTTAAATGTCAAATTGTGTCTAAGAACAATCTAGTTTTTAGAGGCAATTCCAGGTCACATGAGCTAAGGCACAGCCAATCTATCAGACAGGAGCTCTGCTTTTCTTGCTCTCTGGCTGTTTTACAAGGACACTCAGAGGAGGCCTGAGCCCTCTAACTCAGATGTCAATGCTGTTTAACACTCAGAGGAACAGCTTGTAAATCCAAAAATCTGGCTTTAGTTATGGGTCTAGTCCTCTGGGCAGGGCAGTATGCAATTTTGGTCTAACAAAAACTGTAGCTAAGGGGAGGAAATATGAAAACTCTTTCAAATCAAGTAAGTGATACCTGATTTTCATAGACAAACAGAAAATCCCACAGTGGAAAAGGACATTTCCTGCTTTAGAGAATACTCCAGGGGATTCTAGACACAGTACTAGCGTCCTTGGACACCATGACCTTCTCTAGCATTTTCTTTCTTTATTTCTTCTTCTTCTTTTTTTTTTTTAATTTGATTGTATTCTAGCATTTTCAAGTAGGAGGTTAAAGTGAATATTTTACATCTTCCAGCAAACTGAACCTCTATTCTGCACCCAGAGGAATGGGAGTTGGAGTCAGATTGTTTGATTTTTCTTGTTCATGTTTTATGTCTTGTCCCCATTCCATCTCTAAAGTAATTTTTCTCAATGTTTGTGGTTTCTCACCTTCTGTTGTATAGCCCTTCTCACCTTCTGAAATTTTGTTTTATAGCCCTCCCCAAACACTTCCTCTTCATATCCAGCAAACTGTCTTTACTTATTTATAAAATGTCAGTCTACCATATTTTTTTAAAAAAATAAACATATAAAAGCCTTAGAAGCCAGTGCAACCTTAAACTAAAAGAAAAGTAAGGTGGATATAGCAATTTAATATGTTTGAGAAAACAGCATGAAACAGACATGTTTTCTAGCTCTGTGATGTCTTAAATGGCCCTCAGTAGTGGTGACAACAACACTCAGTTCTCATTGTACACTTTTGATGCTGGGGAGTCTGTGATGCTTTTCACCACTAGAAGGAGCCTAAGCTCCTTAGAATATAGCAGTTTCCACAACTTGAGATAGAAAAAATTTTAAATGGGTCAAGAAATACCATCTCTTGCCGGAAAACAAAGATTCTTCAAACATATGTTAGAGAGGGTGCTAAAAGGGCAAAAGACCCACATTCAAGATGTCGCCCCCTCCCAGTTAAGACCTGAAAAGTTAAGAATCAAGTGATTCCTGGCATTATTTTAAGTTCATAATGCAATTAAAAGAAAAAAATTAAAGTATGGAAAGAGTGGTATAAGTTAAGAAAATAGTGAAAATGATAGATGTGTTTAATTTTTGCTTATGAATGAAAATAGTAAATAAGATGGTAGTACTTTTTTCCAATTAATTATACATCTGAGGGCTATTTTATTTTTTTCTGTATTTAGGACAGGATCTATAGGGTCTACAGGGTCTCACTACACAGATCAGACTCGTAGTGATTCTCCTGTTTTGAGCCTCCCAAGTGCTGGGATTAGAGGCATACGCCACCACACCCAGTCTCAATCACCGTCTCAGCACGCCCCACAGGCAGGGTCTGCATGGCACCCAGGGATCAGGTTTGAGTCCCTGAGCTCTGCCTAAGCTGAGCTATCTGGCCGGCCCTTGAGGGCTATTTTTTTTTTAAAGGGGATATTATATTTATATGACTCTCATGTATAAAATCAATCATTGTGAGAGATTTTATTTAAGCCATTAGTTAATCAGTGCTTTCTTACTGGTCAAAAGGCAGCACAAAGAACCACATATATGACTGTAATCCTATCTACTCAGAGAGCTGAGGCAGGAGAATTGCAAGCTGGAGACCATCCTGGGCAATTTAGTGAGACTCTGTCTCAATTTCTTTTTTTTCCAAAATCATTTATTTATTTATTTATTTATTTATTTATTTATTTGGTACAGGGTCTTGCAACACAGCTTGGACTCATAGTGATTCTGTCTCAGCCTCCCCAGCACTGGGATTATAGGTGTGCATCACCACACCCAGTTTCGGTGGCATGTGATACGGAGGATCGAACCTGGGTCCTTGAGCTTGCCAGGTGGGCACTCAGACTGCTGAACTATCTCCTTGAACCTCAACTTATTCTTTTCAAAAGGACTGGGAATATAGTTTAGCAGAGTACTTGCCTTATCATATGTGAGACCCTGGGTTTAATCCCCAACACCACTAAAAAAACCTCTGTGTATGTGTGTGTGTGCATGTGCGTGTGTGTGCGCGTGTGTGTATATAAACAATAGATGCTATTGGAATGAGTAAACAAATAGATACAAGTAATAAATATCAATGATCAATTGGGTTCCGTTGGGCAGTAATCAATTACATTCCACTATTAATTTGCATTTCTAAGAACAACAACCCTTTATAATATTAGTAGTTCAATTTACAAAGTTGTAAAATAGTTCAAAAGCATAGTGGCACTCCCCTGTGATACAAACACTTGGGAGGCCGAAGCAGGATTGTGATTTGAGGCCAACCTGGGATACATAGCAAGAAAAAAAAACCCAAAAAAACCCAACAAGAGCAAATCTGGAAAAGCATGTCATACAGGGCTGCTAATGAAATTAGGTCTTTCAAATTTTTTCTTGATAGTTTTATAAAATATTGAAATATTATTTCTTTGTGTGCAGGAAAAATACATATAGGGAATACCTAAAGAAATAGATATTATTCTAACAAAGATAAAATTTTATCAGCACATGTGATAAACATGTAGAAAGATGAAGTATCTCTAGAAGATAAAGAATCCAGGTGTCCCAAGAAAGAGGACTGTCTACATAGACTCAGCCCCTCACCAACCACAAGAAAATATGTACATCTTTGCTATGCAACGTATACTTGAAGAGCCAGCATCACTAGTATCATTGTGAGTTTAGACATACAAAATTTCAGATCCTTCTCTCTTAAATCAGGCTTTTAAAAATATATATTTTGCTGTTGCTGGGGATTGAACTCAGGGTCTTCTATATGCTAGACAAGCACTCTACTACTGAGCTACATCCCCAGCCCGAGGCTGTGTTTTAATAAGATTCTCAGGTGATTGGCATGCACCTTAAAATGCGCAAAACCCTAGTATAGATACTCCACTAATTACAATGAGACATTCATAAGACAGAAGTATCCAGTTATACCCTAAGGTCAGACTATTATATCAGTGTGGTAAGACCTATGGGTAAGTTCTGCCAGGCATAGAAAACATGAAAGAACACAAAATTTTGTAGAAGAAACTATGTGTCAAGAAAAATTTGTAGGAAAGGCAATTAATTAAAAAACAAAACTGAGATTTAGTTATGGCAAAATTTTAATTTAATAACTAGTAGTTTGAGATTAAGTTGTATTGGACTGTGTGATCTAATTCCGAAGCCAATTGAGAAATGGTCATTTAATCACCCATATTCTACAGTGCTGGTAATCAATATAATGTTGGGTGTATGCTTTGTCTCTATTGTAAGTTGTTTCAAATATCTACAAGAGCCACAGATGTTAAATTTGTGACACTTAAGTAGTTATTTAAAAAATTATGTAAGCTTATAATCTGTGTTTGAATTTTAAGTTGTTAGATCTGCAGGTTGGCTTACCAGTTTCATGAAAATTGTATGAATGTTTTGAAGAACTGATTGCTTCATATTTAAGAATGTTAACTACTTAATGCATCACTGAGATTTTTACTGCATTGTAGATGTATGAAAAGCAACTCCCAAATTCCTTTTGTTTATGTTCATGTGAGTTGGGCACTGGAGATGGGGCTAGGCATGTTTCATATGTTTCTATTCTGGGACCAGTGACTACTCAGGTTCTTCCCAAGGCAGATGGCACAAGTACCAGCAAGGAGCGTAAAACTGTGATGTGGCTTAATTCCTTGCTCAAAATTGACATATCTCTTTTTCCTGTCTACCTTCCATTGTCTAAAGGAAGTCACACAGCTAACCCCAATATCCAGGAGTAGGGGAAAAGGTTTTGCCTGTGGTAGAACACAGAAAAAGTAGGAGGAGGGACATGAAAAAATAATACAGTCTACCAAACTTAATAAATTCATGAGATTAAAATATTAGTTATTAAAGCATAAAAAGCACTGGTCATTCTTCATATCCCTCATGAAAGATTTTGCCTATGATGAAGTTCTGAAGAGTGAACTTGCTTTATTTTTTTTTTGTGAGATTAAATGCAGAATGATGTGAGCTGAATATCTGAGTGTTTTTGTCACTGAGTCACAAAATTACTCAGGACACAGACATTTAAAGGAGATTTCATTTCCTTAATTTGTTTATACCTGATTTGGTCTTGTAACCTGATAGATAATGTGGGAAATAAAGTCAAATAAAATTCCATTTAGTCTGGTTTAAAATGTATTTGATCCAGCCATTTAAACTACCTCTTCAGGTAACTCTCAGGTTTTAAGACTGCTTCCATGTTTATGCCCCACCACCATCTGACCTGCAAGTAAACGGTGAGGTGGGCATAGTTTATTACATTCTTACCACCCCTTTTCTTCCTCCCCAATCCAGCACTTAGAAGTAAACACAGGACTTTCCCATGCTAGGCAAGTACTCCACCCAAGCTACCTCCTCAGCCCTAGTTTATTATATTCTTATAATATAGGGTAGGGAAAAAGAGGTCTCTATGGCCCTGATCTATGGCACACATAGATTAATTCCTGGGGCTTATTGACTCAAATTTTGGCTAAAGAATTCAGTGGTTGATAAGAGTGTTTTCCTGGTCTGATCCAGGCCTACCCTTCCTTGGTGGCCTGGCCTACATTTGGCTCCCTCTAGGTGTCAGCCCTTTCAAGTGAATCTCCCTTCATTATCCAGCCTGGATACTGCTGAGGGACCATCTCTCTGCCTCTGCCACGGCTGACTCCTGACTCAACTCTGTGTCTAGGTGACATAGATTTGCTTTAAAAGGTTAATTAGGAACCCTGTCTCTGTCTCTGTCTCTGTCTTTATCTCTCTGTCTCTGTCTCTCTGTCACTCTGTCTATCTCTCTCTGTCTCTGTCTCTGTCTCTCTGTCTCTGTCTCTCTCTCACCTCCCAGTTATACTAGGGGATATCTTTTTGAGGGGAAGTCACTCAACGTAGCTTTCCCAGAATCTGAGATAAACAAATGACCATCTTAGAGCATGAGTTTCTCACCACACATATTTTCTTCCTTCATTTCCTTTTTAACTTCTCATCATCCCCTGGACCACAAGAGAAAGGTTTCTTTTTATTTTTCTTTCATAACATCCTGTTTCTACCACAGTGAAAGACATTTTTTTATGGTGTCTTAGGAAAAAGGAGCAAATACTTAATGATTTGTTTGCCCAGTCAGGCTCCAAACATACTAAGCTGGAGCCAAGAGCAATAGAAAATCTCCTTTCTCCGTGACAGGTGTCTCACTGCAAAGTCCTGGTTTGTAAGTCAAAGCTGTCTACTGCTCTCAGTCCTAATTACACCCTCCCCCAGCATGCAGCCAGAAAGATGCTGAACTCTTTAAATAAAAAGCACGACTAGGATGATAAGGAGAAAAGCACATGAATTTTTCAAAATACTGCTGCTGTCACACTGGAGCATTATATTGAAATATTCTGACTAACATTTTGAAAAATCATACTTGTTTCTACCTTTAGGCCAGTGAAAGTTTTTACATAACATGGTGGTAGGCCATCTAGGACATAGAAGACATGAAGTTGACAAGAACTTATAAACAGTCATTAAATTTATGTTTTGTGCATATTTAGGGCATTGAAGACAGCTAAGAATGATGAAAATTATCCAAAAATAGGAAAGAGAAATAAATTTGTCATCTCCAAATTACCTTCTATAACTCCCTTACAGGCAATATAAATCTTTGTCTTGTTTGTCACCAACCCTTACTTTCTAATCCAGAGATGTCTCAATTGCATAGTCATGCTTCCTGTCATTTTCTTTCTTCCCCTCTGTGTTGCCAGATCCTAGAATGTGTAACTTTAGGGAAAGCTGCTACTCTGTGGTGTCAGTACCTCAGAAGGCAGTCTTACCTCTTCTTGCTGGACTCCCATCTGGGAAGATTGGGACATTAGTTAAGGGCATTATTCTAAACTGGACATAGTGGCATGCCTGTAATCCAAGAATCCAAGCTTCTTGGGAGGCTGATGCAGAATTCCAAATTCAAGGCCAGCCCAGAAAAAATAATGAGACCCTGGCTCCAAACAAATAAACAAACTCCTATTCTATTCTAAGAGGAGCCATAACTCACAGAACTAATGCCACTCTTGCTCTTCAGTGTACTCAAGAAATAGAAACCCCTTTATATGCACTTCCTCAGTGTATACAAATTTTTTTAAAATTTATTTATTTATTTATTTATGTGGGGGGGGCAGCTCAGCCCACCAGGGGGCGGGGCTGGCTGGCATGTGGTGCTGGGGGATTGAACCGCGGTCCTCATGCTTTGCTAAGCTTGTTCTAAGTAGGTGTTTTAGACCACTGAGCCATCTCACCAGCCCCAGTGTATACAAATTTTATTTAGACAAGAGTTTGTAGAATTTCCTGCAGGGAATTTCAAACAAATTTCTGACTCCATCAGGACTGGCAGATAAACTCATTTCAACAAACAGAAAAACAATCCTCACCTATTGCCTCTGCTATCCAACTATGCTGGCACCTGAGGCTGCCAGAGAAAACTTGTTAACAAAACACTTTGATATCACCTTGCCTTGTGGAGTGATACTCTGAGGGTTACAACCTTCTCTGTAGAAGATGCTATCTCCTTCTTCTTTCTCTCTTATAAAACTTAGAACCACACTGATATCAATTCTATGGGAAAAGTCAGACTCTTGTATTGATTAAGTGGTGCGGAGAGCTGCATGTACTTTAGAGCCATTCTGGACAAAGGGAGAGACAACATTTCAGGAACTGGGTTGTGGTACCCACCATTCTTAGCAGTCTGAGCTTAACTGGTATGAACATGGGGCTTGTGAAGCTAAGTTGTGTGTTCAGCTCTCCACAATTCAGTCATCACCTTAACTCCAATGAAGCTTCTCCTTGTCCCAAGGAAGGCAAGCAAGAAAATGGCCAGCACTCGGCCAGCTCAGGTCTTTTGAAACGAGTGCTTCTTGTCCTCTGAGATAACCTGAGAGTGATTCAGGAGCTGATGCTTCAAAGCCTTTCTGGTCTTACAAAGCTAGGAGATTTCAATTGTATCTTGACCTCAGGGACTTAGAATGTTTAGTTTTTGCCACAAACCTTATCAGATTTTACCAGCATTTACAGCTCACCAAATAAAAATATTTTGTTGGACCTAGACAGAGTTTCCTTTATTCCAGACAACAAATCTGATTGGTTTCAAAGATGCCAAGACCCCAAGAACATCTTAAAACACAAATATATATGATCTTTCTTTCTCAATTAGTGATATTTCTCAATTAGATGGGAAGTGGGCACTACTCCTAAAAGAGATATTTAAGAATCTCTGGGAATTAAAAACATCATATCCCATGTTATGTCTAAGATGTTTGATATTCAGACAGACAGTGAGGTTAAGCTCCATTGCCTATTTTATAGGGTAATAATGTCATTAAGCTTCTCTTCTGGATGGTTAAGAACTTAAGTTTACAGACCAAAAATTAGTAAAAAGAAGGGCTGCAAGGACAGCTAACATTTTGGCCTCATGACATAAGCAAACCTATACTGTAACATTCTGTAACTCAGTGATGTCCCAAATTTTCTGATCAAGGAGATTATGGGGCCACAGAAGAAAGTGATCGATGATGTAGAGTGTGCCTAAAGAGAGTCACATGGAGAGAAAACATTCTTTCAGGCTCTCTCAGAGAGAAAACTGGTCAAGCAATGGCTGTGACTCATCCACATGGCTGACACTGACAAAGGATCTAC
>NW_004524591.1:12921234-12923366 GCF_000260255.1 Octodon degus | reverse complement strand
CTTTTACAGAAAAAATTTTAAAAATAAAAACATCATATCACAGTTATATATGCATACCTATATTTATAGTGATAGTTTATAATAGTTAAATTTCAGAAATAGCTCAAATGCCCAAATACCGTCTGCTGATGAATGGATAAAGAAGATACCATTTTTTATTCACTGGAGTACTACTCTGTCATACAGAAGGAGAAGCTTGAGACATTTCTAGGTAAATGGATGCACCTTAAGTCCATACTCTTAAGTGAAATAAATTGGATACATATGTACTACCACATTGTTTCTGTGGTGTGAGAAACTGAAGGATCGAAATATACAAATGACATTGTGAACTAGGAAGAAAATGTTCAAATGGGGATGAGAGCAAGGGAGGGTAAAATGGGAAAAGAAGGAAGGAAAAAGTTTAAAAAATGAGAAAAGAAGGAAAAAGGGAAACAAAACTTTTGTAAATAAGGAGGAGAAGAGAGATGAAGGGAGGGAAGGGGAATAGGAAAAATCAGGATCAAGTTATGTCATATGCAGGTACAAATTTTCTATGATGAGTGTGATCATTATGTATAACTGAAGTGTACCAATAAAAATAATTTTCTCGGAAAAAAAGAATCTCTTGGAGAAGATGCATTTAAACTGTTTACACACACTTTGGGAATGAGATTTTTACATCAACTTTTCCTGTTACTTCAGAGTTTTGGCAGAGGCTTCAAAGGACAAAAATAATACAATCAGTGTTGTACATTCTGGTGTCCTATAGAAAAAATTAGGCCATTTTGGGGTGGCCCCATTCTTCTAGCATCAGTCCTGACCCGCTTTCAGGCTAAGAAGATGCTTGTTTTTTTTTTTTTTAACTGTCCTAAATTGTTTATTGGGTTATGCATTTTACAAACATCACTTATATTATTAGTGGTAACGGTGGAGCTGGAGAGTATTGCGCCTTCTCCAAACTGCACGGGGAGAACCACCAATAGTGTGGTGGAACTTGCGGTCCTTTCCAAAGCCACAACTCTTGCGGCCTATAGATGTTAGCCCACACATCTCTTTGTGCTTATGGACTGGTTTGGTGATCCATTGGGTGTCAGGATTTCTTCTGATGGCTTTGTGGGATGGATCAATAAGGATAACCTCAAAGAATTTGTATGTGGAATCTTCACCAACCCAGTAAGAATTTAGAACTCTCAGAGCCCCACAGTGGTGTCCAGCTCGCTCCTCAGCAACTGACTGAAGGCTTCGCGCAAACTTCAGCTGGTTAACGCCATGATGGACAGGCAGGCTTGCACTAAGGTGCTCCCTTAAGAACTGGACATTTGTGGCCACCGTGGCGCACACGAATCCTGTATATGACATACCCTTGCCTGGCTTTGTGTCCCAGTCTATGAGCTTTGTCCAGCTGGGTGGGGTGGGGAGCCCTGTGGAGCCAGAGAGCAGCAGAAAGCGCATCACATTGGACTGCTTCTTCCTCCACAGTTCCTGGATATACTTGTACACAGCCATCTTGGCTTGCCTGATGGCTGCCGCCAGACACTTACCTTTCTTTCCCCTAGCCTTTTTCTGAGTTCTAGATTTTTTTCTTTTACTTCAACTATTGTCTGATCTTTTTCATCTATTCATGAACAAATATGGATATGTTTTAAAACAAAATACATATGTCTATAAACATAAAAAAAAGACATGGGAGGGGGCAGAATGATATACATTTCTACTTCCTCCAAGAAGGGAAGTGTACAAGGGAGAAAATTCATCTGCTTAACTTTATTTATTTATTTATTTATTTTATGAGCAGAATATATTTATTGAGAGAAAGAAAGCTCCTGTAGAAGAGAGGGACAGGAGGGGGGCCCAAGCGGGTAGTTCTCCGGGAAGCTGTCTCTTCCAGGGACTTTTATAGTGTAAAACCTTGTGAGGCTAAGGTAGAGAGAATGGGAACTCACTTAGGTGGGCAGGAGGTGGGACAAAACTAGGGTCAACCAATGGGATTACAAGCACCATTGCTCAGGTAAAACTGATTAAATCCAGTATCGAATGGGAAAGGGAGTCATGTTCTATAAGGGTTAGTTAAAAGCCTGAACAAGATTACCTAGTACTTTACATTAAAGGCTTTAAAGTCCACAACTTATCTCTTATGCACCTAAATGATA
>NW_004524591.1:12911872-12920294 GCF_000260255.1 Octodon degus | reverse complement strand
TTTTAACAAAAGTACATAAAGACAAAGCATAAGCAATTGTAAACAATTTTAACAGTATTATGAGACAAAACGTATGAGACAAAGTATGAACAATTAATTATGTGCAATGGGCAAAAACATTAACATTTGAAGCATAAAAATTTGTTACCTAAGCAAGTCCTAATCCAGAATTCATGAAAGAAAAGCAAACTCATACCTCCGTTCAGTGATCTCGGTGGATGACCTCCAAATGATACAGGGAAGTAAAACTCCTGACCTGACCTGGATGAGTTTGTGTTCTCTAAAATCGAAGAATGAATTTTAGGAACAAATGGAGGTTAAGAGTAGAATATTTTATTGGGAAAGAAAGCTTCTGCCTCAGAGAGGACGGAAGGGGGACCCGAGTGGGTTGCCCCTGCTTAACTTTATCTGAAGCCAATGAAATAGATTTTCACAGAGCCATTTGGAGAATTTCATCAACTTTTCCCACAGTCTATTCCACACCCAGTGGGAGAGATGTAAGTTCTTTTGAGAAGTTGAGTGTTAGATATGACCACACCTTTGCAGTTTGGGGATAAAGTGCACTGTACCAGGAGAAGGTAAAGAAAGGAGAGAAGACAGGAGGATTATCCAGCAGACAGAACAAAGCTGGGGTCAGGAAAATCCAGAGAAAGCCCACAGTAATAGTATGGTCAGTTGGGCCTTGAAGAAGATGGGGCCTACTGTTTTCAAAGTGTACCCTCTCCCCATTTCCTGAGTTCTTTAGTAATGGCTACTACATGCAGCAGTGTTAGGCATGAGAGATTTTATTTTGCCCTGTGGGAACTGAAGGAAGTCCTCAATTTGACATGAGAGATAATGAGGTGCAGGGCAGAAGCAGGTCAAGAGAACATGAGAAACTAGAGCTTAGGGACCTTGTGGCCCTAGCTCACTGAAATCTTGGAGAGGTCTCCAACTACTTTTGGGGAGAGAGAGAGAGAGATAGAGATAGAGAGAGAGAGAGAGAGAGAGAGAGAGAGAGAGAGAGAGAGAGAGAGCCAATTATTTATATACTTATTTGATTTCCCTGATAAGTGCCAGAACCCAGATTCAAGTCCAAAGGTTTCTCAGCCTGAAGCTCATCTGTTTTCATTGCTGGTACTAAAATCCAGAGCCCCACCACACATGCTAGGCAAGAGCTTTACTGCTAAGCTACACTCTCAGCTCTTTCCTTCTCTTCTTTATCCTAGCCTATGAATACAATTTTGGAGATAGGACCTGCCAGTGTTAATATGACTGATTATGATTCATTCCCAGAGGCAACATCTACCTTCCCTGGGTCCACCATTGCCTACTACTTGAAAAAATTTGGTTTGGATAGCACCAGGGAAAGGAGCAAGGCAGTTCATCCAGTGTCTGCCCCAGGAGTCTTTGCCAAAGCCTCCTTGCACTGGGCCTGTGTCGGCTGGGTAGGGGAGCTGACTCACTGTGCTTATGTGTTAGAGAAGATTCTCCTTAATAGCTAATGTCCCTGTCATTCCTGCCCCAAGGCTTAAGGCAAAATGTTGGAATCAAAATTTTCTGATTTTTCACTTGTGAGTATGACAAGTGCCATTCTTTGGTACATGGTGTTTTAACATAATGCACAGTATTGTTCCTAGTCATTGTTTTGCTTCAGATGTTTTTGAAGGCAGAATATGTCTTCTCTCACAGGACTGTGAATATATCTTCCTTTGAAGATAGCACACAAATATATAACCAAAAATGGCAAGTGTTGTCATCATGTTTTATGTTGTTGGTGTAAGACAGTAATATAATAATAGTAGTTGTGCTGTCCCTGATGCTGATGATAGCTACCATTTAGTGAATGCTGCCAGCCATGTCAGTGAGAATACAAATATTCTGAATCCTCAGAACTGGGACATGAGATGGGGTTCAATATGGTCATTTCACAGAGAAGGGGAATGAGAGTTGGAGAGGTTGTAGGACTGGCCCAATTATACACAGCTGGGAGCTGGACCTTGTGTCCTGTAGCCTGACTCAGAGATGGCAGGGTGACTGTGGCATCGGTGGTCATAGGGCTCAGGACCTCACCTGCTGCAGGTCGAGAAGCAGGTGGAAACGGAATGGGAGGGAGTTGTTCTCTGGTGGCTAAAACTGATTGCCATGGGACAGGATTTCAAAATTCCTTTCCAAGAAGACAAATTTTGAGTTAAAGTCCTAGAGAAATATTTTGTATTGTCAAGTTTACCTGGGACCAAACCCCAGCCTTATCACTTACAAGCTGCTCAACTTTACTCAGATTACTCCACCTTTTTCTGTCTCAGTGTTTTTAAGTATAAAATGTGGATAAGAATAATGCCCACTTCACAGGGCTACCAGTACTGTGAAGATGGAGTTAATGAATATAAGGCACCTAAAGCAGTGGCTAACAACGGTCATGCACATGGAAATAGTGCGGACTTCAAGTCAGATGGGTTTAGGTTTGAATTTTGACTCTGCTATCTACCAGCTGTATGACCTCAGCCAAAATGCTAGATTCTCCATGTCTATTATATAGCTCATATTAATAAATGGACTTTTAAAAATATGGTCCGTTTTGTAATTACACATGGAGCACCCTTTCACTAAAATTATTTCTCCCTATGTTGATAGGTCTAATTGATACCAAGTGACTTACCGAAGACAAGAGATATAGTTCAGTTGTAGAGCACTTGTCTAGAGTTCCGGTGCTTGAACCCTAGCACCGGAAAAGAAAAAAGAGGTTGATTTTTTTTTTTTTAAATAAAGTTAACCCCCTCTCCTTTATTTGAAAGATAACTAGACCTTAGTACACTATCTCAAATTAATGTGTGCTCAAAGGAATTCCCCAGAGAAAATATTTAAGTACTAAAAAGAAGGAGGAAACATTAGAAAAGGTGATAGGCATTATCCATCAGGAATTTTGTCCTCTGTTTCTCAGTGATGGAATTGGGGTCCCCGTGTAGGAGGCAAAGTTGTGGACTCTTTCTGGGGTTGCTGCTTACTGTATAGTGAAGCAGAGCTGCTGCTGCTGCTGTGTACTTGGGCAATCTCCTGATTTTTTTTCTTCTTCCAAAATTACTCTTCCTCTCTCTCTTTGCTATGTGTATTGGGTGTATAGCTGAATTTGTTTTGTTTTGTTTTTCCATACAAGGTGTGGCTATGTTGCTGAAGCTGGCCTTAAACTCCTGGGTGCAGGTGATTCTCCTGCTGCAGCCTCCCAAGCAGCGGGGACCACAGGCACACGCCGTGACACCTGGCTCATAGTTTTATTAGGACCTTGTTCTTGGCCTGATGCTATGGAAGAGGGAAATCTGACAAGTTAATCCATTCAAGTATTAGTGATTTCTGTAATCTCAGTTTATAGTGAAGGACTAAAACAAATAGCAATGTGCAAAATAAAGATAGACAAAGAAAAGTGTGTGTGTGTGTGTGTGTGTGTGTGTGTGTATTTTTTTTTTTTTTTTTGGTGGAACCAGGGATTGAACTGAGGTTCTTGTGCTTGCCAGGCAAGCACTTATTCCACTGAGCCATCTCCCCGGCCCTGTGTGTGTGTTTAATGTATTTAGTACAAACAGAGTCTCACTACACAGATTGGACTCATAGTGATCCTTCTGTTTGCAGCCTCCCAAGCCCTGGTGCACACCACTGCCCAGGCTCAGTTGCTCTCTCAGCAAGCCCCAGGGGCAGGGCCAGCATGGCAAGTCAGGGATTGAACCTTGGTCCTTTAAGCCTAAACAGGCTCTTTAGTCCACTGAGCTATCTGGCCGATCCAAGAAACGTGTTTTAATAAACTTTAGGCCAGTAGAGATATTGTAATAGGAGACTAAACTAAGGCTCCTCACAGCTCACAGTGGCCACTAGGAGCTATGATCCAAAAGGTTCCAGAGGTCTGGAGGATTAAGCTATATAGCACACAGGATACACGAAGTTACTCTCTGAGCAAGCTAAGTGCAAGACAGGACCCTGATGAGGCTGAAGGGCCACTTTCTCTGGTTTCAGGTCTTCATCTGGAACAGACTTTCCCTTAGACACTAAACACATTTAAATGCATAAGATCAAAGCAGTACCTTTTCTCCTTTAACTTGTTTTTCTCAAGTTACAGTGATGCAAGGCTATTAACACAGTGCTATTCTTTCCTGTATGACATGGTAATCAATTTTAAAGGCTAAGTTTTGGGTTTTTTTTTTTTTTTTTACAACTGAACTGACAAGCCCAAAGCAATGTTTGGTTTTCCACAAGGATCTAGGGAATAGAACTTCCCACCACACTATTAAATATTTCTTGGCAGTGGCTTGCTGTCTATGCCTGACAGCTCTTGGCAATAGCTATAATAGAATCATCCTTCTTCCCTCTATCACTCTAGCAATTTATAGTCAATTTACAGTACTGCCTGGGAAAGGCAATTCTCAGTCTCAAGGGAATCAAAATGAAAAGTACACCAAATTAAGTGTTTAATTTCATCAGACCTGGGATTAAGTAAAAAATCTTTTTCTCCTTAGGGCTCTTACAAGCAAAATAGCTGCTGTTAGAGAGACTCAATTATGTGAGCACTTTCAAAATAAACTTCATTTATGGATTATGTGTCATTTACAATTGCAGCAGAAAAAAACATTTGAGTGTAAATGTGTTCCATGCATTCTTTTAGAAATGTAAAAAATAGATACAAAAATATATCTTAATTTTTTTCTTAACTTAATAGACTATTTTTAGCACAGATTTAAGTTTACAGAGAAGTTGAGCAGAAGTATGGAGTTTCCATATGTTCACACTTATCTGCCCTTCCTGTTTCCCTTCCTAACAGTGTCCCCTATGATTAATATAGTTGGAGGGGGCTGGGGCATGGCAACATGGTTGGAGCAGTTGGGCACAAGCTACCAAGGGAGAGACTTATTAATCACAAAACAGCAGCACTTGAGTCTGACACAGGAGCAGGCTGATTCCTACACCTAATACCAATCTGCTGATATGCGAACATGCCAAACCTGGCAGCTGATAGCAATCTTCAGGCATGAGGTGGAGTGGAACCACTTGGATCAACTATCAAAGAAGACATAAAAGGATGGTGGCCATTGACTTTGAGGTCACTGCCTTCTTGTTCTTGGGCAGGCTTGTTCTGCTTGCAGGATGTATCCCCTTTATTCCTTTATTTTCTCCAAAGCACTCTTTTCTTCCCTGAGCACTGCCTTTGTGCTTCTTCTTTTTCTTATTACTACTCTAAAATAAACAGTAACCTTTCACTTGCAATTGTACTGACCAGTTCATTGATCAGGACAAATAAGAACCTGGAAAATACTGCTGATCCCTATACTATCTGATAACATTAACCCTGTTCATTAGTTTCATATGCTATCAATACATTATTATTAATAAAGCCCACAGTTTACTTTAGGTTTGTTCTTTGTGTTGCACATGCTTTAAATGTTTACAAATGTATAATGACATTTGGTGACCATTATAGTATTATATAGAATAGTTCCAGTGCTCTAAACTTCTTTGTTCTACCTGTTTATCTCTGACTCCTCTAGCCTGTAGCAGTTATTATTATTATTATTATTATTATTATTATTTTTATTTATTTATGTGTGTGTGTGTGTGTGGCCAGCTCAGCCCACCAGGGGGCGGGGCTGGCTGGCACGTGGTGCTGGGGATTGAACCAAGGTCCCTGTGCTTTGCTAAGCTTGTTCTAAGTAGGTGCTTTAGACCACTGAGTCATCTCACCAGCCCTCTAGCAGTTATTAATGATTATTCTGCCTCCATAATTCTACTTTTTCCAGAATATTGTTAGAATCACAGGATGTAGCCTTTTCAGCCTAGCTTCTTTCATTCAGCAATGTGCATTGAGAGTTTGTCCATGTCTTCCACCCATGCTTGTCCATCAATGCTACTTTATTACTGATTAATATTTCATTATATCTCTATCATCTCTATCTCAGTTTGTGAGTTCATTCACCTATTGAAAGACATCTTGATTTTGTCCAAGTATTGGTAATTATAAATAAATAACACATTAACATTTATATGCAGGTTTTTTGTGTAAACGTCTTTCATTCATTTGAGTAAATTCAAGGAGTATGACTGGCCTTATGGCAAGATGGGTTTCATTTTGTAAGAGATTGTCAAATTCTTGCCCAAAGTAGCCATAATATTTTGCATTTTCACCAGCAATGAATGAGAGTTTCTCTTGCTCAGCATATTTCTCAGTATTTGATATGTCAGTGTTTGGGATTTTGACAATTATAATAGGTATGTAGTGACTTCTCATTGTTGTTTTAATTTGCTTACATTCATTTTAAAGTGTCTTAAAACATATTCCTAGCCAGAAGTGGTAGCACACACCCATAATCCTAGCATTCTGGGAGGTTTATGGGGTAAGGACTTCAAAGTTGAAGCCCTCAGTGTCAGGAAAAAAAAAAAAAAAAAAGGGGGGCCTAGGGATGGGGCTTATTTCCATGGTAATAGGTTTTTTTTTCCTCCCTTTGTAAAAAAAAAAAAAAAAAAAAAATTCTATCTCCTGGGCCTGGGATTCTTAACCTTGAGTTAAGAGATGGATTTCAGGAACTTCATGAGAAAATTATGTGCATTTTTCTGGAAAAGATAGAACTTATTTTCATTATTAAAATATAAAAGAATTTCATCACAAAGATGAAGGACCTCTGTTTTAGATAATCTTTTTTAAAAATTTAAATGACTCCTAACACAGTTGTTCCAATTTATAGTCCATGAGTGTTTTCAAGGTTAGATTATAGACAATTATGATCATCCATCAAACTTTTTTAATGAAACAAGTTAGGCATTAGACACTGAGGATATGTAGCTAAGAATGCGTGGTGTCTGTTATGATATTCAGGCTTGTGTACCTTCTATTATCAAAGGGGCGGACCCAGTGGCTGCTCTGCATTTTCATTTCCTGTGGGTGCTCAGTCTTGATGGTGCCAGTAGATGTCATTGCAGTGTAGGCCAGCTAACCTGAGAAGCTAAGCTGAGGCATGGAATTCACATATCTGTTTCTGGTGTGTGTGTGTGTGTGTGTGTGTGTGTGTGTGTGTGTGTATGTATGTGTCTGTGTGTACAGAATGTATCTAATAGGGTATATATATTACGAAGGCATCTTGTGGATTTTTTTCTTACTAATCAGATTAAGAGCTACTGTGAGCCTAACATTATAGTTATTTTGAAAGTTAGAGGAGATTTTGAAACATAGAATATTTCTGTAAAAGAAATATGTATAAACAATAATGTTATAATTTAATATGTAATGTATAATGCATCTGGCAACTTGAGACTTTAAAGGTTCTAAAATAATATTGAAACTAATTGAAGACTCAATGTTAAAGAAATCCCACAACACCTATTACTTACATTTAATATTAACAGGCTTTTCTTCTGTAAAACCCAAAGACAAATTGAATGCCTCTAGCAACAGTAAAAGACTTAAACTTTGGTGTTTATAACATAGGTTGTTTCAGAAAATATTCTATTCTGAAATAAGAATTTGGTGCAAGGAAGAGCTGAATTAAAAGAGCTTTGCTTAAATGTTTGGTGTTCATTCAGTAAATAATGTATGCTAATGCCCCAAATTTCTAAGCTTTATATTAATATTGGGAGCACCAAGCTGAATATATCATTTGTCTTGTGCATAAGGAGATTGTTTTCTAGTGAACATGATTTTTTTGTTTATTTGTTTGAGATTTAATTATTTGTTTGTTTGGCACAGGGTCTCACTATGCAGCTCGGACTCATAGTGATCCTCCTGTCTCAGCCTCCCCAGTGCTGGGATTACAGGTGTATGACACCATTCCCAATTTAGTGGCCTGTATGGCATAGGACCGGCATGGCAGGTGGTACCAGGGATCAAACCCGGGTCCTTGTACTTGCCAGGAAGGTACTGACACCACTGAGCTATCTCCCTGATGTGAACATGATTTTTTGAAACAAAAAATTAGAGCAGCAGTTACATAAATCCTGATTCAATTGGGTTTAACATGTTTTTGTTTTTGTTGTTGTTTTACTATTCCAAAACCATGAAGAGGTGAACAAGATATATTAATATACATTATGCTAAGACATAATTTTTTGGCTTCAATAATACTCAGCTGGTATTTTAGATCCAGTCACCTAATCAGAGGGAACGTCTAGCTCACTGCTTGGTGTCCATGTTCCAGAGTGTTTGCTAATGCCTTTTCTTCAGAGGAGTCACTCTGAAGAGGTGTTTTGTTTTTAAATGATCATCAAGTAAGTGAGTGAAAATTATAAAGCTATTTGATTTGCACTGGGAGGGTTAGTATGGAGTACTTCTTTTAAGAAGCTAACACTCATCCACATGGCTGACACTGACAAGGTTTCTACAATCTGAGGTACAGGATCTCAGGACAAATCCTGAGGGCATTTCACTGACCTTCTCAGACCAAAAAGCTACAACTCTTGTTGCATAGGTCCTGCT
>NW_004524591.1:12891971-12911387 GCF_000260255.1 Octodon degus | reverse complement strand
CCTTGTAAACATATCCACTCAGATTCCCAGCAAAATATGATCAAGTGAGATTCCAGATTATATAACAAAGGATACTATATCATGCATAAGTGGAGTTCATTTTAGGAAGGCAAGGTGACTCAATATTTGACTCTAAATTATATATTGTAATTCAACATATTATTAAACTAAAGATAGAAAAATTATATGATCATCTCGATGCAGACTAAGCATTTGACAAAATTTAATATAAATTCATGATAAAAATTCAAAGCTGATTAGGCACAAAAGAAAACTTCCTCAACATAATAAAAGACATCTCTGAAAATCTACAGCTAACATCATATTTAATGGCTGTTTTTATTAGCTCAAAGTGTTATAACAGAATACTATAAATTGTGTGGCTTAAGCAACAGACATTTATTTCTGTTTGGGGAGTCAAGGAGATTCAGGATCAAGGGGCTGACAGCTTCAGGTCTGGTGAGGTCACGCTGGCTTGTAGACGGCTGTCTTCTCTTTGTATTCTCACATGACTGAGCCAGCAGAACTAAACTAAGTGTTTTCCCGTAAGGCCAAGATCAAGGAAAGACTGCCCAGTCTCATTTCTGCTATTACTTTTCTGAAAGTCATAGATAGTGCAGTATGAACAGGAAAAAAAAAAAAAAAAAAAAGAGCCTTAAGAGGAAGAAACAATTAGTGTCTCTCTCTCTCTCTCTCTTTTTTTTTTAGTGTCTCTTTTTACTGATGGGTCTTTGTAAAGGAAACCTCAAAGAGTCTACAAAATAGTTATTGGAGCTAATAAATGAGTTATGCAGTAAAATACTAAAATTTCAATTGTATCTCCATGTATTACCAATGAATCATTGAAAATTGAAATAAATAATAATAATAATATCACTTTGTAATAGTATCAAAGCCATTTAATTCTTAGGTATAAGTTTAGCAAAACACAGGCAAGAAAATTCTGAAACAATGATCTTGGACAAAAATCTGTAAAGAAAGAAGTGCCTGTGTCCTGCGTGGATTAGAAGACTCAAAAGTTTTTAGGATGCTGATTTTTTCCAAGCTGATTCAGACTCATCACAATCCTAATAAAGACATTTCTTTCCTTCATTTTTGTTCTTTCTTTCTTTTTTTTTTTTGTACTGAGGATCAAACTTGGGACCTTGCACTAGCTGGGCAGGCACTTATGCTACTGCTCTATATCCCCAGCTCAATGTTTTCTTTCATAGAAACCAGTAAGCTCTCTTAAATTTATCTGGACTAGCAAGAACAAAACAATTCTGCGAAAGGATGGCTAATGCAATGAATGGGGAAATGCCGAACAACTCATACTACTACCTAATTTCAAAATTTACTAGTTACAGTAATCAAGATAGTGTGATATTGGCAAAATAATAGATATGACTCAATGGAATAGACTGAGCAGGAATTGTCAAAACATTGCTTGCAAGACTAATTAGACTTGCTGAATTTTTCTTGTGAAAGAAGTTTGGTTGGAATATAGCCATGTTCATTTGTTTCCATTTTGTCCATGATTGTTGTTGTATTACAACAGCAGAGCTGAGAGTGACTGTGACAGGGACTGTATAGGCTGAAAAGCTTAAAATCCTTCTTATTTGCCCCTTACAGGAAAAGTTGGCCAACTGCTGAAATAGAATAATCCAGACACAGAACAACGTGTATATCACCAATTGATTTTTGACAACTATGCTGAAATAATTCAGTGGTCAATAAGTTGATTTTTAAAAATGCTGCTGGAGGGGGCTGGTGAGATGGCTCAGTGGTCTGAAGCACCTACTTAGAGCAGGCTTAGCAAAGCACAGGGACCACGGTTCAATCCCCAGCCCCACATGCCAGCCAGCCCCGCCCCCTGGTGGGCTGAGCTGGACACACACACACACACACACACACACACACACACACACACATCAAAACAAAAATAAAAAAAATAAATAAATAAATTTAAAAAATTAAAAAAAATGCTGCTGGAACAGTTGGGCACATGTGTACAAAATTATGAACCATGATTCATGTCTCAAATCATACTAAAAGCATGACTTGAAATGGAGCATAGACCTCAGTATAAAATCTAAAACTATAAAACAATCTAGAAAAAAATATAAGTGAAAATCTGTGACCTTGAGTTAGGCAAAAATTTCTTATCATCTAAAAATATCATCTGGGAAAAGAAAAGTTGAGAAATTAAACTTATTCAAAATAAAAATCGTTTACTCTTCAAAGACACTGTTAAGATGAAAGAGAACCCACAGACTGGAACAATATTTACAAAACACTGCATAATAAAAGACTGATGTCTTTAATGTGGAAAGGACACTGAGAACACAATAAGAAAACACAA
Source organism: Octodon degus (assembly GCF_000260255.1). Classification (NCBI taxonomy): domain Eukaryota; kingdom Metazoa; phylum Chordata; class Mammalia; order Rodentia; family Octodontidae; genus Octodon; species Octodon degus. Next base: position 12,909,046 of record NW_004524591.1, on the reverse strand, counting down.
GGTCATTAAAGACTTGATAAAATATTTTAAAAGACATTTCACAAAACATAAAAATGGGGCCGGGAGATAGCTCAACAGTGTAAGTGCCTGCCTGGCAAGCTCAAGGACCTAGGTTCGCCTTTGTCAACATTTTTGTATTCAAAATGTTGAAACTATGAGGTCTTGGCACATATATCTTATGACTATCAAGAGTCAATGGCACATGCAAGAAAGTGCAAATGTATAATAAAAATACATTTGTTGGGCAGGGGAGATGGCTCAGTGGAATAAGCACTTCCTTGGTAAGTGCAAGGGCCTGAGTTCAATCACCGGTTCCGCCAAAACAAACAAACAAACAAACAAACAAACAAAAAATTTGTGCATAAGACATTTATTAGCAACCAAAAAAAGAGATAGGTAACTGATGTATGGAATCTAGAGGTTAAGGCCAGGTCTAATGGAGGTGAGGATATGGATACATTCTTTACAATGGAATCTCAGCTTTGTGGAGGATGAACCAGTGATAAAATGGAAGAGAAAAACTTTCTAGAAGGGACCATCTGAGGTACTAAGACTTGGGACAGTAAAGTGTATTTGAGATAAGATAAGCTTTTAAAAATATTTAATTAATTCATTGTATTATATTTGTTATTATTATTATTTTTTTTTTTTTGGAACCAGGGATAGAACTCAGGCCCTTCCACTTGGCCAGGCAAGCACTTATTCTACCGAGCCATCTCCCCAGCCCCAGTATTCATCAATTTTTGAATGCATAGTTTGTACTTCTCATTCATTTTATATATTCTTTTTTTTAAAATTTTTTATTTATTTATTTGTGTGTGTGTGTGTGTGTGTGTGTGTGTGTGGCCAGCTCAGCCCACCAGGGGGCAGGGCTGGCTGGCATGTGGTGCTGGGGGATTGAACCGTGGTCCCTGTGCTTTGCTAAGCTTGTTCTAAGTAGGTGCTTTAGACCACTGAGCCATCTCACCAGCCCCTCATTTTATATATTCTTGAACACCTAATTTGGCCAGGTATTAGATAAGGCTTAAGAAGATAAAGATCAGTGAACCATAATTTTTGTTGCCCCCTAGGACAGTTCATGGGCCAGTAGGTGTGTGTGCGTGTGTATGTGTATGTACATACATAAAAATTACTAAATAAGATTTTTAAAGAGAAACACATACTTGGGAATGAGAATTTCACAGAGAACAGAAGGTATGACTCAGTATGGTATTGTGAGCAACTTTTGTAATATGGTAAGCCTCACAAGAGAAGGACATGTGAGCAGAATTTAGAAGTATGTTCAGAGATTGTTAAGTAACCAGGAAACACATGTTTTGCAAAGCAGAGGGAATAACACTCATGAAAGCACAGCAACAGAAAGAATATGCTTCTTGGAGAAAATGACAAGATATTTAGTATCACTAGAGAGTGAGGCACAAGGTGCACATGAATGCGTGTTGAAGAGGAGCTATGAAAAGCAGATAAAGGGTAGTGCGAATTCAGCACGTCAGTTGGGACAAATGATGTGAAGATTGGTGGGAGAGGACAAATATGGCAACAAATACTATGAGGACAAACAATTTTTTGACCGTCACCGATGGGTTATGTATACTACGGAAATGAAGGGCAAGAACACTTTCTGGGATGTGGACAGAAGCATGGTGCTGCCCAAGTGGCATCGCTGGCTTCACAGTATGACTGACAACCCTCCAACAACCGAGCCCCCCACAGACCGAAAGTTCATTTGGAAGACACATCAGTTCAACGTGAGTGGCACTCCACAGCAGTACATACCATACTCCACCACTAGAAGGAAGGTTCCAGTGTGGGTTCCACCTTCTACACCTTACAAGTGAAGACGGCAAGAACCCCTTGCAACCTGTGAGATAGGGCTTTTCTCGGAATTGCACTTGGACTGTCTCCTCTTAACTTGATTAAAATGTGTTTGACCAAAAAAAAAAAAAAAAGAAAGAAAGAAAAGCAGATAAAGGGAAATCATAAAAGTGACATACTAAGGAGTTTGGGCTTCTGTAGACAAGTGGCACCTATTGGAATATTTTCCTCAGAGTGATGACATGATCAGATTTGTGGGCTCAAATAGTCATTTTGCCAGAAATCTGAAATATTCTTTGGAAAAGGAAGAGATCAGAGATAGGAAAACAAATTTAATATGCTGCAGATTAAAGTATAGAATCTTAAAGACCTGACCCAAAACAGTGGCTGTTAATGTACATATAAGATCTTTCAAGAGACATCAGGGATGAAGGATTTGGTAATTAATTGAAAGTGTGTAAGGAGAGTACTAGTGAGAGATATGGGAATTGATTGTATCTCCCACACTTCTTGTTTGGATAACTGAGTGGTGAAGCCATTAGCCAAGTTAAGTTATTAAGAGAGAATAAATTCTAAATCCAAGTGCCTAAGAAAAATTCATTTTCCACATGAGGCCTAAAGCAGCAGAAATTTTGAGAAAAAAATGTCAGTTAAAAGAATTGCTAGCTCCCTTTCTGTTCCCCAGCCAAGGATATTATCTTTGCTATTTTCTCACTCAAATATAGAAATGAAATGAAATCAGAGACCTTGCGGACCGTGTCCAATTTATGCCCAAATTGTTTCGCTAGTAATACAATGGTTACCGTAGAAATGAGATAAATAGAAAGTTGGTTCCTTTTGTGTTTTGAATAATTGTCTTGTTGCCTAGGCAGAAAGACTCTAACCTCGGGCTCTCAGTGAAAGGGTACCACTTCTTTCTGTTAATTTATTTCACTCTACTTTGAGATTGAAATCTTTAGACAAGTAGTCCCAAGTTTGTTCGAAATGCCCACATCTTCAATAACTTCTACAGTTAAAACAGTAGCTACTGAATGTTCACTATGCACCAGACATAGTGCTCAGGGCTTTAGAGATATGACTTAGTTTAGTCACCACTTTAAAGATGACAAAGCAGGAACTAGGTAAGCCTAAGAATCTTGCCTTGGGCAAAACTCTTACTAACTAGTCAGTGAAAAGAACCGGTATTTGTACTTGGGATTACCTGACTCCAAAGCCTTTGCAATTTCCATATATCATACTGATTAAAGCCATACCTAGAAAATGAAAATTTTGTTTCATTTTGTTTTGATATTAGAGATCAAATCCAAGACCTTGACATTGAGTTGTATCTCTCCTTTTCTTTTTCTATTTGTTTTTTAAATCAGTGTATGTTTGCAAAACATTGTAGGTGTATTCCTTTTGGGGAATCAGCATAAGTACATAGCACATCTTGGTCATCTTTTATCACATTACACCCTCCTTCCCTTCCCCTTCCTTGATCTTCTTCTCCATCTCCAACAAGGTTGCCTTTTAGCTTCCTATCATCTCGCTTATATTTTACTATTTATGTTTTAAGTTTCTCATATAAGAGGAACTGTAATATTTAACTTTCTTGGGCTTGTTTTACATGTAAGATGCCCTTTTTATTTCTTATTCTGGGGTTTGGCTTTTACAAATTTGCTCAGGCTGACCTCAAAGTTGAGAATCTCCTATTTCAGCATCCTGACTGGCTGAGATTATAGTTGTAGGCCACTGTACCTAGCTAAAACAAAAAAAAATTTTTTTTTATAGTTTTCTAATACATATTTTGTAACAAGATCAGAATAGTATTGTCAATGTCTTATGTGCTGGTGTGAGCCTTGTTTCATTTCCTGAAAGAGTATGCAAGAAACTGACCAAATGATAAACTTTTAAAGTGAGACTATGGAAAGAAGCTTTAACCATGGGCCCCAAACACAAATGCCTTAATAGGACAGAGTAAATGGTGAAGTAATATAAGGTAGAGCAGTGTGACATAGAGGAGTAAGTCACTGGCAAACAACTTCCTTGCCTAGCAGGCAGGAAACCCTGCGTTCAGAGCATAAAGGCCTTCCAGGATACTGGGTTCCTAAAACATCCCTGCCAGTTGTTTCCAATCTTAATACATTTTGAAGAAAATCCTTGTTTGTTTGAAATTCTTCCTGCCAGCAGATGTTTGCTCCTGGAGCTGCCTTCTTAGGAAGAGCACTACATACTTAACTCAAAGATAGAGACAATTCAGAACTACCTACCCTAGCTTTTCATGAAGGCAATTTAAAAAATATCTTCTAAGTGTACATCAAGATCATGATCTTGTGAAATTTAAGTTTTTTCACCTTTTTTTTTGTAAAACCAAAAAAATTTTACTGGAAAAATATAAATACAAACAAAAGGGAATGGGATAGTATAATGCGTTCCCTGATAGCTTTCTTTTAGTTTAATTATTAATTCAATCCTGTTTTATCTTTCCTCATGTACTATTTAGTACTTTCCCTACTATGGAACTATTTGTAGCAAATCCAAGACATCTTATCTCTTAATATGCAAATATTCTTGTATATGGCTTTAAAGGATAAATATTCCAAACAAACAAAAAATCCCAACTGGGGCTGGGGAGGTAGCTCAGAAGAATAAGCACTTGCCCGGCAAGCATAAGGGCCTGAGTTCAATTTTCCTGGTCCCACAAAAAATAAATAAATAAATAAAAAGAAAAAATAAAAATAACTCTGCTAAAACCCCCCAACTAACTGCAATATTATCATTACACCAAAAGCAGGCAATAATTCCTTAATATCAAGTATATAATCTGTATTCATATTTTCCAAGTTGTCTTACACATCTTTTGTTACAGCTGGTCATTTGAGTGAGGACGATTGGAGCTGATGTTTACTTGAGGCTTCCTGTTTAAATTCGTAATACCCTTATCTCACTTTGATCTGTCTGTTGTCAAGAGCATTTGTACAAAAGCTAGTAAGAACTTGGTGACAAACTACAAATAAACTAAAGAAGCAGAGAAGGACCTGTTAGTCTGTATTTCTGAGACAAACTTGGGTGGAGATGGCCACAAGCCAAACTCATTGTCATCTGTGTGAAATGGGTTATCACTTTGGTGCCTTGACCAATATGTATAGTTCACAGTGTTTGACCAGCTGTGGCAAATGACCCAAGCAAAGCTGCTCCTTTATTCCACACACCCTTCTCAGGACAGACACTGCCTTTTCAGGAAGGATATCTATTTTTAGAATCTCTGGATGTTTCCTAAAGCCTGATTTGGAGGCAGAAGGACAGCAGCTAAGACAATGGTATCAATTGTAAAATTTGCTTCATTCTCTGACCCATTAGAAAATAATCTGCTTATAACTATCCACTGCAACAGTTAAAGGAAAACAATTTCTAAATGTCCAGTTACTGGGTGTTTTATACCATAGTCATGTAGCTGCATATGAATCATAGTATAGATCTAAGACTTCCTGGGTGGCATGCTTGTTGCATGACTTCAGCAGATTATCCTGGGGTCTTTCCTGTCATGTGTGAAATGAGGCTTCCCTTGGCAGCCACTCAGGGTGACAGTGAAGTCCTCTAGTGTTGAAGAGGAAGATTTTTAAATGTTGTTTTGGGAAGCAATGGGTTGTGATTACAGAGAAGGAGTGGGAGTTCAGGATAGGCTCTTTCAGATCAGCTCTCTTTCAGATCAGCTCTCTTTCAGATCAGCTCTGACAATTCTTCTTTGTTCAGCATCCTTGAGTCTGAAAGACATTTCATTTGGAAAGAGAACAAAGAGCTCTGCTCTTAAGCATCATGCACGCACACATGCATGCACCAAAAAAGTAACTATCTTGGATGTTCTGCTCAAGTGGAAGTTAAAGAAGAATCAGGGCAGACAGCAAGGGCCCTGCGTATGCTACGGTATTCTGCATCACTATAAGTAGAAGCACCCTCTTAGTGAAGTTAAAAATACTGTGCCCAAGTGTGATTAGTAAAATCTTGTGGATGAATAATTCTCAAGCCTGCCTATACACTGAAATCATTTGGTGAGTACTTTTTTAAAAAAGTACTGGTGCCCCTAGATTTCATGCTACAGAGCCCTAAGGTCTTTGGTATTGAGTATCTTTAATTACTAGTAACTAAAAACATATATTCATACAGTATCATTTAAATAATTATACATTATACAAAGACAAAATAAATATGGTGTATATATAATTTATAGAAAACTGAACAATTTTATGGTTGAATGATTAAGAATATCAACAAATAATGACATTTATAAATATTTTACCAATTTTACATTCTCCTTTGCTTGTGAAGACACAAAATGTGGCCATTAAAGAAAAAAAATGTGGCCATCAATCTTCCTGACATTAAAGAGGGCCATAAAATAAACCTTTATAATTTTGTGTTTTCCATATCAGCCACAGGGATAATAACAAGTATTCATCTTTGTGATCTATTATTGCTGCTTGATTACAATAAAGGACATGTCAGAGGGCTATTCTCTCAGTGAATTATCTGATACCACACATTTCCTTCAAATTCTCACTATAAAGGGTTTTGGTCATGGCCTTGGAAGACAGAAGGCCGTGAACATTTGCTCTTATCCAATGTTGCTGCAAGAAAGTATAAGCATTGAATAACTTCAGGAGCCTTTATTGTAAATTTTCTCCAAAGGGTCTGTTATTCTTCAAGATGATAAAAAGCTCACAATCAATGGTAACATTAAAATTGCAAGCAAACATAAGAGCTTCTTAGTTTCCAAGCATTCAAAGTAGATGCTTCTTAATTTTGTCATTTCTCACTATTAAAAATATTACAGTAATAGAGCCATAAAATAAATGTCCTGAATAATCCTTTAAGACTCCTGGAAATGAATCATGAAATATTTACAACTCATACCTTTCTGAGCTCATAGCATAGAATTCTTTCCTCTTTGATGTAGATATTCAAAGGCAACATTCTTTCTTAGCAGACATGATCTTTGTGTCATGAACTAAATAGCTTCCCCAAAACTCTGCGGGTGGTGTCACTGATGTATTGCAGGGGGCCTGTGAAAGGAAGGAACAGACTCCTTGCCCCATAGAAACTAAGATTTGAATTTAGCACAAATCAAGAAGATAGACTTCTGAAATTTGACAATAGTATTCCAGATTCTAATGTATAACTCCCTTGTATATCTCACTGGGAGAAAACTGTGAGAAGAGATGGTTGGGAAATGATGGTCATAAGGAGATGGATGGAAGGTACAAGAGTTGCTCTTGTCTGGACAAGGTCTTTGGTTTGGGTGTTTATGTCTAGAAGAATTTCGGCTGAGCAGGCATAGGCAGAAATTTTCTATTTCCAGCGGTACTTAATAGGGTCACTTATGAATGGAAATATTTATTTTGGGATATAAATAAATATTCCAAAATATGCCTCCTTCATTCAGCAGTTAACATTTCCCCCTGGGAAATAAGCAAGGGGAAAAATAAACTTCACTGAATATCCATTATTGTCAAGGTACTGAGGTAGGCATTTTCATATGTGTTATTTCTTTTAATCTTTATAAACATATTATCTCTTTTAATTTTTAAAAATACAATGTGGAATATTATTTTACCCATTAAAAGTTAATGTTATAAAGAAATTAAGCACTTTCCTAACACTATATAGCTAGAGAGAGAAGTCAAAATTTAAATCATAGTTTAAGTTCAAAGTCTACATTCTTCATATTATACTGTGCTGCTTCTATACTAAAAAGTGTAGTGAATCATGTGCATAAAAGGATCACAAAGAGTTAGTTTTATATGATATGAAGCATAGTGGGGCAGTCTAGCATAATAGCTGTTATGGTTTAGGTTTAGAATGCCTTCCAAAGGTCTTATGGAATAAGATGTGGGGCTTTAAGGTGATCGAATCATGGTGGTTCTGTAACTAACTTGCTGTCAGGAAGTGGATCTGATCCGAAGAGATGATTCAGTGTGGATGTGACCTGGAAGGGCATATCTCCCTCCCTGGCTCCTCTCTCTTTTTGCTTCCTGGCCACCATGATATGAGTGGGTTTCTTCTGTGGCAGGCCCTTCCCTATTCTGTTTCTGTGTTTGAGCCTGCCAACCATGGACTGAAAGTTCTGAAATGTGACCCCAAATAAACCTCTCCTCTTTTCAGTTGTTGGTGCTGGATATTGTACTTTAGCAATGAGAATGTGACCAAGTGACTAACAAGAAAGCAACCAAGCTAAGCAAAGGGACTGTGACATCAGGGTGACTTGAATCACAGATTCTTTCCTCAGCAGCCCACCGAGTTTGGGTAAGTCATATGCTTCATAGAAGCTACTCCAAGCATTAAAAGATAGTGTTAAAGAAAATTGTTAGTGGTCTATGGCATACAATAAGTGCACAATAAATGCGGGCTATATTTGTTTCCATTTTTAGGAATTTAAAGACAAACATTCTTACAGAAGGAAAATCTTTAGTCCAGAGAATTTAAGTGAATTTCTCAAGTATACAAAATTAATCAGTGATAGAACTGGAATGGAAGCTCTTTTGTACCTTCTCACCATCTTTCCAAGAAATTTCACTTCACCAGAAAATTTCAAGAGATTTTGGGAGATACAGTTGTTACCTTACTGGTATTATGTTTTGCACCCCCCTCCCCCCAGCTCCCAGGAATAGAACATTTGAAATCTGTTCTTGAAAAATCCAGGATGTAAACATTGTTAATAGCATAGCAGCCATAGCTTCCCATACTTTCTAATAGAATATAATTTGGACCATATATCAGTCTCTTCCCTATACCTGGAGTGGGTCCTGTTTAGTCCAAAACAATGATTTTCAAACTTTATAATGCATGGAGGATTTGTTGAATCTCAGATCACTGGACCCTGTTCCCAACATTTCTGATTCAGCAGGTCTGAGGCGAGGCTCCCAGACTTTGCTTTTCTAACAGGTTTCCAGCTTTCTGGTCACTTAAACTGCTGGTCTAGAGGGGCCGGGGAGATGGCATAGTGAACACACTTTGGGAATCATAGGTTTAGGGCCATCAGCGTCATTCCCCTGTTCTGGGGATGGGCAAGTGTAGTATATTCGTTCAGTCAAACTAGAGGCAAGGATTCATTTCCTTGGTTGGAAGATTTACTCTTGCCTGTAATAAACGAATAATGAACAAGTTTTTCTAGAATTTGCTGGTGGACTTCTTATCACCATTAAAGCCTTAGTAGCTAGGGATAAAACGGTAGAAAGGAGAAATGATTTTGATGTCACCCAAGCCTTTGATGGCACTACTGAGCCACTGAATCAGCCCAGCTGGAGGCTTGATCTTCCTTTGTCTTCCCAGTCTGCCATAGTAGTCAAATCTCCCTGTTGTTCAACTAGTTCAAACCACAACTTATTTTTCCCACACTTAACCAAAGGCAGACACCCTCTGTAGATTCAATAAAATGAACTTAAATGTATTTGAAATAAATAAGATTTAAATTTAATGCTAGATTTTCCTTTTCCAAATAAATGGCAATTTTGTCTTTCATTAATGAGTTAATACATTTATAAATATAAATTTACTTCTGTGCTTTAAATCATAGGAAGCACTTTAAAAACAGCACTGATTCTTTAATGCTTTCTTGATATACTGTGGGCAGGAAAAACAATTCTCTTTCAGAAAGATTCAGTGTAATTAGTTTGTAGATGTCAGTAAGAAACATACTCCAGTACATTACTAAATTAGGAAACACTTGAAATTCTCAGACAAGATACATTCCTTTTAGGGAAGTTGATCCACACAGTCTTAACTAGTGCCAGCTTTTAGAGGTTCTATTCTGTTTTATAGCTCCAGGTAGGAGCAGAAGTGAAATAAATTGCTTGAACTCCTTTATGGTTGTTATATTGTTACTGTAAACAATTGCAACTATGGTAAAGATATTAAAAACTCTCAAATAATATATTAAATCTACCTTCTAGCATCACAGAATTGTTTCTATCTTGTAAAAATTTGTCATTTGTTATTACGGTGAGCAAAGAACATTTTTTTCCTGTGATTTTTATAAACGTTCATGTCAGGTTCTCTGTGTGAAAGGTTATTTTATTGTGCTATAATCATTTGGCTGTCTAGTACCTGTGAATGGCACCTCTCTAAATTTTTAAGTCATTTAGAAAGGGACTAATAACAAGTTTTGAGTTTTTCTGTTCTCATTGAATCTAAGAAATTAAGAAGTGTTAATAACATTTATTGCTTTTGTATTCTGTCCTAGGCATTGTGCAAAGTGCTTCACAGTGTTTTTCATTTTATTAAATCATTAATTCATTTAATGAACATTTGAGTAACATAACATTTCCAGTATGGGAGAACAGAACATTTTCTGCTTGTGTGTTCACAATGGATAGGACAATATGATTTTGGATTCTAGGATAAGAACACAGAAGATAAAAGTTGGAAATGGAAATGATAGAAGTCATGTTTTTTATGAGCTTTAGCTCCAAGTCCAATCTTTTTCAAACTATATTCCTCGATATTTCATTTACATAGTGACAACAGGTGCTGTTTTAAGACATTTCAGGTCTAAACAACTAGAAGAAACACAGGGACTCAATGAATAAAGAGGATTTTTTTTTTTAACCACAGGAGTTCTTGGTGCTTTTAATATTCTTCGAGTCTACATGTGAAGGGCCACATTTTGCACTATTTCCCAAACTTGTTTAACCAAGTTTATTTCTCCACAGTTGTTAACTCTCCACCTGGTTTTCCACAATTGCTAGCTCTCTATCAAATTTCTGGGACTTCAGCATTTCTAATTTCAGACCTCACAGGCATTTCTAGTCAGATTTGGGATATCTGTGCCAGACATTTAGCTTCTCAAATCCTTTGATTTCTAGATGATTTAGTAGCCTCACTCCATGATGACTTGGTAGGTGTGTGGATAGGTGAGGGTGGAAGAGGGCATTCGAAAGAAGGTTAAAACTAGAAGTAGAAAATGTAAATTTCAGTAAAGAAATAAAAACTTGGCACACCCTTCTGAAAAACTGCCAACTCCTAACTGAAACCAAAATGTATTCAAATTAAAGTCATGGATCATATCTATCTTGGGAAGCAAAATGAAAGGGAAAACTTGGAAACTGCCTGCTTAATCTGGTTACATGTTAAAGTCAAGTACAATAATTCTGGTCGGAAACGATGTCAGAACGCTCTTTGGAACCTGAATCATGAAGTCTGGCTATTCATGTTAGTAAAATAACTTAACCATTTCCATTCCTGGATTTTTTCTTTGTGAAGTGTGCCACTGTACATTCTTGTCAATTGCTGTACTAAATCCATTTAAAGTAATTTAAAAAGGAAAGCTTTTGATTCTGTATATCTTTCTCTTTTCCATGTATATATAATCCACACAATCTTCAGTACTTTCTGGAAATGAGAAAAAGAGTGATATGTGTGTTGCGGGGGAAGAGTTAAGGAGATCTGTAACTCATAATTTCCTTTTCAAAGAGAGTACTTTTCTGTGTCAGCCAGAGTCCTACTAGGAAATCAAGCTTCCCTATCAAAGTGATTTAGTTGAAGATTTTTAAGTTTTTAAATTTAATTTTGATTGATAGTGATTGCATGTATTTATGAGTTACAGTATTACAATTTGATACATGTACATAATGTGATCAAATCAAGAAATTTGCATATACATCATAAATTTCATCTCTTCATGATGAAAACATTAATAATCTTCATCTGTTTTTGAAATACATATTATATAGCATAGTCACTCAACTGTGTAATAGAACCACAGACCTTACTACAACTATCTACCTACAATATCATACTCATTGACTGATATTTTCCTTTTCTTTCCTAGTCTCTGGTAACCACTAGTCTACTCTCAGCTTCTATGAGATCAACTCTTTTAGAATGTACTTATAACTGAAATCATGTAGTATTTATTTTTCAGTGCTGGGCTCATTTCCATAGTATTGTCTATGTTCATATAGATTGTTACAAATGTCAGAATTTCATGATTTTTAGAGGTGAAATAGTATTCCATTAGGTGTGCATCTCATTTTCTTTATCCATTTATTTATGGATGGATACTTGGGTTGGTCTCACATCTGGACTATTTATAGAATGAGGGCCTGGTTACGGGAGTTAGCAAGGATGCTGAAGTATCCAAGGATAAGCAGCAATGAGAAACTCTTCCTGCTGGTAGGCCAGGGTGACAAGAGGAGCAAAGATGTTAAGTCAGAAGAGAGATACCCCATAGACTTGTAGATTCAGGACACCAAAGCAGGAAGGAAACAGAAGAGACATTTATTGCTGTATTGGTCTATTTGTGCTTCTGTAATGGAATACCCAGGATTGGATAATTTATAAGGAACAGAAATTTATTGGCTTTCAGTTTTGGAAGCTGATAGTTCAATATCAAGGTATTGTTGGTTTAGTGCTTTAATTCCAGGAAAATACTGGGTCCTCACATGGCACAAGGTAGAATGGCCTCATGGCTTCCTTATCTTTTATAGGCCTAGCACCTAATGCTATCATGTTAGAAATTAGGATTTGACAAATGAGTCATAAGATAGCTCAGTGGCATAAAAGCCTGCCTGGCAAGCAGAAGGTCCTGAGTTTGATACCTGGTACCACCAAAAAAAAAGTTTTTTTTTTCTTTTTTTTTTTTGGCAGAACCGGGGATTGAACTCAGGCCTTTGTGCTTGCCAAGGAAGCACTTATTCCACTGAGCCATCTCCCCAGCCCCTAAAAAAAAGGTTTTGACAAATGAACTTTGGAGGCAACACAAATGTTCAAAACATAGCATCTGTTCTCTCTCCTCCTCTTTTGGGCCTCAGTTCTCCTGCAGGAAGAAGAATAAAACGATGAAGAGGATGATGATGATGATGAATAAGTTGGTTCTAGTGCAGTTTTTTTTCTTGTCTATAAAGCATTTAGTCCCCCGTACATAACTCACTCTTTTTTTTTTTTTTTTCAGAACCGAGGATTGAACTCAGGCCCTTGCACTTGCCAGGGAAGCGCATATTCCACTGAGCCATCTCCCTGGCCCATAACTCATTCTTTTTGAAGAAAAAAATTGAAATATAAGGCTGTGTCAGATTTGTTTTTAAACTGTACAGTGTCTTGTTTTGGTATACTTAACACACTGCTGAATATGTCTTTAGATAGCCCCGTCCTGGTGGTATTAACCTTGTCTGGTACAGTATGGGGATTGTAAATTGGCATGGAAATTTAAAGGAGGTTCTTGTTGGTGCACAGCACAAACTAGTTATATATGGGGATGGTAGTTGTTCATCTTCAGTAGTCTCTGATGCAGCTTATACAAAATAATTGTTGTTCTGTTAACTGAATATCACTCCATAATTACAAAAAAAAAGTTGCAACTGTTTTGTTGACATTCTGAATGCTTCTAAGTAAATACAATGTTTTTATTTAAAAAATTTGCCTTTTGTGATCATTTTGATTTGGGGGAAGAGCCCAAAGCCACTGAGTGGTACCAATGAATAAGGTGTGTGAGAAAACACTGCAGTGACTTTACAAGTCTGCCTTTCTGATGGATGGTACTAGGCAGCAGTGTTCACTGTACTTTTGACCACAACTTGTAAAGACACTCATGAAAAGAAGACTTCCAGAACTGCTTTACAAAGTGACAAGATTATGGGAAAAGTATGTTTGAATCCAGGGGAAATACTTGGGAGGAAAATTAATGGCAACGTGTCTTTGACTGTAATACATTTAAAAAATTTAAACACACACTTTTTTTATCATGTTATATAAGAGCAATTTAAGATAACAGCTCAATCTTGAATTTTTAGTTCATTCCACTGTACCATTTTGTATCTTTTATAATTCCTCCAAGTCTACTCATTTTCTTATTTTTGTCTCAAAATCCAATTTCTCATATCTCCTGTGTTGACTAGGGAAGGAAAAAGAGAGATGAGCTTTCCTCTTCAAGCATACTGGGCTATGTGTATTGGTCTGAACAAGGAAGGCATTATCAGGTCCTGCAAACAACACAAGTTGTGAACTGTGCACCATGACACTGTGCCTGCTATGGTTGGAGTGTGGTCTAACTGCATCCCTCCCAAAGGTTTGTGTGTTAAAGGCTTAGTCCCCAGGGTGGTGCTATTGGAAAGTAATGTGATTTTTAAGAAATGGGGCTTGCTGGGGGGCCATTTGTTCACTGGGCGCTTAAGGTGGTTCTCACAGTACCATGGCAGTTCTTGTGAGACAGTTGGTAGTGGTCTTCCCATTCTCTTTGTTCTTGGCTTGAGATATAATCACTTGCTCCTGCGTCTGCTCCCACCATTGTTACTTGTGCTATGAGGTGATGCCACAGCCCAGGGGCAGCCTTTACCACAGCGTAATGCCATTTGGCTTCAAACCTCCAAAGCTGTGAGCCAAGTAAACTTCTTTAGAAGTAGTGTGCATCAGTATTCTCCGTCTACTGATGCAAAGTTGACTAATACAGGGACTGCACCCCAGGTGTACTCTGTGGCAATCCAAGTAGGTGATGAAGGAAGCCAATGTGCTACTTCTGGAAGGTCTGGATGCGGCTTTGGCTACTAAGGGAATTCAGGGTCTTTAGGTTGCAATTCAATTTTAGGAAAAATTGGGAAATGATTAAGATTCCTTTTTTCCCCTTACATCTCATCTCTAACTTTTCTCCTTCTTAAATATGGCCCCCTGTTTATTTAAGGCTGTCCTTGACTCTGCTCTGTCTATCCTATAGAGCAGAGATGGCAAACATTTTAGATACTGAGTGTACACACTGCCACCCCAAGCCCATTTATTTGTCATAAAGTGCCTGAATTAGACCTGAATACTGAGGTTTTAATTTAAGGAAAAAAAAAAAAAGACAACAACTGTTATCTAATCCTCTGCTGCAGGGGTGACTTGGCTCACATACCAACAGAGAGGGATCTGGGCGCCCACTGTGCCACACATGCCATATGTTTGCCACCACTGCCTTAGAGGTTCCCATTCAGTGAGATCTCGGCAAGGAGTCTGCTAAACGAGGATGTAACTGAATGCTCGGCGTTGCTTTTTACCATGTGATATGTTACCCTTCCCAGGTCTCTGCTCTATCTATCTATCTATCTATCTATCTATCTATCTATCTATCTATCTATCTTTCTCTCTTTCTTTCTATCTCCAATAGACCCGATGTGGGAATATTCATATACCCTAGTCAACCTGAGGAAGCAAGGGAAGGTTCACCTACACCATCTCTTGCCTGAGAAGCACAGGAGGGTAAGTCAGAATCTCTTTTCTAAACCTGCTTAGGCAGAGCGCAGCGGCTGGGGTTCGATCCCAGAGTGCTGTTCAGGCCCCGCCCCCAGGGCACGCTGAGACTGCGTTTGAGACTGGGCTTGGTGGCCTGCGCCTGTAATCCCAGCGTTTGGGAGGTTGAAAATAAGAGAATCTCTACGAGTCCGATCTACGTAGTGAGACCCTATAAACCCTGTAGAACCTGTCCTAAATACATTAAAAAAAAAAAAAAAAAAACAAAACAAAAAACCAAAAACCCTTGTTGAACTCTCTTGCCACTTCTGGACACAGCTGTCATCATGTTACCAGAGATTCATCCACATTTTCTAAGAGCCTGTTTTATGAGTTATTCAAAGAAATATTTTTATTTCACATTGCCCTCCAACACCAGTTAACCTTTTTGTTACTTATAAAGACTAGTTATCTGCATCACTATTAACCATCATCTTGTTTTATGGCTGATGGTTTATTTAATTGTATAAATAATCATTAATTCTTTTCAAAATGGAAAGTCTGAAAATCCAACTGGTTTTTATTCTTTGTACTCAATCTCATTTCTGCCTCCTGGTCCCCACCCTGCTGGGACATTCTTCACTCAGAAATGCTGAGTGTCAGTGATGACATATCCTAGAGTGAAATTGGCAGGACTTGTCAGAGATCACCCAGTCCAGAAAAGAATCTCTTATGTTTAGGCCAAGTACATGGAAGTATTCAGCTCATGGAAGCACTGAACTCATGTAGACTCTGACTCACAGCGAAGACTTAATAAGTGACTGTTGATTCTGAATCTAAATGTGGCTGAGAAGTGATTTGCAATGAAACAGACATGCAAAGAAGCTTTAAAACAGCAGAACACCAAAAGGTCCGCATTAGTCATCAGGGAAATGCAAATTAAAACCACAATGAGATAGCGCTACACACCCACCAGAATAACTAAAATTTAAGACAGATAATTCAAATATTGGCAGGGATGTGGAGCAACTGGAATTCTCATATTCCACTGGTGGGTGTGTAAGAGGAACAACTCCTTTGGAAAATGATTTGGCGGTATCATGTATAAAAGAGCATGTGCTTATACCCAGCAATTCTACTCCCGGACATGTACCACAGAAGTGCTTGGACACGTACATGCAGAGGCATGTACATGAATGTTCTCAGAGATATTCTTTGTGAAACATTCTCCTGACTAGAAACAACTTAAATGTCCATCACTTATAGATTCATCAAAGAAACCATGGAATATTCATTTAAATATCCTGTGGCAATGAAAACAAACTAGAGTTATAACAAGAAACATGAATAGACTCTGCAAACCCAATTTGAAAAAAAAGACATGAAATAACATATTCTAGATGAGTCCACTAAATGAGATTTAATGGATATAGATAGACTAAAGCATTGGAAATAAAAATAAGGTATCTTTTTGAAAGAAAAGGGTGGAGGTAGTGATTGGGAGTGTATTCAAGGAAGCTTCTAGATTGAGTTTATACTGTTTTTCATGATCTTGTTGCAGTGTGTGTCTTGTGACACCAATTTCAGCTATTGATATTTTTCTTTTTATATGTATGTCCTGTAATAGTTGTGTCCTGCCCCACCCTTGCCTAATCCAAGGTTTTGCTTTCTATTTCAGTTATTTACAGTCGACAGTTTGAAAATATGAATGAAATAAAAATTCTGGAAATAAATACATCATAAGTTTTCAGTTGTGAGCCACCATTCTGAACAGCATGATGAAAGCTCATCCTATATTGCTCCTTCCTACCCAGGATGTGACTCATACACTTGTCCAGCACATCCACGTGGTACACGCTACCTGCCTGTTAGTCACTTAATAGGGGTCTTAGTTATTCACAGACTGTTGCAGTATTGTGCTTGTGTTCAGACAATCCTTATTTTATTTAATAAAGCCTGATGTACAAGCATGGTGATTGCAATTTTATTGCAGCATATTGTTATAATTGTTCAATTTTGTTATCAGTTATATTGTTACTCTCTTACTATGCCTGATTTATAAATGAAACATTATCACACACTAATATATA
>NW_004524591.1:12863143-12891009 GCF_000260255.1 Octodon degus | reverse complement strand
TATATATATAGTCTTTTCCATTTGGTCTCTTATTGATTCAGAAACAGTTTTTCATCTTTTAGACAGCTATTCCAGCATCCCTTAGCTATTTCATTGTTTCTCTCATCCATCTTCAAATGACTGTTTTTCCATGTAATCTTTTATTTGATAGACAGAGTTTTTCATATGTTAGAGTGCTGTTGCAGCATTTCTTTATTCTTTATGTAGTTATTCTTTGTTTAATTTTTAAAAATTTATTATTTATTTTATTTTATTTTATTTTTGGTGGAACCAGGGATTGAACTCAGGTCCTTGCACTTGCCAGGGAAGCGCTTATTCTACCAAGCCATCTCCCCAGCCCCTTAAAATTTATTTTTAAGAAATTAGAAAAGTAATAGATAAGACATTAGAAATGATACAAAATTGTTTTAAAAAGATGGTAAGTATTGAATACTGGTTGTTATACTGTACATTGTTATCTTTACTGTAGTTTTTTTTTTTTTAACCAGGAATTGAACTCAGGACCTTGTGTTTGCGAGGCAGGTGCTTGTGCCACTGAGCTACATCCCCAGCCTAATATTTTAAAGGTACAATTGCAGAATTGGCAGGACTGATCCATGTGCATATAGTTTGCCTCTCCTGATCCTTTTATTTCATCTGATTTCTTTCAACAATTACTTTGATTCTTCTCAGCTCCAGGTAGTGCATTCCTGCCCACAGTCTTCAGAGCTTAAATCCTTCCTAGATACCATCCTGATCTCAGATATTTGTATTTGTGCCCTCTACCCTCCCCTTTTTCTCTTCTAAAGCCATCATCTTTTTCAAGGACTGGCCAACTAATCTTTGCTAAGTTTTTCTTTTTCCTCTCCTGTTGATTTTAAATTGAAAAATAAAAATCCTCAAGAGTGACTTTAAAGTTAATACTGTGGCCCAACCACCCATAAGAATAGAGGTCTAGTGGATGACACCATTTATTTATTTGTTTATTTATTTATTTTTGTATTTTGTGCAGGGACTCACTATGAAGCTCAGACTTTTAGTATCTTTCTGTTTTGAGCTACCCCAGTGCTGGGATTATATGCCTGTGCCACCATGCCCAAACTTGATCGCCAGCTCAGTGCACCCTGGGGCAGGGTGTGCAGCATGTGGTACCTGGGTTTGAACCTTGGTCCCTGTGCTTGCCTAAGCAAGTGCTTAGTCCATGAAGCTATCTTGCCTGCTCTAAGATGACATCCTTTAAGCAACACAGAGTAGCTGGTCCTGAACATTTCTGCACTAAGTCAAACAGAAAAATTAAAGAATATGTGCTCTGTTTATGTCAGCATAATGGTAAACCAGAGAGACTGACTTGATGATGGGCTGGGTCACTTCCATGCGGCAGTGGAGGAAATGGAAGGCAGGCTTGTTCTTACTGAACATTTGGTGATGTGTTCTCCTACCAACACTTTCTCTTGGCATTAACATCAGGGTGTGGTGATGATGACTAAGTAAATGAGAATAAAATTGAAAAGTGGAAGTGTTAAAGTGTTGGGATCCATTAGGCATTACAGACCAAGGAGAGTGGGCTGGCAGAACTTTGTGAGGCTGCCCTTTCTCTTGCCACTCCTTTCATTGCTCTCCTGTGGCTGAGCTGTATGATCTCATGCATATCCACACTTCAGCTAGTGCTTGTGCTTTCTGAATTGCTTTGGGAATTGAGTAGGAGATGGCAAGGAAAGCAAGAAAGTGCGTGGGGTCTGAGCCTGCCTCTGTTGTTTGGGACAGAAATCAACATATAGGAAATGGCTCTGGAGATATCTAAGGTGATACACAACATGTATGAAGTCAAAGGTAATGGAAATATGTTGCTCTGATGAATGCAGTGAGTGGTTAAAAGGGAAGACATCACATTTTTCCATGGTTGGCCAATGAACATAGGGATAGATGTGCAAGCTTGAAAAGAAGTACATAAACCACGCTGAGACAGAGGGCATAATGAAAAAGACTACCATT
Organism: Octodon degus; assembly: GCF_000260255.1. Lineage (NCBI taxonomy): Eukaryota > Metazoa > Chordata > Mammalia > Rodentia > Octodontidae > Octodon > Octodon degus. Next base: position 12,889,038 of record NW_004524591.1, on the reverse strand, counting down.
GTTTTATGTACCCCTTTAACTTGTGTTTCTGAGGTTCCTCTCTGGGCAGAGCATTTTATTGTTGCAGCGGACCTAAAGATGACAAACCACAGTTTAACTTCCTGTGGAGGAGTCAATGTTTATCACATTCACCAACATATTTTCTCTGTGTTATTTTCTGTTTTCTGGGTCCCCATCTGGCAGAGGAAATTTATATACAAGTTCATTCTTCTTTACTATACTTTCTAGTGAGGTCTTTTGCTTGTCAGCAATGACAAGAACTTTCTTTAGTATTTATGAGTACATTTTAAAGAATTTTGAATAATGCATTGGCTAAAATAAAAGGAAAAATGTTTAACTAAAATTCACTTAGGTACATTTAAAAATAAGTGATGTACAATCTGGTCTTTTTTCACCTTATAAATAACATGCACTTCCTTTCATTTGATTATAAAACTAACACTTACTGTAGAACATTTTGTAAATTAAAAACACATGAAGAAGAAAATAAAATTGATCCATGATTTCTCCATGCTCAGGCATTATTGATACAAGCATTTGTGAAACTGTGATATACAAATACAGTATATATATATGTCTATATATCTATATATCTATATATCTATAGGTCTATATCTATGTATATATATCTATAGTTTTATTCAGCCTTTTCATTTCACATGATGAAATATCTTTTTCTCATATCATAAAATATTTTTCAGAAATATGGTTTATAAAGTGGATATTTCTTCATTTCCAATCAATTGAAGGCAGCAGTTAATTATTGGCCTCTCTACCTTATGCATATGGCTTGCTTATAAATATGAGGTTGGCTTAGTTATTAAAAGATAAAACACAGAAGATGTTTTTACCATTAAGATACTTGTCATAAATTTTAATCAGTGAATCTTTGAAAAAAGATGTGGAAAGTATTTCTTCTTTTCAGGAGTGCTATTCTTAGAAAAACTCATAACTAATTTGAAGGATAAAGTTCTCTTCACAAAAATCAGGCCCTGGGGGCCAGGGGGATGGCTCAGTAGAATAAGCACTTCCCTGACAAAAATCAGACCCTAAAAATTCAAAAACCCAATCCAAAACAGACATCTGAGATGAAAACACACTTCTCAGATAAAAAAAAAATACAAATGGAAAATAAATACATTAAAAACTTTTCAACATCACTGGTCATTTGAGAAATACAAATTAAAACAACATTGAAATTCCATCTCACCCCAGAAAGAATGGTTGCTGTTAAGAAGTCAACCAATAGCAAATGTTTGTGGGTTATAGGGCAAAAGGAACCCTTGTTCACGATTGGTGGGAGTGAAGATTGGTATAACCACTATGAAAATTAGTGTGGAGATTCCCAAAAAAACTAAAATTAGAAGTGCCATTCAACCTAGCTATTCCTCTTTTGGGTATTTTTCCAGAAGAATAAAAACATCATGCTGTGGTGATATATGTGTACCCATGCTTATAGCAGCACAGTTTGTCATTACTAAATGTCAGAAACAACCCAAATGCTCATCAACTGAGGAATGGATAAAAAAATGTGGTATTTTTATACAGTGGAGTATTACTCAGCTATAAAAAGATAAGCTCAAGGTTTTTATGTATAAATGGGTGCAACTAGAGACCATACTTGCAAATGAAATAAACCAGACCCACATGTGTAAACATCATATTGTCTCACTATGTAAGAACATGAAAGAGTAAATAAAATCTGAAAGGTACAATAGATACTATGAAAGGGTAAGAAATTTTACAAGGAGAAGAAGCAACTGGGATGAGGGAAAGGAGAAAAGAAAGAAACAAGGGAAATAATATATATATATATGTATATACACAGAATAGCTTTGATAATTGTACTGCTGATTAAAAGGAACAGTTAGTGCTTTTTTCTTTTCTTTTAATTTTTTGGACTAATTTTGTGTGCTTATATCTGGTAATCTGAACAACTAATTTGGAGACAACAATATGCAACATAACAACAATTGTGGAATTCCTATCATTTTGTTTAGTGAAATTCTGTATCATTTCTAATTTTTTTTTTACTATTTTTTATTCTATTTTTAAAAAATGCAATTGGCCCTGCTTCTTTCACTTCATCCATCTGAGGAAACAAAGGAAAAGCAAACTAATTCTCCACTTATGTGCTTGTAACTCAGATCACTTCTATAATTCCAAAAATGGGTTGAGATTTTTCCCCACTGGCAAGTTAGCAATCACTTCTGTGGTGAATATCAGCTAGGTGTCCTATTTCAATCCTGTTCTGAACTTCTACCTGGAAAGAATGTTAGATCCTACAAGTTGAGGAATCAGGCACAAGTCGAAAGTCTGAGCTTTCAGACTATCTGAACGAAGGGCTACAAACTGGGCTCCTATCGCTTTCTTTTTAGGCTTGATTAATCTTCTAAAAGGACTCACAGAACTCAAGAAAACCATGTGTGTCTATCAACTCACTGGGAATATGAAAGCACAGCCAGATGAAGAGCTGCATAGGGCGGGGTCTGTAAGGGTCTCCAGTATAGGAGCTTCTGTCCTCCCACAACTGTGGTGCACCACCCTCCTGAACTTGGGTAAGTCTGGTTCACCTTCCTGTAGGCTTCCTGGGTTTAGTTGTCCAGCAGCTCTATGAACTCTGCCCCTAAGGGTTTTTAGGAGGATTTTATTGCCCAAGCATGATTGAAACACAGACAGATGTGTTGAAATGCAATTGGACAAAAGGGTATGACTTAATGCTGATAGACTGAGTAGGGAAACCAAGCAAAGCCTGTCTGTTCAGATTCCTTCCGGCCTCTCTGCAGCATTCCTTTCTCCATAGTATGGGGCAGGACCCCCTTGTGAAATGGCAGTGTTATGATCTACTTTTAGACAAGGCAGCTCAAAGAATTTCTTTAATAACAGCTGCAAGGCATAAAGGTGTGGAAGACTAGAGTATATTTCTATGGGCCATCCTTTGGGAGAAAAAGCACCTGGCAAAAGGAGGGCAGAAGAAGAGGATGTGTGTGTGTGTGTGTGTGTGTGTGTGTGTGTGTGTGTGTTTAATTCATTGATGGATGGATTGATTTTCTTTCTGAGGCCAGCATCTGAGACCTAGAGTGGTCCAATTTTATAGCAAAAGACTCTTTCACCTTTATCCCCCTGAAGGTTTCAGGAACTAGAGACAAAAAGACAAATACTTTAACTTTATTGTTCCAGCTATTGAGAAGGTAACAAGGACTATGGAATTTATGAGCCAGGAACACGAATGAAAACTAAAATATGCACCATCATGGGATGGGCCACAATCCCAGAGATCTACTTCTTAGTTTATGCAGAGGTGGAGGACATGACCATTCCCTTAGAGGACCACAGGCAACAAAGTGGAAGCAGCTGCAGCTGGACCTCACAGATGGGGGAAGTAAACACGGGGGGCTGGACAGAGCTAGGGCAGCTGCCGGAAAAGGTTTGTTTCACTCTTCCTTCAGTAACAGGAATTCACTGCTTCTGTCTTTATGATAGTGACCTGTCCCACTCTGACTCTGCTTCTACTGTACCTTTGTTATCACTGAACCCTCCACCGTAGAGGTCTCTTCTCACCTAATGGTTTTAGTTTGCTCTTCACTTGTCTTGCTTATGGCTTCTTAACTCTTCTATTGCCAGACTTTTTACCTTTTGCTCCAATCATGGGAATTATTTCCTCTTTCTATTTCCAGTTCAATTCTTAAAAGAGAATGGGTGAACTGGGTAGGATGGCACACGCCCGTAATTCCAGCACTTTGGAGGCTGAGGCAGGAGAACGGCCAAAAGTTTGAGGCTAGTCAGCCTGGACTACATAGTGGGTTCAAGGCCAGGCTGGACCATACAGCTAGACCCTGTCTTGAAAAAACAAAGTTATGTTATTTAGTTGTTTTCAAACTGTTTTTAATAGAAATCTATTTGTGCTATTTTTCTTAAAGTTCCTGAAATTTAACATCATAGGGAAAATATTCATGCTTCACAATGTTTAGATGACCTTTTCAAGTAAACTTTTTTTGAAGAAGATAATGCATTTAAATAGTTAATGTAGAATTGTACTTACATATATCAGAGATCAGCAAAGATGGATAGAAAAAGTCTGGAATATGCTACTTTTTAAAAAGTAGGTTAAAAGCACTTCCTTTTTGAAACAGAATGTTCTCATGGGCCTTTTCTATTTTGCTACTAAAATATAAATGGTTATGTGCAATAGTTAACTGCAGATTGTTACTTTTTTTTTTTAAATTTTTTATTTATTTATTAGAGAGAGAGAGAGAGAGAGAGAGAGAGAGAGAGAGAGAGAGAAAGAGAGGCCAGCTCAGCCCACCAGGGGGCAGGGCTGGCTGGCATGTGGTGCTGGGGGATTGAACCGTGGTCCCTGATGCTTTTGCTAAGCTTGTTCTAAGTAGGTGCTTTAGACCACTGAGCCATCTCTCCAGCCCAGATTGTTACTTTTGAAAATTATTTTTATATGTGCAAATTGATGGACAGTGGATTGTTAGCATTAATTGGTACTTTGGTCTGACTTTTAGTGGAAGAATTAACTTTGATTTTTTAATTTTGTCTTACCAGTACAAAATGGGAAGTGAAGCTGGACAGTAAACTGCTTCCTGTCTTCTTGCTGGAAGAAAACAAATTGCATATACGTAGGCAGATTTCACTTTCTCTACACTCAATCCATTTCATGCAAATAATCCTAATTTAGCATTAGTAAAATGTTACAATGTCATCATCCCTGATCTTGACTCTGAGTGTATATCAGAGACATTTGGAAAGCTTTTAAAAAAATTCTTATTTATATTCAAGCTCGATCTTCAATTTTCTGATTTATTTGGTATGGGGTGTGGCTTGGGCATTAATATTTTTTGAAAGCATCCTAATTGATTTTAACTGAGCAGACAGAAAGCCACAAGGCAGAAGGAGAGAACATTTGGGCTTATATTCAAAGCAATTATTATCTATGCACAACCAAGCTTGTCAGGTTCTGGCTGGCCCAAACTGCTTCCTCTGAACATTACTTACACTTCCTATCTACTGTTTTTCTCCAAGCATTCCAGCAGTTTCCTCCTCACACTTCTTTTTTTCTGATTTAATTCTTACCCATTTTCCAAGGGTCTGCTCAGTTTAGGCTTCTTTCATGAAGGCTTCCCTGACTACTCCTGACTGGAAGGATTGCTCTTTCCACCAGAAAGTCCTCTGAACAATGAATCAATTGTGTGCTGCTTTGTGTCATCTCTTCTATTGTTGCACTAACGCTTAATCTTTGCTTAACTTTTCACCTGTTTGTTACCGTGCTGTGTATGCTCTGGCATTTATTTGTATCCTTGGCAAACCAGGTGTCTTGCACAGTGTAGGAAGCCAGTATTTCCTCCTGCCTTCCATCTTAGTGTTCACAGGTGTGGTTCAGGTCTTCTTTTGGAATCCTGCCCTGATTTTGATTGGCTTTGCTGTTATCAGACACCTCAACTCTAAATCAGCCCAACATATCAGTGGTCTACATGGCCGGTGGCCAGTAAAACTGATTGTGTGTGCGTATTCCTTTACTTTCTCCTGTTTATTTTATGATCTATTTGAACCATTGGTTTTCCTTCCCTCCCTGCTCGCTTACTCTCTCACTCCCCAGGATTAAATGGCAAATTAAACTTCTTAGGCTTTTCTAGGATGTCAGGGTAGAACACACCGTGGGGGTCTTCCTGTCCCCCCTACTTTGGGTAAACACTCTCACATAACAGGGTCTGGCCCATGGACCTGAATTATCTATCACATTGGTCTTCCAACAGTAACCCCACTTTGATCTTTCAGGACTCCCCTCAAAGAAAATAGACATGCTGTTTATACTTCTCACCCTTTAACAAAAAATCTGATTGCATTTGTCATATATTGGAAAAAAACAAAAACAGTCCATGAAAAGAAAACAGGGGAAATATACTAGATTTTTGTTTCCAAGGTAAGGCACTATAATTTAGTAAGAAAGAGCTTTTTTCTCTTTTATCATTTTGCAAAAAACCCAAAACCAAAACAAAACAAAAAACAGACCTTTTCAGGAGATACAAAAGATTTTGGATAAATACTTGTCACTTGAATTAGCTATTGGGAAATCCTCCTACCCAATAAATTAACATATCAAATTTTTTTCTCTTATCTTACCACACCCGGTAGGGCTTATTTTCCTCTGAGACGTCCTTAAACCTTAAGGGCTCAGAGTTTAAGAGATCTTTACTGATTTCTTTCTTTAGCGGCCTCCACAAACGCTACAGTCAATCATTTCCTCCGGGGGCCCGACCACGCCCATTCCTCAGGCCAAGCCCACTCATATTGCCCCTCCCTCTCTTCTATGGCTCCGCCCCAAGCCCCGCAGCAGAAGATTCTCATTGGTGAAGAAGTTGTTCTAGTCCCACCCCAGAGGGCGGCGATAGGCTGAACTGGCGTGGGGCGGTAGTGGTTGGCTGCCTGCGGACGGGTCTCTCTCCAAGCCTGTCAGAGTGGCTGGAGGCAGTGGCGGCTGTCGGGGCTGGTTTGTCAGTCTGTGAGAGGAGGGGAAGATGGCTCGCCGAGACCCGTTCTGCTAGGAAGAAGGGGGGCAGGTGGTGCTTTACTCTGGAGGAAGCACAGCCGCCGCCGTCGTGGTGGCTGCTAGCCGCTCAGGTCGAGGTTCTGCAGTGGAGCTCCCGTAGCCGCTCTGGTGAGTCGGGGGTGCGATCAGCGCCGGGCCCCCAGGGCGGTCGGAGACCGAGAACTTTTTTGTCAGGGAGGAGCCGGGGCAAGGCGGCGGCGGCGGCGGGGAGCGAACGGGACTTTGTCCCCGGCTGCGGCTTCGTTGGGGGTAACGGCTCCCGCGCGAGGTTCGCGGGTGAGCTCGAGGCGCCGCCGGGCCAGGAGGGTGGGCTGCGGCTAGCGCCTGCTCACCCCGAAGTTGGGCGCAGCCCGCCCGCTGCCTGGAAGACGGCTGCCTCGAGCGCGCGGACCCGGGCTCCCTCCTTTCCGGCGAGCAGCGGTCGGGCCCCGGGCGTGACCCGGGGCTGCAACCTCGGCCCCTCTGCGGGGTGGGCTCCGGCTGGGGAGCCCGCACTCCCACCTCACCTCCTCTGATGCTCCGGCCTCTCCTAGCCCTCCTGCCCTGTGCCTGAACCCTGGGGAGGTCACCGCCATCCGTCCAGTCTGCTAGCCAAGATGGTCCCTGTCGACCCCGCTCCTTTTTGAATGCAGCATTCGCCTCCTTCTTTGGTCCCGCGCAGGGAAGACAGGATCAGAAAGCAGCTACAATTTCTCCTTTGGTTATTTACTACGCTGAAGATCTCTGCAGCCCCTGCCTCCTTCATTGCACGAGTTCTTCTGAGGCTGATTTTTATCCTACCCAAGAATCGTTAGGGCTTCTAGTTGAAAATTGTTGCATTAAAGAGCCCAAGTTTCCCCTCTTCAGCAAAACTGGGTATCCGCCCTTCGCCATGCACGTGTGCTTTGTATCCTCAGAGTTTAGGCACTACTGAAAGATTATAATTTTGCCCTAGTGGTTTCATAGTGCACAGACTCGGTTCTCTGAGAAATACACTATCACATGCTTGGCAGCCACTGCGTTCAGGTAGAAGAGTTCATTCAACTGGCATCTACTCCTTATCTTAGAGACTATATACCACAGGCAATAGGGCTCATTTGTCCTTACGTACATTATTTGTCCTTTGGGTTTCACGGTAGTTTTTGGAGCAGGTATACCACATTTTTGGTTCATGTGACACTTTACCACTTGGGATTTTCAGTGTGTAAAATCTTAGCTGCAGCAAGTCATACGGATTAGTTTAACCTTGTATCAATGTGATAATCCTAGGAGGCTTGTTTATATTAAGATTATATATAAATAATGAATTTATTATATATAAATAATAAATCCGAAGACATCTTTAAAATGTTATTCAAGACTTTTTTTGACATATGAAATCAAACCAATGCAGTGGATGCTGCATTGCCCTAGGCTCAGTATGTACCAGGGATTTAGAAATGAGTGTCATAACTCTTGTCTTCAGAAAATAATTGTGCAATGTATGAGGTATTAGTAACATTATAATAAAGGAACATTTAAAATATCTTGTAATAAATGTGAACATTTAAAATATCTTGTAATAAATGTGAACCTAGTATGGTAAGGGAGCATAGAATAGGACCTGGTCAGTTTACCTTAGATGTTGCTGGAATTGGGAACACCCAGCAGAATTTTGAAATGCAAAGGCTAATGAAGCACTTTCCAGAAGGAGAATATAGTTTTTTTTTTAATTAATTAATTAATTATTTATTTTTGTGTGTGGCCAGCTCAGCCCACCAGGGGGTGGGGCTGGCTGGCATGTGGTGCTGGGGGATTGAACCGAGGTCCCTGTGCTTTGCTTAGCTTAGCTTGTTCTAAGTAGGTGCTTTAGACCACTGAGCCATCTCACCAGCCCCGGAGAATATAGTTTTGAGAAGGCAAAGAGGACGAAAAACTATGGAAGCTGGGAAAGTCATTGACAATGACAAGCCAACAACATTGACACTGACATGGGTCAATGCAAGATTAATAGGAAAATGGTGGGAGATGAGGATAGTGAGGATGGTAGAGGGTCACTCCACAGCATTTTACTCTTAGCTAAAGGGATTGGATTGAAGGTGATGAATGAGAAGCCTTTTATTGGCTTGTATTTTAGATTCTCACTCAAAGGAGGTAGAATATAATAGGCCCTCATTATCTATGTGAGAAGAAAGGAGGAACAATCAAGACTCTGAGGATTTGACTTGGTACCTACCATTAACTGGAAATGAGGAACCCGTACATTGATAGAAGAGGCTAAATTTTATTTTTTTGAGTTTGAGGAAGTGGTGGAACTTTCAGCTGAAGATGTGGATAGCTATTTGGATCTATGAATGTGGAATTTATAAAGGAAATCAAGATTAGGAAAGATGCCAAGGATAGAGACTTTCAAAGGAAGGGGGAAGGGATCAACAATTTTGAATGCTGTCAAGTGGTATCCACTAAGAAGAGGACCCAAGTAGTGAGAGACTATCAGGAGTCCAGAACTAACTTTAACAAATACACTTTTAGGTGGGTGGTGGTTTAGAAAATAGTCTTCAGAAGATAGGGCAAGTAAGGGTAGTTAATACATTAGTTGCTTGTGAGTGAGGCTTTTCAAGAAAACTGAAGTGAAAGAGAAAAACAATAGCTGTAGAGAAGTGCCTCTCAATCTTGGTTACACATTTACAATCTTTTGGAGCACTTTTAAGAATTTTGATTTCCAGAAGGAGCCTAATTCTTATTCCAATGGCAGTGGGCTAGGGCCCAAACATTGGTATTTATTTACACAAGAGGTTTACAACATATAATCAGTGTAACATCTTTAAAATGTACAATTTAATGTCTGACATGCATTCAATGTGAAATCATAAATATAATTAAAATAATGAACATATCCACACCTTTTAAAGTTTTCTCATCCCCTTTTGTAATCTTTCTCTCATCTCCAGGAAACCACTGGTCACTCATCTACTCTCTGTCAGTATAGATTATTTGCATTATTTTTGTTTTATTTTTACAGTTCTCTAAATAATTTCAATGTACAGGTATGGTTGAAAAGCACTGCAGGAAAATAGTGGAAGGAATATTATGTTTATTGCTTACATTCATAGGGAAAGTGAGAGTAAAGACAAAGAGGTAGGTAATTTAGGGAAGATGTAGTAATTATTTGACTAGAATAATTAGTTCTAGTCAAATTAGAAGGAAGGAATTTGGAGTTTTGATCAGTGAGAAAAAAGAGTCTTAAAAGCAACATCTTTAATAAGGAATATGATACAAAAGACTATATTTCTTTGTTATTAGCAGAGTTGTCATGTAACATCAAGATTGGTTCTCTGAAGTACCTCTTACATATTCAGAGAACTTAGAGAAAATCTCTATACTGTGAAAATGAATGCCTCTTAGAAAAACCTCTTCTATGGAGCCTGAGACCCCTGGCACCACCATGTAATGCTTTGTCATTTTTTGGAGGGGGGAGATGGAATTAACAGTTTATCTATTGCTTATTGTTGAGAGCCAAGTACTGCCAGTCTTTTTGGCCCTTTCAGAGTTAGGCTACACTGGGGAAACAGAACATTTAACCCTTTAAAATCTATGTTTTTAAAGCATTTAGCTCAGAAGAAATCTTGTTTGCCTTTTAGCTATTACCTTATAAGTTACTGGGAGAGAAAAATCAGTCCTCCCTTTCCAAAAGGAGACAGAGAAGGCTTATGATTGAAAGTTGTCAAAGGCCCGTTACTTTTTATTCTGAGAAAGGTAATGCCTATATTTTCTGCCCCTACACTTACATTTTATTTTTGAACTTTCTGGTGAAGATTTGGATGTAGAGATCCAGAGCTTGTGCCTCATCCTTGAGTCTTGCTTTTGTTGGGGTGATGAAAGCAGAATGGCTCATCTCTGAACTTTCTTTGGGATTTTACTTGATCATAAATAAAAATGGAGTGAAACATTTTGTCTGATTGTCTATTTTTCTTGTTTTGATTCTTTTATAGCTCTGAAAAGTTCTTTCATTGTGATAAAAAAATCAAAGTATGAGTTCACCTACACAGGAAAGATATCCCTAATTTTGATGTATCCTAAAAAGAAGTAGGAATATCACTATTAGCATGATTTTGAATACTGTTGTTACTGGAGGCATAATAATATTGTAGGATTTTTTTTTTTTTTTTGGCTCCGAATGCCTTCTGGGCAGGTTTGACTGGCTTGAGTTGTGGGGATTGAACCACAGCAACCTGAGCCTGACTGCTTTGTTGAAGCAGCCACTTAAAAAACTGAGCTAAGGGGCAGGCCCCCAACAATATTGTTGTGTGTGGCCAGCTCAGCCCACCAGGGGGTGGGGCTGGCTGGCATGTGGTGCTGGGGATTGAACCGCGGTCGCTGCGTTTTTGCTTAGCTTGTTCTAAGTAGGTGCTTTAGACCACTGAGCCATCTCACCAGCCCCAACATTCAGTATTTTCTTAATTACTACTGTAGTCAATACATAGCCATTGTAGGAAATTTGGGGGATTCAAGACTACCTAAATAATAAATAACATTTTTAATGTTTTCATCCATAGATACTTTTTATTAACATTTGGGTGAATATCCATATAGGTCTTTCTAGATGGGTGATTACATTTTCTTAAACACAAAGAAACTTTTTTTATCATTTAAAAATTCTAAGATACAGTATTTTGTTATTAGTTTATTTTCACTTAACAGGTCATGAATGCTTACCCAAGTCAATAAATATTAATCTTTACTACAAAACATTTACATTGTGCACCCAATATTCTGGTATATAGATATATGAATGTTTATTTAACCACCTTAATGGTTTTTGAAAATTTAAGGTCTTTTCAATTATTTTGAATGAATAGCAGTTGGTTTCTTCATAAATTAAGTATTGCCATGTCCTTTCCTTAGGATAGTCCTGAAGTCATAAGGTATGCACCTTTTAATGATTTTAATAGATAAGAATAGATGGCTTTTCAGAAAGACTGAATAGATTGATCTGTGTTAGTTGTGGCTGAGTGTATTCACACCTTCACAGTTAGCACTAGTAATTCACCCTCACTTGAGAGTAATCTTCTCTAATTGTTATTTACATATATTATCAGTGACAAATATTTATACATTTTTGAGAATTATGTTAGTTTCCTTTATCTATTGTGATATTGAAGTTTTTAAAAACAATTATGAGAACTCTTTGAAGCTTCAGTTGTTATACTTTTGTCAAATTCCATTGTAAATAAATTCCCCATTTATTTTTTTATTATTATTTATGTATTTTAGTACAGGGTTTACAGGGTCTCACTACACAGATCAGACTTGTAGTGATTCTCCTGTTTTCAGCCTCCAAAGTGCTGGGATTACAGGTGAGCATCATCACATCCCGTTTCATTCGCTGTCTCAGCATACCCCGAGGGTGGGGCCCTCACAGCACGCTGGGATGGAACCCTAATCACTGTGCTCTGCCTAAGAGGCACTTTAGTCCACTGAGTTATCGGGCCAGCCCTAATTCTCCATTTTGGAATTTACATTCTGATTTTGTTTTTCTTTTTAAACAAAGTTTTAACATTTTAAAATGGTTAAATCCAACAAAAAAAGTTTTTATGCTTAGAAAGCTCTTTTCAATTCCAAGTTATGTATCTATTTACTCGAATTCCCTATAGTAATTTCACAGTTTTAAAAAATATTTATATCTTTCACCTATTTGCAATGTACTCTAATATAGAGTGGCAGATAAACTTTTAAAATACTATTTATTGAGCCAATTCTCTTTTCCTGAAGGTTTTAAATAACAAATTATATATAGTCTGCCTACCTACCTATAGGTAATTGACTTTTTCTATGTTTCTGTTTCATTGGGCTGTTTATTTTTGCTCCAGTAATTTTAAACTGTGGTTACAGCAATTCTTGTTATTAGTTTTTAGAAAATATTTCAGCATTTTTAAATATTTTTTCAAGGCAATTTATTTAGGCCCCAAAAGAATCTTATTGGAATATCTAAATTTTTTAGAAAAAAAATGTGCTGTTCCTACAAAATATTCACCACTTCTTCAAACAATTTTTTATGACTAAAGCTGTAGCTTTGAATTTCTTCACACGGTTTCTAGTTTTGTATGTGGGTTCTGCCCCTTGTATTTTAGAATTTGATGCAATTTATAGTATATGTGCTGCCAAAGTGAGCACTTGATGCAACTGTAAGATTTTTTTCATTATTTCATATATGAATATATCAGGTGGAATATGAGTTTATTGTCATACACTGTGACTGGTCATGTTATGAAGCTCTTAATTTTAAAAGTTTTTATTGGGTTTTGTAATAACTCAGTTATACCATTTGTAGATTATGATCATCTATTTTTCTTGCCAACATTTAATTCCTTTTTCTTATTATTGCACTAGCCAGAACTTCTAGAAAAATGTTAAATTATAGTAATAGTAGTACACATCCTTGGCTCATTTTTCATTTGAAGGAGAATGCTGGTAGGGCTTGATAATTGTGTATTCAAAATTTTTGTTATGACATGTTAAGAAAATAGTCTTATATTCCTTTTTTATTTTTGAAACTGAGATAGATAGTAATTTGATCACATGTCCACATAATGTACTTTGAAATGATATGTGTCTTTCCTTTTACCTCTTTGTTGAATTTTATTAGAAAATTCACTAGTTGATTTCACCCAATATTGGTTTTTTGGGGATAGAGACAACTTGATAATAGCTTATCTTTTTAAAGTAGTGCTGTATTTGATTCGCTATGAGAGTACTCTCTTAGTGTTTCTTTTGTACGACTTTTTTAAAAAAAAAAACACTTTGGTTTTTAAAACATATACTAGCTTTATAAGAGGGAGGGAGGGAGGAGGAAGAGAGAGAGAGAGAGAGAGAGAGAGAGAGAGAGAGAGAGAGAGAGAGATTTGAAAACTTTTTATTTTTCCTGGTGCTCTGGCAACTAATCTTTTCCTTGGAAAGTTTGAAATAGTTTAGGTATAAAAATGTCTAGTTCTTTGATACACTTTATTGAGATCTTTTTTTTTTTTTTTTTTGCGGAACTGGGGATTGAACTCAGGCCCTTGCGCTTGCTGGGGAAGCGCTTATTCCACTGAGCAATCTCCCTGGCCCAAGATCTTAGTATATTCTTTCTAAGTGATTTTCATAGTTAATTTCATTTAATTATACTATTTTATCAAGGATTTTTGTCCCTGTTGTATAGCTAAACTGAGATGCAAAGGTTGAGTCTTGTTCAGGGTAACAAACCATTAGTCAAAAAACAAGAGCCCCAGTACCTGTCTGATGTTATAGCCTGTATTTTAAAATTGGTTCCCTAACTTTTCCTAATTAGGATATTTCCCTTTCTTCCTATTACTAATAAGTAAATCTCATCATTTCATTTGAATATCTTATTAAGTATTTTTCCTCTTTATACAATTAGCTTCCAAGTTTAGTAAACCTATCCATTATTATTAGTTTGTTCTATGTTGTCATATCTTCTATTTTAACAAATACAGCTTTATGTAGTTATAATAGGTGATCTTGGAATGGGTGGGAGGAGATGGAGAGACTGAAAGTTGACATTATATAATATACTGAATATAATTCACATTTTAATTCAGTGGGTTCTCCTGATTAATTTTCATTCCTTAATCCCATTTATATGTTGTAAAGAATGTTATGCTAAGTATACCATATGGAAAAGATGAAGGAGTTTTGGAAACATAGTACTTGTACCATTGTGGTTCAAATATTTGTTGTTTTTGAACCTTACATCAGAGTAGCCTTTTAGTAGTAAATGTTAACTGTTGTTTATTTGGTGTGTATTTTCTTGAACAAAGAGTCTTTTGATAGTTGAACATTAGTGGCCTTGTCACAGAAATGATTGGGATCCATGCATTTATGCTTGACTTAATGGAAACATTTTATGTCAGGTTTTTTTTTTTTTTTGTACCAGGAATCGAACTCAGGGCCTCATACTTGCCAGGCAATTTATGTTGCTGAGCTACATCCCAAACTCTTGCATCGGTTCTTAAATTGTACTGTAAAGATTATTCTTAGATTTCAACTATTGGATAATTAACATTTATTTTTGTATAGAGTGACATATAGCTTTGGAAATTTTAAAGGATAATGTAAGCCTTAAAAGTACCTAAATTGGGCAAATAATTATAAACTGTATTTTTATCTTTCTGTACTCTTATTTTTTTCTCTTTTAAAATATAGATTGATATTTAGTTAATTCAAGGTATTGATTTTAAAAACATAAGCAGACTCATACTCCTCTCTTCCTTCTACTGGGGCATTAAAAAGTTGCTATTTTACCACTTTGAATTTACTAGACATATATGCCCTTTTTTTTTTTTTTTTTGTATCTTAGGGAAGGGCCTACATGGTGTTCAGGGTCTCACTACTAGATCGGACTTGTAGTGATCCTCCTGTTTACAGCCTCCCAAGAGCTGGGTGTATGGGCACACACCACCATGCCCAGTCTCAATTGCCCTCTCAGTGCTCCCCAGAGGTGGGGCCGACACAGCAGGCCTGGGGATTGAAGCCCCGGGCCCTGCACCTGCTTGCAGGTGCTTTACCTATATGCCCTTGTAAATCTAAATTTCAAGGGTTCTGATGATGTAATTCTTGATAGATGTTACTGTGGCAGATAGAGTGACAACACAGTCCACAAAGCACTTTAGTAGGGAGAAACTATTTTGCCAAATTATGAAGCTTTAAGTGTGTCCTAATAAGAGAATAGAGAAGAAGGCGATAATAGTTTAGAAATGGATGGTGGTTGAAGCATCAACTAAAATGTACAAATAACAAAGACAGTGAGAGAATTGTAGAAAATTTGGAAAAGTTTTTTGTGGGGAATGGAATTAGAATAATGAAGTCAGTGAAGTCAAGAAATAAGACTTTCAGAAGAGAGGACACCTGCTGCAAAGTTAGACAAACACTGAGAAAGAGCTGGTCAACTTGCTGGTTAGAAGGTTCCTGAGGAGTTTATTCTGTAAAGACAGTTAAGGAGCTGGAAGTGGAGGCAGAGGATGAAGACTTAAATCAGAGAGTTATCAGTGAAGAATAAATATGCATGGAAATAGCTGGAGGGGCATTAGAATCTGGTGAATCTCTCTCTCTCTCTCTCTCTGTCTCTCTCTCTCTCTGTCACACACACACACACACACACACACACACACACACATGAGAATGGTAACATTTTGAAATACATTCTCAGTTGTCCAAATGATATTTTGTTATTAATATTTAGACCTATCTTTGACCATTTACTGTGTGTCATATTTTATTTATATTATTTTTAATTCTTAAAACATTCCTGTGCAGTAGATATCACCCATTTTCATAGTTGAGGAAGCTGATACTTAGAAAGTTTAAGTAACTTGTTAGAAAACAGCATGAGTTATTTGTTTTCCAAAGTTAGCATTCTGAAAAGTGTCATGGAGTTCTTTTGTTCTCTAAAGTTAGCATTCTTTTCATTATGCCATATTGCTTCCTCTATTTACTGAACTGTATTAAAACATGAGGAGGGAGGCTATAAGAAGAATATAAGATATGACTCCTGATAGGAAAGAATGGAAGAGAAATTTTAATTATGCTTGAAGTAATTTGGTTATTTTCTATTTACTTTTTAAATATTTATCTATTTATTTCATGCAGGGTCTCACTATGCAGCTTGGACTCTAGTGATCCTCCTATCTCAACCTCCCCAGTGCTAGGATTATAGGCATGTACCACCATGCCCTGTTTCAGTGACCTGCATGGCATATGGTACTGGGGAACAAACTCAGGTCCTTGCACTTGCCTGGCAGATGCTTAGACCACCAAGCTATCTCCTCAGCCCTATATTTTCTATTTAAACTTTCATAAAGAGTTCTTTTCTTTTCTTTTTTAAAATTTATTTATTTATTGTGTGTGTGTGTGTGTGTGTGTGTGGCCAGCTCAGCCCACCTAGGGGCAGGGCTGGCTGGCATATGGTGCTGGGGGATCGAACCGTGGTCCCTGTGTTTTGCCAGGCTTGTTCTAAGTAAGTGCTTTAGACCACTGAACCATCTCACCAGCCCCAAAGGTTCTTTTCAATAAGCTTTCCTTTCATACATATAATATCTATTCTTTAATACTTTTATTTGTAGATTAGATGTTTTATTACCCATGAAAATAATAGTTTGAAAAGAAAGGATAGACTAAGAAAGAACATATCAAGAAAAGTAAGTATATTTAAAATTTTTTTTTTAATGTAGTGAGTACAGGGTCGACTGGGTTTTACTACAGAGATCAGACTCATAGTGATTCTGTTTTTGGCCTCCCAAGTGCTGGGATTACAGGCATGCATCACCATGCCCAGTCTCAATTACTGTCTTAGTGTGCCCCGGGGGTGGGGCCATCACAGCATGGCACGCTAGGGATCAAACCCCAGGCCCTGTGTCTGCATAAGCAGGAGCTGTAGTCCACTGAGCTGTCTGGCCAGCACTTGTAAGTGTATATTTGTTACTTTCCCAGTAAGAATTATAAGTATGTTATATAATTTCAGGTAGCTCCTAAGAAGAGCTTTTGGGCCAGCCTCTTTATGGAAATCACATTAAGTTGGTTTCAGTGATAATCAGAGCAGATATTCTTTATGTCACCAGGTTATAAAGCTCTAAAAAGTTTACTGTAATATATGTGATTTATTAAATGTGAATTCCATCAATCATTTATTGGCGAAAAGGTCCATGTAGATGTTTTATTTTTATAATAAATCTTTTCTTTAAAAACAATGCATAGTTGAAAAAGAAATATTTAAAATATTTTAGGCATTAAATGTTCTTGTAGGAATTTCAAGTACTTTGAGGGGGCCAATCCAGAAATTTTTGCTCTGCCAATTTTAGTTTCATATTCATCTACAGTTGTCTAGGGTACATTTTGTTATATTAGTATAAAGCTTTATTCAAGACTTCATTTTAAAAATAATTTATAACTCAACCTCTGCTAAAACAAATTGTTATTCCAATTAATATGAACCAATATGGTCATACTGAATTATTGCTGCTTTGATTACTATAATTTTTTAAACAAAGGAAAGCAACTACTGTATATTAGTAACATCTACTGAAATTCTGATTAAGAAAAAAAACAGTTTTGCACAGTCAAGATCTGTTGCTTTTATTATTATGGTCTATTAGTAGGCATTATGCCATTAATCATGTTTACTTGTTCTTTCTTACTGCTCCTCTCTTTTTACCTCACCATTTTCTGTTAAACATCTGGTTTGCAATTGGCAGACTTCTTCAGTGGCTGAGAGTCTCATTCCAACTTAAAGGGTAATGACTCACGCTGAAACATCAACTCACAAGTTAATTGGAATTTGGTTCTCTTGACATTTCTCTTTTCTTTTGTCCCTAATGTTGCAGCAGCGAAAACTGCCACTTAGTTTGCAAAAAGCTTTAAGGAAATAAAGTAGAGCTGTGTTTTGGAAAGTATATTTTCATATGCTATTATGTTGGGAGAAAGAGAGGGGTGAGGAGTACATGATGGCAAAATGATTGAAACATAGTATTTGCTTTGTGTTTTCTTTTACACTCTTTGTTTTCCTCATAGCATTTAATTTTATTGTTTTATTTTACTGCTTATATCCTGGTTTATCTTGATTTATTTCAAAAGGGATTAAGGGATGCTTGCTTCTGTTGTGTTTTAGGTTTTCTTGTCTCTTCTAATAGACCATGAATCCCTAAGTCTACTACTATGTCATATTATTTTTGTAAATATAACATCTAGGGCATAGTAGACAACTAATAGTTTATGTGTAGGTAGATGATATTAAACATGTTTAATACAAAAAAAGGAGCCAGATTAATTGCTGGATGCAGTTGGTTACAGTATTGGTGCTGCTATGGTTTGATTTATGTCCCTCTGTGTGTGTGTGTGTGTGTGTGTGTGTGTGTGTGTCTTAACCCTGGAACCTCAGAATGTAACTTAGATAGATCTTTACAGAGGTGTAACTAAGTTAAAATGAAGTCATTAAAGTTCAACATATCAATACTGGATGAAAAATACCTGTTCCATGTTATGCCTGAGATGTTTGATACTCAGACAGATAGTGAGGTTAAGCTTAACAGCCTAGGTTGTATGGTAATAACAATAAGCTTGTCTTCTGGATGGTTAACAACCTAAGTTTGCAGACCAAAATTAGAGAGAAAGGAGGGCCGCAAGGAAAGCCAACATTTTGGCCGTAGTCTTCCAAGGTCAATTAAGACTCAGGACATAGGAGATCTTGCACTGTAATGTCATGTAACTTGGTAGTGTCCCAAATTTTCTGATCAAGGAGATTATGAGGCCAAAGAGGAAAGTGATTGATGATGTAGAGTGTACCTAAGGAGAGTCACATGTAGAGAAAACATTCTCTCAGGCTTTCACAGAGAGCACATTGGCCAAGCAATGGCCATGACTCATCCACATGGCTGACACTGACAAAGGTTCTACAATTTGAGGTACAGGATCTCAGGATAAATCCTGAGGGGATTTCACTGACCTTATCAGATCCAAAAGCTACAGCTCTTGTTGCATAGGTCTTGCTTTATCTTGGTCTTAACCATCCAGCAGAAAAGTATAAAAACGAAGTACAAGAAGTAAAGCCATGTTGTTATGTTGAGCTGTAGGGGACTCAAGTCAACAATTTCTGACATTGCCAGTCAAGCAGAAGACCCAATACTATTATGGACTACTGTTTTCTTTTTGAATATTTTGCTGAGTTAACACACCTATAATATTCAAATAACGGAACTAAACAAAAAAGGGGATATACAAATGAATGTCCATTTTTTATCTGTGTATTCAAAATGGTTAGGATAGATATATAGTTACATTCTCTTAATGAATAGAAGGATTTGTTGTAATAGTCTTTGTAAATAGGATATCATGTCTGCATCTTGTACAGCAAATAACCACTAGGAAGACAGTATGCAATGTGTTAATTATTTAAACTGTTGTACCAATTTGATTTGAAACTGTTTCATTGCTATTTGTCTGTTAATAAAATTATGGAAAAAATTAAAATGAAGTCATTAATTGGGTCCTAATCCAGAAAAACTGGTGCTCTTGAAGTAACAGTTACATACAGAATGAAGACAATGTGAAAATAGGGAGAAGACAGTGATTTATAATCAAGGAGAAAGGCCCAAAACATTCTTCTCTCATCCATCTTACAAAGAAACAACCTGCTGGCTCTTGATCTAAGATTCCTAGTTTAGAGTAATTTCTGTGTTTTAATATGTCCATTCTGTGGTACTTTGTTATTGTAGTCCTTAACAAATTAATATAGATAGGTAGCTTGTATGATTGTAAAACAACAAAAATCTTAGATGCCTTTAATTAGCCCACTCCCAAGTTACAGATTGCCAAGCTTTAATGACCAAATCTCAGAGCTTTTTACATTTCCCCTAGGCAAGACATGGAAGGGGGAGATTTTGACATCTTAGTAGAACAATAGCTAATCATCTCCTTTCCCATTTCCCAAATACAGCCAATGGTAACCAGCTGGCTAATTCTTTAGTTCAACTGAATTTGTTTGGTTTGGCAAGGAGAAAGTGTTTATGGGACATTTGTGTTCTTAAGTGTGAAGAAGCTTCTGCAAATAGACCTGGTTGCTTTTTTTAAAGCAGAAAATGGAAGAAGAAGGCTGAGTAAAATACTTTTAAATATGAGGTTAATTTGAGCTAATTGCTTGTGCATAATATTAGTTACATTACTCACCCTGTGCTGTTGTAAACAGGGGTAAAGCAGTGTCTTTTGGCTCAGGCCCATTGCTTTGGAAGTTGCTATACCCTCTGATCATAAACCAGTGGTACTGAGTTGCCACAGCCATTTTCAGCATTTTTTTCATTAAATGCTTTATTCATAAGCTGAATATGTCCATGTGTTTCTTATTGTTATTTTTAAATTGAGTGATATGTCAAATAATCCAATGTTTCATTGATTTTTTTAGATTATTTTGAGATACTTTGTGAAAGAGAAAATTTTGATTATGTACAAAAATAAAACGCTTGTTCTTTTATATTTAGAGACTGTTTACCAGAGTTCTGAAAGTAGGATAGATTAAGTTAATTAGAGAATGGAATAACAGTATGAATTCCAGAGGGGGGCAAAATTGTCTTTGTCATAAATCAAAGCAAAACAAAAAAACTCCAGTTTATGAAAAAGTAAGACTTTTGATCTAATTTTGACGTTCAAATTTATGTCATATCCGTACATTTTTGGAGCACCCTTATAGCTGATATGTGGGCACTGTGGTAGATATCAATGATTCTCTCTCTCTCCCCTCTTCTCCTCTTTTTGTGATGAGGATTCAATCCAGGACCTTAAGTGTGCTAAGTATATACTCTACCATGTGCTACATTCCCAGGTAGAGTGATATAATTTCTTATCCTCACCCTGCTTCATTCCAGTTGAGGAAGATACTGAAACAGTTTCCTCAAAATCAGATGTAAGCCAGGGGCAAAGCTGGGTCTATGAACTGAAAACTTTCACCCCATTATCCTACCTTATTTTTTTATTTTTATTTTATTTTTTTTTTCTACCTTGTTTTTTAAGACTTTATAATTCTCCATGGGGCTTCTGTCAGTAGATTGCCTGCCTGCCTGCCTGTCTGTTTGTGTCTGTCTTTCCATCTGTCTCTCACTGTTCAACCACAATGAAATAATTATGTCAGTTTAAATTCAGAAACAATTATGAGGATCAGTTTTCTATTAAACCAAGATATTAAAGAAATTTGCAAAAACTGTGAAACAATGTCACTCATTACTATTTTTTTGTTTGGAAAAAATATTTTTAATAAAATGTTATTTATATTGATTTATCATTATTATTTAATGAATATTTAAAACTTTGCCATTAAAAGTTTCCATATACAAGAAAATTAATCAGTATTAATAACTACCATGAAGGGCCAGCCTGATAGCTCAGCGTAGTAAAGCACCTGTTTAGGCAGAGCACAACAGCGGAGGTTCGATCTCTGGCGTGCCATACCGGCCCCAGCCCCACCCGCCGGGCACGCTGGGATGGTGATTGAGACCGGGTGTGGTGGCACACACCTGTAATCCCAGCACTTGGGAGGCTGAAAACAGGAGGATCACTATGGGTCCGATCTATGTAGTGAGGCCCTGTATTCCCTGTATTAAATGCATTAAATAATAATAATAATAACCACCATGAAATCTTTTTGGCATTTTCAGTGATTTTTTTTCTGTGCTTATTATATTTATTTATTTTTGTGGAACCAGGGATTGAACTCAGGCCCTTGCCCTTGCCAGGCAAGTGCTTATTCTACTGAGCCATCTCCCCGGCACTTCTTCTGTGTTTAGGACAGGGTCTACAGGGTCTTACTATGTAGATCAGACTCATGATTTTCCTGTTTTCAGCTTCCCAAGTGTTGGGATTACAGGTGCGTGCCACTATGCCTAGTCTCAATTTTAGTCACAGCACGCCCTGGGGGCAGGCCAGCACAGCACGCTAGAGCTTGAACCTCGGCCACTGCACTCTGTTAAGCAGGTTCTTTACTCTGCTGAGCTATCAGTTCAATAATTTTTATATGACTGAAATTTTGAACTATTTGTATAGTATAGAAAAGTTTGAAATAATGTACAATTCACTACCTTCTTTTGAAGAATAAGATAGCAGTGGTTAGAAGGTTTAACATTTCTTTTAATTATGTGGAAAAGATTTAAATGTAGCAATTAAAAACTTCAGCAAACAAGGCTGGCCACAGGAGGCCTAGCCGTCGCCATTGCTGCCATGACTTCCTGTCTCCAGTGATCACAGAGGAGCTCCAGCACATGTTGCAAGTACTCAGCACCCACTTCTGAGGCCTTTGAGTCCAAAGCCACCACTCCAAGAGCACTGGATAATGTGCCTGTGCTATGGATGTATCCAAGAAGGAACAAGTCTGTAGGCCTTTTCTGCTAATAGTTTATAAACCTACCAAAGCAGGGGAAAACTTCAATAGACAAAAGTATTAGTGGAGATAGTAGGTGTAATACTAAAGTGTTCATAGCTTTTTTTTCTTGGTAAAAATTTTGTAAATGTTTTGTAGTTGCATAATAAGCAAAACTTTTGTTTGAACTGTGTATTACTGATTTTGTTCATTTCTTGTAATTTTATTATGATCCTAGTTCTTGTGATTGTTCCCCTCAAGAATGTAGGGTATGCTGGGCATGATAGCACAGGCCTATAATCCCAGTACTTGGAAGGCAGAGGCAGGAGGATCTAAGCAAGTACCAGATCACAGTAAGTTTGAGGCCAGCCTGTGCTACATATTGACTTGAAGGCCAGACTGTGCCACAGAGCAAGATCGTGTCTCAAATGAACAGAAAACAAACAACAAAATAAAACAAGAATGTAGGGTACTACAATGAATCATTTTTCTCATTTATCCCCTTTTCCTCTGCCATCTGGATTATATACTCTTTATGAACACAGACCAGATTGTATTGTTCTTCTGCCAGTATTGCAAAGTAAGAGGAATATTTTGCAGCATACTCGGTAAGTACATAGGGATTTTTGAATTATTACTATTGTAATTTGATTATATGGCAATACTGACTTTTTCCTTATATAAAATATATTTGAATGTATTATCCCCTAACATAATCTTCAAGTCTGTGTCTTGTTTTTACCTAGTCCTACTCTCTTTTTTTGCTCCTGTTTTGATTCTACAGGCTATATTGTGAACAAAATATATGAATTTGAGAAGGGATGAATGATAAATTTGTCAGCTTAAGGTCCTGGTCTAGTAAATAAGCAAAAAGCCTTTCCACTACTGTGCTACTTATGAGGCAATTGGACAATAATCATATTAATGAATGCTCTTGAGGTAACTTTTTTAAAAATTTTTCTTGAGGTAACTTCTGATTCAAGATTTTTATAGCAGTATTTAAAAATCTACCAACAGATGACTGGCAAGATAGCTCAGCAGACTAAGTGCCTGCTTAGGCAAGCTCAGAGACCAGGGTTCAATCCCTGGCACCACATGCCATACCGCCCTCTGTCCACACCCTGCTTATGCTAAGCTGGCCACCTAGTCCAGGTGTGGTGATGCACTCCTGTAATCCCAGCACTGAGGAGGCTGAAAACAGGATTACTACAAGTCCAAGCTGCGTAGTGAGACCCTGTACCAAACACATTAAAAAAAAAAAAAAAGTCTGCCAACAGGCTTTACAATTTGTGCCTTAGGTGCCGGGACTAAATAGACTTTAATTTACTAGGGCAATACTTAACATATACTGAATTTATATTTTGTAAAAGATGGTACAAACATCTTTTACAAAATTTTAGCTTATAAAGAATCTTATTTCCGCCAATAATTGCTCAAATTTCTGGTCCTTATTACATTTAAAATCATTCATTTGTGGTATTTTTATGTTTAATGGAATGCATAATTTAAATTAATGAATTCTTTAGGAATTTTAAAAATGCCAATGAGATTTTCTAAGCCAAGTTTATCTACATTCATCAGTCAGTCTTTAAAAGCACCTAAGGATGCAACTGTGGCTCACAGTCGTGTTATAGTTCTCTTCTGACAGTTTGCCTTGGCAACCCATCCACCTTGTCAGCACAAGCCCCGAGATTTTCCTGGTAGGCTGTAAAAATCAGAAGAATGAAAAAGGAGAGAAAACAGAGAGGGAAAGCATGGCAAATGGAGGCTGGAGTGGGCTGGTGTATTTTGGAGAATATAAATGAAATTTAGACAGGTAAATTATAGTTATATTTTAGGGTGGATGGGAGTTGGAAGACCTGATAAATGTATGTTATGCTATGTTTAGAAGAAAAGTGGTGTTTCCAGATGATGAATATGGCAGTAATGTACATGGTGCACTGTAGAAGGAAGGAGCCAGGAGCAGGGAGGCTTCTTGAGCAGCCTATGCGTGTCAAGGCGATACAGGCCTAGACTGAGTGTTGCTGTGGAGATTGAGAGCAGATGGTAACTTTGACAAGCATAATGAAGAGTGAAATTTATTCCTTTATCCACAACTATTCATTAGATATTATATGCATTTATGCTAATATCTGAATTGAACTTTAAATTACTAGCATAATTTTATTTTTTTTATTTATTTATTTATTTTTACTAGCATAATTTTAAATAATTTTTTAAAATATATGACTTCAAAAGTAAAGCTTTAAAATTATATCTTCTGATGAAGATTTTCAACTTTTCTGGGGGTTTTTGATATTAAAAATAATTATTATATACCTTTGATCTTCCCATTATTTTTATACTTTACTTGATTAACAAGTTGAAAGCAACTACTGATTCACACATGTAAGAAATCCTCTAGCAGGTATGATAGCTTGAACATCTAGGAGGGCTGAGGCAGAGAATTGAAAGTTTGAGCCTGCTCTGCTCAGTGTAACTTAGTGAGACCCTGTCTCAAAATAAAAACATATAAAAAGGGCTGGCAATGTAGCTCAGTCTTAGGCCATGGACTAAATCTCCAGGACAGCACACATATATACACAGTGTCTCTTAGAGGGTTTTACTTTTTTTTTTTTTTTTTAAGTTTTTTCCCCATAATTTTATTGAGAAACAAATAGCAATGAGACAGTTTCAAACAAAATTGGTAGGACAGTTTCAATAATTAACACACTGCATACATTCTTCCTAGTGGTTAATTGCAGTACAAGATGTGGACATGATATCCTATTTACAAACACCATTAGAAGAAATCCCTCTATTCATTAAGAGAATGTAGCTATATATCCTAACCACTTTGAATACACAGCTACAAAATGGACATTCATCTGTATCCCCTTTTTTTGTTAAGTTCTGTTATTTGAATATTATAGGTGTGTTAACTCAGCAAAATATTCTAAAAGAGTCCAGTAACCCATAATAGTTTTGAGTCTTCTGCTGGACTGGCAGTGTCAGAAAGTGTTGACTTGAGTCCCCTACAGTTCAACATAACAACATGGCTTTAATTCTTGTACTTTGTTGTTATACTTTTCTGCTGGATGGTTAAGACCAAGGTAAAGCAGGTACTAGGTAAAGCAACAAGGGTTGTAGCTTTTGGATCTTATAAGGTCAGTGAAATCCCCTCAGGATTTATCCTGAGATCCTGTACTTCAGATTGTAGAACCTTGTCAGTGTCAGCCATGTGGATGAGTCACAGTCATTGCTTGGCCAATGTGCTCTCTGTGAAAGCCTGAGAGAATGTTTTCTCTACATGTGACTCTCCTTAGGCACACTCTACCTCATCAATCACTTTCCTCTTTGGCCTCATAATCTCCTTGATCAGAAAATTTGGGACACTACCAAGTTACATGACGTTACAGTGCAAGATCTCATATGTCCTGAGTCTTAATTGACCTTGGAAGGCTAGGGCCAAAATGTTGGCTTTCCTTGCAGCCCTCCTTTTTCTCTAATTTTGGT
>NW_004524591.1:12845723-12846830 GCF_000260255.1 Octodon degus | reverse complement strand
GACCCATGTGCAGCTGAGAAAAATGTGTATTCAGCTGTGTTTGGGTGGAACACTCTGTATATGTCCACCAGGTCCGTTTGTTTCAAGCTCTGGTTCAGTTCTGTTATTTCTTTACTAAGTTTTTGTCTGGTTGACCTATCTTTTGGGGATAAGAGGGCGTTAAGGTCTCCTGTTAAGATTGTGGTATTGGATATTAGATTTTTCATGTCCATTAAGATATGCTTTATATAGTTGCGTGCTCCCATATTTGGTGCATACATATTTATGAGTGTTACCTCTTCCTCTTGAATTTTTCCCCTAACCAGTATATAGTGGCCTTCTTTATTTTTCTTGATCATTGTTGGTTTGAACTTGAGACTGTCTGAGAATAGGATTGCTACCCCTGCTTTTTTCTCAGATGCTGGGGCATGTAGTATTGTGTTCCATCCTTTGACTTTTACCCTATGAATGTCTTTATGAGTTAAATGTGTTTCTTGTATACAGCATATTGTTGGATTTTGTTTCCTAATCCACTGTGCCAGTCTATTTCTCTTAATTGGTGAATTGAGTCCATTTACATTGATGATTAGAAGTGAGATGTATTGACTTACGATTGACATGTTATTTACGTGTTGTCGTTTACTCGTTTTTCTCCTGTGTTTAATTGTTTTCCCTATTTAGTTGGTTGCTTCTGATGTCATTCGTGGAGTTGTGATCATTTTGGTCCCTCTTTAGAACATCTTTCAGTATCCTGTGTAAGGTTGGCTTTGTCATCATGAAATTGTTTAGCTGTTCTTTTTCATGAAAGTATTTCACTTCTCCATCCAACTTGAAAGAGTTTTGCAGGGTATAGTAGTCTGGGCTGAAATTTGTTTTCATAGAGGACTTGAAGTACTCTGCTCCATGCTCTTGCCTGCATGGTTTGTGAAGAGAAGTTGGCCGTAATTCTGATGGGTTTTCATTTGAATGTGATCTGCTTCTTTTCTCTAGTGGCTTTCAGTAGATTATTCTTGTGCTGTATTTCGGGGATCTTGACTATTATATGTCTCAGTGTGTTTTTCATTGGGTTGAGGTTACTTGGTGTTCTGTATGCTTCAGTTACCTGAATGTCAGATTGTTTCCTCATAT
>NW_004524591.1:12836833-12844734 GCF_000260255.1 Octodon degus | reverse complement strand
CTTTGTTGTAGATCTTTGTTGCAGTTATAACCTTAGCACCTACTGAAGTTCAGGTGCAGATCTACAAATTTTGGATTTATCCAGCTGTGCCTGGCTGGGGTCTGGCTGCTGTGCTCAGTTCCTTCCTGCTGCTGCCCTTGGGGGTGAACCTGTTGTGCCCCTCTGGCAAGATGTTCTGCTGCTGGACTAGCTGCTTGGTTCTGTCCCCTGCACTCTCTGCAGGGATTGCAGCTGCAGGGTTTCACCCCAGGCCTGTATGCTGCAATCCCTGTATGCCTGAGCTGAGTCTGAAGGGGACAAGGTAGAGTAGTGGGGAGAGGCAGCTCTCCCGCACACTCACTGGGCCTGGGCTAGGACTGGATCTGGGGGTTCCTGGAATGGGACAGAAATTCCTACTTGGTGGGTGGGGTGGGGGAGGTACTATGGAGTGATGGGGGTGTCCAAAAGGGGTGAAAGACGGTCTCACCCTTGCTGTGCCTGGACTGGGACCTGTAGGTCCTGCCGGTGCAGGGTAGCTGGGAGCTGTCCCACTCACTCACTGGGCCTGGGCTAGGACTGGATCTGGGGGTTACCAGAATGTGGCAGAAATTCCTTCTTGGTGGGCGGAGTGGGGGAGGTGCTGCAGAGTGGTGGGGGGTGTCCCAAGGGGGTGGAAGAGGGTCTCACCCACGCTGCACCAGGGTTGGGACCAGTAGGTCACACCAGCGCAGGGTAGCCGGAAGCTCTCCCACACACTCACTGGGCCTGGTCTAGGACTGGATCTCAAGGGTTTTACTTTTAAAGAAAACATTTTGGTAGATGTGATGGTACATGTGCGTAATCCCAGCTACTCTGGAACCTGAAGAAGGAGCATCACTGTTTCATAAACAAATAAACAAACAAACTGTAAAAATAGAGGAGGGATGGAGAGCAATAGGGTATTTTTCTAGTGTGCATGAGGCCCTGGGTATAATCCCTATTAGTATTTTTTTTTTCTTGTAACAGCCTATATTTACATTCTTACATGCTTAAGAATGCATAAAAAGTCATTTCTTTGCAATCTTGCAATGCCAACTATCAATCATCATTTTAACATCATGTAAATGAGATTTGTACATCAAGCAGTTCTTGAAGTAGATTGTTATGCTGTTTAAAAGAAATTGAAATGTACTTTAAGTTCGAAGTTATTTTCTCTGGCTAAAGCTAATGACATAAAATAGGTATAGATCCAGTGAAAGAACCACATTAACTATTCTTATACAAGAATATTATCCTTGAGTAATGTTGACTAACATAAAGTTTGCGTGTTAGAATATAAGCATAAGAGTGAGGCTAGCACAAGATCTGGCTAGCACAAGATTCCGAGTAGAATTCCTGGTACCCACCAAGTAGAAGACCATGAAAAGAGAAATCATGTTATAAATATCACTAATGGTATTGTCTTTATCATAATCAAAGTTTCTTTCTTTCTTTCTTTTGTTTTTTTTTTGGTGGAACTGGGGGTTGAACTCAGGCCCTTGGGCTTTCCAGGGAAGCGCTTATTCTACTGAGCTATCAACCTGGCCCAAAAATTACTTTCTTTGTTTTATAATTGTAAATATATTGGCTACATCATTGCTTTCACTTTTCTCTCTGCTAGTTAGGTCCCTGTGAGAATCTGGCTTTCAAGCTGGGCACAGTGGTGTACAGTTGTAATCTCACATGCTGGGGAGGCTAAGGCAAAAAGATTGCCATATTTTAGCCATTCTGGACATCTTCATGATACCCTGTCTCAAAATAAAAAGTAATGGAGGAGCCGGGGAGATGGCTCAGTGGAATAAGTCCTTCCTTGGCAAGCACAAGGACCTGAGTTCAATCCCCGGTTCCATACACACACCAAAAAAAGTAGTGGAAATGTAGCTTAGTAGTAGAGTGTTGGCCTAGCGTGATCAAAGTACTTTGTCCGAACCTTACGAGAAACAAAACAAACAAAACACCTGGCTCTCAGTGATTTCATTTCACTGAAACTTTTCTTTCCTATATCATCTTCCTGGACAATCAGATTCTTTATGGTAATTAATTCTTAAACACATTTGCTGCTTTTCTCCTTGATCTTTTATTATCTTTTCAAGAGGCTTGTATTTTATTGGCCCACCTTGAAACTTCCCTTGCCATAGGGACCGAATTTCTTTCCCATAGCAAACATTTTCATCATGGATATTTATTTACTTTGGAGTCTATACTGAGGTTATATTCACTTTGGGAAAAGTCATTTATTGTTATAGCTATAACAATTATTCCTACATGGAAAGCTTTATAACATGACTATAGCTCTGATACCTTACCTTTGCTTTAGTATAAAATTCCTTGGTTTCAGGATGACTTTTATTGCCTGCTATGATTGCCTGCTGTAAAATCATGTGTAATGTATTGGTTATTTGCAAATATTCTCCCTCTTCCTCCCCTGACATTCTAACAGATTTATCTGAAGTCATGTGCAATATATTGCTAATTTAGATTTCTTTGTATAGTTAATCAATGGCATAAATGTTGTATTAAAATCTGAGAATGAAATTCAGTGACCAAGCTAGCAAACATGTTTAAATTTGTTCATTTATTCAGTGGACAGATGTTTCTGTTTCTATTAATGTGTGAGCCAATTTAATAAGGCTACATTGTAACTTACATGCTAAAAAAAAAAAAAAATCAAAGGAGTAATTACAAGTTAAGAGTGACCTGACTAGGAAGCGGTTTCTATTTATTTATTTATTTATTTATTTATTTATTTATTTATTTATTTATTTTGTGGAACCAGGGATTGAACTCAGGTCCTTGCGCTTGCCAGGGAAGCACTTATTCTACTGAGCCATCTTCCCAGTCCCTAGGAAGCAGTTTTTAATGAAAAAGGTCTTGGGGTTTTCTGATTCTAAGTCTAATGTGAGCTGCTTCTGTGAGACTTGATGGTTGTGCAAAGGTATAAAATTTTAGGTTTCCCTGGTAGAACTGGTAGCTTGTTAGATTTCTTCTGAGTTGGTATATTTATAGTAGATACTAGATATGTTTGCTATTTCTGCCTGTGCAAAGTGACTTCTAAAAAAAAAAAAAAACTTGTATCCACATGAGTCTATACCCTTGGTCTCAAATGTTGAATCAAGGTGAGACATATGTCTCAAGGACAGCCAATCCCTGCACTGGCCAGTCAGTGTTATCAGGCTCAAATAAGGAACTGGTATAATCAGAGTTTTATGTCCAGAATTTAGAATTGTGAGATTGAGAAATGCAGGTTTGATACAGAACAAAGTGTAGGCCTGGGACTGAAAGGTCATGATAGGCTTGAATAGCTATCACAGATCATAGGCAGTGATGTTAGGAAGATATTCAGCAAATGAAGAATGCCACACATGCTCTGAATAAAACAAGGAGACATAGTAGATGCACTACCTTCAGAAAATGGAGATCTGTGTCCTGGTTTCTAGCTTTTAGGTCTAATTTCCTGAACCCCTTGTCTTGCTACTGTTCTTGCCTTTGGATTTCTGCAAGATTATTTACAAATATTGTCTGTCTGTCTCTGTCTGTCTGTCTTTCTCTCTCATTTTTGTTCTCTCCCTTTCTCCTTCACCCTCCCTCCTTCCTCTCTCTGCTTCTCCCCCCCTCCTAGAATTCTAACACTTTTGACTAAAGTCATGTGTAATATATTGACAAATTAGATTCCTTTTACATAAGAGCAACTAGACTTATTGGTACTAGAACAAACACATACCTTAGTGGGTCAGCATTTTATTTAAGAAGCATTCTATGCTTTGCTGTGGTTTATGATGGGTTTCATGACTTGTGGTTTCCTGAAAGACTGAAACTGTGTTTCTTGGTGGTTTAATTATACAGTTAACAATCTTGTTGATTCTATCTCCTCCCTCTTTTTTGTGGAATAAAGGTTTTATAAGCCCCTAAATTTATGATTAATTTGAAGGCATGTGTTATAAATAGAATGATGCCCTGTATTTTGCTATGAAATTGATAAAAATAATCCCTCTGGAAAACAGTAATGTTATGAAAGCAATCTATATATTCATAGTGTACTTTACTTTGAGACAATATGGGTATTGGACATAAGGATTTTATGGTAATCTACATATACCCTTTTCTGTGAAAATGCTTAATAGCCTAATAAATTTTCTTTTATGTCACACATTTTACTCATTTTTCTTTTGAATATTTTTTTCATATAGATGTATGATAAGCAGAGATTTTTTAAGAATCTTCTAGTTTATACCCTGATTTTCATGAGTTTTACTTAAATAATCCTAGACAGATGAAAAAAATCAATTAAAAAGAACTTTGAAACTTTAATGTTTTCTCTCAATAGTACATTTTGATCAAACTAATGTCCCCAATAAGAAGAGTGTTAATTATTTTGTCAAACATAAATTCTTAATTGTATTGTGTTGTTATATATTATTATGTTAAGTGTGTCAAAAGTTTTAGAGATATAAAGCAAAAAAATAAAAATGAAACTTAGGGTTAGGATTAAAAAATTTGAATAAAATGACTTGACATTTCAGGAAAATTCCGGGGAGCCGGGATCGGGATAGATATAGATATAGATATAGATATAGATATAGATATATATGTCTATATATCTATATATATCTATGTAGTAACAATGTTTATCTATCTATGTAGTAACAGTGTTTATATTAAGTGAATAAATATTTTTATATAACAGTGACAATTGTGATATGTTTGCTTTCTTGATTATGCATAGCATTTATGATGATCATGGGTAGTAGTGAGTTTTGTGGATTATTCCATGGCCATGGACTTCTCTAAACTTTGAATTCTAGCCAAACTCTTTCATGACATCTGCCATTATTAACAATAAGGATCCAGCAAAAGAAAATACTAGCATAGTGCAACTACTTTTATTCGACAGTTCAGGGATTGAATCCTAGTTATAGTAGGTTTTATTACAGATTTTTGGAGAAAAATTTAATTCCTTGATGGGAGGAACTCTACCTTTGATCAAACTAATATCCTCCAATAGAAGTTGACATAATGCCTTGCACAAAGGTGATGTGTCCTAAATGTTTGATTCAGATAATATAATGGTTATTTATTTCTGCCTAACCATCTTCAAACTCAATGGTTTTAAATAACAGCTATTTATTATCTCTCACAAACAGTTGAGTAGATTTAGCTGATCCAGTCTGAGTAACAGAGCTGCAGTCACTGAAGGCTTTACTTGGCTGTGGTGGCTAACATACTTCTGTCATGTGGCTAGTGCTTGATTCTTCTCTCAGCCGGCAGCTCAGCCACAGCCTCAGTTCTTTTCCATGGAGCCTTCCATGGTGGTTTGGGCCTCCTACACTGTGGCATCTGGATTGTAAGAGGCAGAGAATCCCACATGCATGAATGTTGACTCCGCAGATTTTTTTTTTAAATTTAAATTTTATTTATTTATATATATGTGTGTGTGTGTGTGTGTGTGTGGCCAGCTCAACCCACCAGGGGGCGGGGCGGGCTGGCATGTGGTGCTGGGGGATTGAACCGCGGTCCCTGTGCTTTGCTTAGCTTGTTCTAGGTAGGTGCTTTAGACCACTGAGCCATCTCACCAGCCCCCCCGCAGATTTCTTTTTTTTTTTCTTTTCAAAGTTTTATTGATAAACATATAGCAATGAGACAGTTTCCAATCAAATCAAAAGTACAGTTTCAACAAATAATACACTGCATATATTCTTCTTAGTGGTTAATTGCTGTACAAGATGCAGACTTGTGATCCTACTTACAAACACCATTAGAAAAAATCATTCTATTCATTAAGAATGCAACTATATATCTATCCCAACCACTTTGAATACACAGATACCCCCCCCCCCCGCAGATTTCTTATGGCCTGGCCTCAGAGGTTTTTTCAGTGCATGTGAGATTCTTATGTTGAGATTCCTATAGTATTTTTCACATGATTATATTTGGTTTATGATTTTTTGGAAGGAGTGCCATGTCATACATGATATTCATGTGACATTACAGCTGATGTTAACCTTCATAAAGGCAATGTTTGCCAGTTTTCTCTACCACACTTATATTTCCCCCTTTCCATATTGTTTTCTTTGTAAGTGAATCCCTATGTCCAGTTCACCCTCAGTGAGGAGGCAAGTACTAAACTTTTCCTCCTGGAGGAGGGCGAATTTACATTTAATCTTGGGAATTCTTCTGTAAGGAAGAGATATCTCTTACTCATATTTACTCATTTGTGTGGACTCATCTTTGTTTATTTTAACTTTATATTTCAATACTACATTATTCATTTTTTTGTTCAAATTGTCCTATTTGCCTTTTAGGCATTTATTCAGGTTGGCTCATTTGTTTAAGAGTATGAGGTTTCTGTACTCAAAATATTTGAGAACAGCTTGGATAGCAAACAGTTTGCATAGCTTATGATCATAAGATTGTGTAGCTGAGGCAGGGAGGAAATCAGTAGTACTAGAGGAGTATTCTAGGAATTAATAGTTCAGGATGCAAGATGAAAATCACCAATAATTTAAGAGCAGTTTAGAGGAGTCATAATAAGCTAGGAGCTAAGATCATTTAAGTTGGGGAGTGATAGAGCAGGGCAGGGTGGTTGAGGTGGGATTGATTAATAACAGGAACCTAAAGCAATATTAGGTGGACAGTTAGAGGGGAAAGGAGAATGATCTAGAGTGGTGAAGTGGAGGATGGAAGTGAACTACTTTACCTCTAGGCCTACTAGTTTCTTTCAGGGCATGTGAGGAAAAGCAGTCACTCTACGAAGGTGCATGTAGCAAAAGCAGTATCTTCTGAGAAGAAAGCAACATTCAGAGAACTGGTGAAGATTTTGGTAATACTACAAAGTTAATTCCATAGGACATTGTGGAGAGATTTCCTCTTTCCAGAATTAGGATGGGATAGGAGATAAGATCAAGATAGAGGTTGTGCAAAGAGTTATGAAGATTTATGTATGAAAGATAAATGTCATATGGAGTTTTGTAGTTGTGGTACCTGACATCCACAAAAATGACAGAAGGTATGAGTTTCTTAATTCATGAACTACAGGCAGATATCTGTGCTGAAACTGATAAAGTTTCTGGGTTGGGAGGCATTTCTCTGATGCTCTTCGGAGTTCAGTATGAGACAGAGGTGTGTGGAGGAAGTTTTACTCTGAGTTTGGATGTATGTTAAACCCATGAATGTTTCTGTGAGTTCAGCTGTAGAAAGAGAGCTCCCACTTCATCTCTATCAGATGAATAATAAGAGGCCTGGGGTTGAATGGTGTTATTAATATGTAATATATAGACAAGAAAATGCTCAAATCCTGATCAATTAGGCTTGGTGAATTTGCAACAAATGTTTACATGGTGTAAATTTGCCACTAGATCAAAAAGTATCACCAGAATTCAAGAGATAAAGCCCGCAAGAGCAGCTGCTGTCCAAACTTCTAATACAGTTAATTTTGCCTGTTATTGAAGTTTATGTTAAGTATAATTATAGAAGATATATAGGTATTTTGTCTGACTTATTTTACCCAACATTGTGGCACTGACCTAGTTTTAATCTGTTTGTTCATAGATATATTTTATTGTATTCAATGACATGTGTGCTATACCATATTTTATCTGTTCTACTCTTGATATTTGGTTTATTCCTAGTTTTTGGCTATTTAAAAATTATTGTCCTGATGAACATGTGTACACATTCCTATTGAGTATATTTGAATGGGTGGAATTTCTAGATGCAAAGAATATGTATGTATTCAAACTTAGAAGATACGTATTTCCAGACTTTTTGAAGATACTGTTTCAGTTTCTGTTCACATTAGTTGTTTGTGACTATTCTGAATATTCTCTTCTCTTCTCTTCTCTTCTCTTCTCTTCTCTTCTCTTCTCTTCTCTTCTCTTCTCTCCTCTCCTCTCCTCTCCTCTCCTCTC
>NW_004524591.1:12822009-12836733 GCF_000260255.1 Octodon degus | reverse complement strand
TCCCCTCTCCCTCTCCCTCTCCCTCTCCCTCTCTCTGTTGTGGCACCAGGGATCAAACTTGGGACCTCGAGCTTGCCAGGTAGCTGCTTATGCCACTGAGCTATCTCCCTGCCACTCTATATCTTTGAACGTTCTCCTCCCCAGTGCTGGGATTACAGGTGTGCACCACCATGCCTGGTCTCCATTGCCGGCTCAGCACACCTGGGTGCAGGGCTGGTGCGGCCTGTGGTGACAGAGATAGAACCCAGGTCCCTACACTTACCTAAGCAGGCCCTTGGTCTACTGAGCTATCTCACCAGCCCTTGTATCTTTTCAGTACATGGTATTGTCTTTCATTCTGGTCATAATTTGGTGTATATATGCATGCATGTGTAGTGTAATTAATTGTGCCTTTTAATTGGCATTTCCCAGGTGATTAACAAAAGTGAGTACCTTCCCTGTGTTAAGCTTCCACTTGGTTCAGTGATGATGATGCTTTTCCTATTGATTTGTTTCCCTTTTTCTTAATAACTTATATGTTCTTTCTGTGTACTGGATATAAGACTTTTTGATGTATATCTCAAATAACTTCTCCCATTCTATGACTTTGCCTTTTCATTCTTAGAGGTATCTTTTGATGAATAGAGGTTCTTACTTTTAATAATATCTAGTTTATCTTCCTCCTGAAAATCAAAGTAAAATATAAAATAAAGCATTAGACAAAATTAATATAGGTTTACCTCTTTGTGGTCAGAGTTAGAGCAGAAACTTTGACTCCCAACTTTATAGAGTCAAAGCAGGGGCTGGCGAGATAGCTCAGTGGTCTAAAGTGCCTGCTTAGGCATACTTAGGCATACTTAGGCAGGCGCAGGGTATGGCGGTTCATTCCCGGCACTACATGCGTGCCATCCCCACCCTCGGGGTGGGCTGAGCCAGCCAAAAAAAAAAAAAAGAATCGAAGCAAAGATCATCAGTTAAAGAGATTTACAGATTTACATCGGTTAAGAGATAATATGAAAAGAGTCCAGTTACTTTCTTTTTTTAGGCAGGTTTCAAATAGAAAACTTTAATTTTTCTATTCAATATGTTTTTACATAGTTTCTCTTTCTTACCATACACACTGTTTAAAATTCAGAAATGCAACTCCCGGGTCAAGCAGTGGTTTGACCACATATTTAACTTTTCCTTTTGAAACTACATTGAAATGAGAATAACAAAATTTTAGCATATTTTTTGCAGATAGAGATCAGTAGAAAAGTGATCATTTAAGGAGCAGGGCAAATACTGCAAATACTTCTTTTTTGGGTGGTGTACAAAATGGGCACCAGCAGAGGGAAGCTGGAATCTCTGGAAGTGGCGTGAAGGAGAAAAGGGGCAGGGTGCAAGCAAGATTGAGGAGGGCCAGGGCGTCTGTGTACAGGGAAGCTGACTTGCTGCACTCTACTTTCTGCACACGGGAAACCCACCGATCATGTATTTGGTGCTAAGGGAAAAGAAACAAACTAGAAAGAAAACATGATCTATAGACACTGTGAAAATTGCCAGCTCTAAGCAAAACTGCTGTATTCCAGCATTTAGGGATCATCTGTATGATTGCTGTGTACCAATGGTCCTGAAGAGAAGGCTGAGGTTTGTGAGACTCATGAACTGGAACTCCAGACCACTGGTCAGAAGATCCCAACACTCAGACCCAAGGAGTGCTACATAATCTTGAAAAACGCTCATGAGACAAAGGAGAATGACCAGAAAGAAATAAGACAAAATTACTTGCAAAATATCAGACATAATATAGAGAAAGAGAAACAACCTTACAATAACAACTACTAATAACAACTTATAATAATATATTACTAACAGCTGTATAATAACTATTGTATTGTTATCTTGACAAACCTAACAAGCTATTATATCCATGAAGCAAAGTTGAATCTCATGAAAGAAAATCAAGAAAACTAGAGAAGAATACAGAGAATTTAGAAATTAAAGATATATTACTAAAGTAAGAATCCAGTTACTTTAAAAGAGAGTGTTTCCTGGTACTGAAAACCGAGGATATAAATTTTCTCCTCTGTTGACTTTTTAAGTGAGGTAGCATGTGATCCACTGTGCTTTTGTTAACATGTTGGA
Organism: Octodon degus; assembly: GCF_000260255.1. Taxonomy (NCBI): domain Eukaryota; kingdom Metazoa; phylum Chordata; class Mammalia; order Rodentia; family Octodontidae; genus Octodon; species Octodon degus. The sequence goes on along the minus strand of NW_004524591.1, from coordinate 12,834,627 downwards.
CATAATACTAAAGTCCAGTGGTTTCAAATAGACAGTTTTGTTAAACCAGTGGTACATTACAAATGTGTGATAATTTGGTAGTCTGACTTGATTTGAGGATAAAAGGGTTTATTTTATTGAAAAAATAGGATTCATATCATTCAGGTCTTCATGAATGAATTAATGTATAGAATGCATTCTTTGGCAAGTACCTGTGTTATTCATTAAGGTATATCTGTAAACTCTGATAGATGGTACATCAGAGATTATGAGTTTGAATTATTCTTTAGTAGCTTTGGCAGGTACTATTGTAAGTGTCCTCCCAATTGTCCTTTGGAATTGGGTTCTGTGGTGATCACTTTTTTATTGATGAAAAAGCAAGTCAAATGTCTTATTCAGAGTTATAGTACAGATAAGCAGTAGAATCTGGATTCAATCTGCAGCAGTTCTACATCAGTTTTTGCTACATTATAATGCTGATAAAAGTTAAGAAACCTGTGCATTAGAAAAGAAGTTTAGATACAGAAAAAGTTTTCCTTCAGGAAATAGTTTCTAGTTTACTTCCATGTAGATAGATGAATGAAAAAGTGTGTTATACTTTACTTAATAACATTTTGTTTAAGATCAAAATGTTTTACATTTCCTTGCACTTTCTTTTTTCCTATTTACACTTAAGTAAAGCCCAATTTTCTGAAAAACGATTGCTAAATATAGGGTCATTACTTGAATATTAAGCACTTTTACTTTGTTAAATGAATATTAAATTGGCAGAAAACCAAATGGCTTTGTTATTATTATAAAGAACTTAAGAAATAAATGAATGAACTTGCTTTAATATTTTCTATAGAGTCAGTTTTGGGTGTATCTCTTTTGATATTTTTAAACATTCAAATATTTTCTGCAATTTTAAGATGAATGATCTCTTCTGAAATTATTGAGCTAAAACTATGGAAAATCTTTTAGTATGTTTCACAACTGGCATTCCTGAAAGCTAAATAAAAATTGCAGAGCCTGTTTCCTCACATTATGATATTTATATTTTTGTCAAAATGTTTTATATTTAAGGCCTGTTTGTATACATTTGTCTCAAAATGAATGTAGTGAGTTATTCTTGAAGTCTTTAATTTTACAAATAAGTAACTTATCTTTATAAGAGTATGTTTATCTTTATGATAATCTGACTGAGTAAAATAAATTCAAATTTTTGACAGTTTTCTGTGTTTAATTTTCAGATTGAAGGCTTGGAACACATGTGGAAAGATGTTCACTTCAGAGAGAGGGGTTGTGGAAGAATGGTTGTCAGAATTTAAGGTAATATTTATTGTTCTAGTCTATTACAAAGAAGGTTTGCCTGTGTTTAAATTTCAGTGGTTCTTTAAATTTTATTTATATGAAAGGTCAAATAGTCATGGGAGAAGTGTGTTCTAGCATATATTTTTTTCTCATTAACTTTATTGAAAGTCAATAATTATATAGCATATTAAAAATTGTAGACAAATATTGAAATGTGAAAGATAAAAGATGTAAACAGTGAACTTTAGAGAAATATTTCTGAAATTAATACATAGCATGAGATTAATAGATTTCACATTGTAAATAAATTTTTTACAAACTTAAATGAATATAACAATAAAAATAAAAAAAACAATAAAAATTGTCCAAGATAAAAATGAAGAGGGCAAGGAGAAAAGCTAGGAAACATGATAGGGGCAAAGCCATACATTTATACATACAAGATGGGTAAGGCAATGATCCTGAGAACTATCAGCAGGTTGTTGAATCTAGCAGTTACTGGGTGGGATTCTCACCATGACTAACTATATATGCTGATACATGTTAACTGAGTGACTGCACCGAAGATAGTAATGTGTAATAGTGGGATCATGCTTGGAATGCCTGTCATTCTGGTCTTCTAAATATGTACTGCTTGTCATGACTTACCAATTATGGCCAGACTGTATCTCAAGTAAATGTTTTTTGTTTTTTTTTTAAGATGTTCCATCTTACGCCTAAGATGTTTGATACTCAGATAGTGAGGTTAAACCCACCTGCATATGTAGGGCAATAATAAGCTTCTCTTCTGGAGGATTAACAACCTAAGTTTGCAGACCAAAAATTAGAGAAAAAGAAGGGCTGCAAGGACAGCCAACATTTTGGCCCTAGCCTTTCGAGGTCAGTGAGGACTCAGGATATAGGAGAACCTGTACTGTAACGTCATGTAACTCAGTTGTGCCCCAAATTTTCTGATCAAGGAGATTATGGGGCCACAGAGGAAAGTGATCGATGATGTAGAGTGTGCCTAGAGAGAATCACATGGAGAGAAAGCATTCTTTCAGGCTCTCTCAGAGAGCAAATTGTTCAAGCAATGGCCGTCATTCATCCACATGGCTGACACTGACAAAGGATCTACAAAATGCAGTACAGGGTTTTGGGATAAGTCCTGAGGGGACTTGACTGACTGTGTCAGATACAAAAGTTACATTTTTTGTTATATAGGTCTTGCTTTATCTTGGTCTTAAGCATCCAGCAGAAAAGTGTAGAAACAAGGTATGAAAAGTGAAACCATGTTAATATGCTGAGCTGTGGAAGGCTCAAGTCATCAGATTCAGACATTGCCAGTCTTACAGATAACCTACTACTATTATGGACTACTGGACTATACTGGAATATTTTGCTGAATTCATGCACCTACAATATTTAAATGACAATGGAATACCCATCTCTGACAAAACTGAACAAAAAAAGGTGATATATACAAAATAGAATAGATATAGAGCTACTTTCTCCTAATTCAATAAGAAGAAAGATCTGTACTAATAGTGTTTGGACTGGATATCATGTCTGCATCTTGTGCTATGAATGACTACTACAAAGACAACAATATACAATGTATTAATTTTTGTAACTCTCCTACCAACCTGTTTTGAAGCTTTCACATTGCAGTTTTTTTCTCAATAAAATTAAAAAAGATAAAAATGAAGAAGAATTTACATATCAGTCATATAATAGTTCACTCTGTACCAAAATCAAGAAACTTATGTTCATATAATTGGAATTCTCAAAGTAGAAAGGGTAGGCAATAAATATTTAAAGATTTAAAATTACTGGGGCTGAAGAGATAGCTCAGTAGAGTAAGTGCTTGCCTGGCAAGTGCAAGGGCCTGAGTTCAATCCCCAGTTATGCAAAAAAAAAAAAAAGATTTAAAATTTCTGAGTTTAATTGAAATTATAGTACCAAATTTCTAAGAAAAATGAACCTTTTTCACAATAAATTTGAATAAAATCATACCAAGATACACAAAAATGAAATTGTCCAAAATTGTAAAGAAAAAATCATTAAAACATATACGTAAAAAATATTAGCTATGGAAGCATAAAATTAAATAGCATCTTATTCCACATTAGAAAAAAAAAGAGCAAGTGTGTGAGAAATTAGACTAATTAATTCAAAGGGTGAAAGAAAAAAAATCTGTCCTCATTGAATTTTATGCTTAGTAAACATACATTTCAAAACTAAAAGTAAAATATTTTCTGGTTATACAAACTTGAAATATTCTAATACCTCTGGACTCTAGCATATCTTAATAAAGATTTGTTTACACATAGTAACCTTTTCTAGGAAGTTCCTTTCTTCTGAGTGGTTCAAGTTTACTCATTTGTTTATTTTCTCTCTCACAGCTGTACTACCAAGAATAGTTATGAATGGTGATGTCATTCTCCAATGTGTATGCATTATTTATTGATAAAATGCTTCTTCCATGGGGGGTGTGGTGGGCAGTGGAACTGGACAGGACTGACAATGAAGGAAAAATGGGAAGATATTTCCCAGCTGTCCACTAATGAGACAGCTCATTGGGTCATCCAGTGACTGTAAGATGAGTACACAATCTTTGAGTAGTTGATAAAGAAAATGAAACACTTATCTTAGGAACTTTTCTGTGTGATAGCTGAAATTGTATTCCTTAAACCGTCTAATTCCTTTCCCCTTCCCTTATGTGTCATGTAATTATGTGAGTGTTATCATAAGCCAGAGAAGTGAAGAGTTTGGGCTATAACTTTCACTTTGATTTAATCCAGCCCTATGAGTTCTGTGTTGAAAATCAAAGCTGATTCTCTGTGTCAAAGTGACAGGAGGGAGATATTTCATTCTTACTGATATATGTTTAAATAACAAAGTTTTGTTGATCTATGATTTTAGACGACAAGTCTTCTCAGTGAGTAAGAATATAATAGTCACTCTAAATAGGAGATTGTAACATTTTCAGTTGCAGTGTCTTCTTGGGAGAAGCAATGTTTTCTGTAAATTTTTAGGTGGCCCTCTTTGTCTCTGTTGTCTAATGCTGATGACTGGCTGGGAGATTTTTACTTTCTTGTGTTTTTTAGTCATGAATTTAAATCTTATTTATTTATTTATTTATTTATGTATTTAGTACAGGGTCTCATTACGCAGCTCAGACGTATAGTGATCCTCCTGTCTCAGTCTTCATTTCTTGTTTTTCTTTAGTCATGAATTTATTTTGTTTTGTTTTCTTTTTTTTTAAATTTATTTATTTATTTTGTGTGTATGTGGTGAGCTCAGCCCACCAGGGGGTGGGGCTGGCTGGCACGTGGTGCTGGGGAATTGAACTGCGGTCCCTGTGCTTTGCTTAGCTTAGCTTGTTCTAAGTAGGTGCTTTAGACCACTGAGCCATCTCACCAGCCCCTATTTTTGTTTTCAGTATTTGAGATTTTATCAGTTGTGTTGATGATCAATATACATGATTCACTTTTTACACAATTCTTAACACACATACTAAAAAAAGCCATGTATTGTTGTTCAGTCATTTCAATAACTCTTCAAATGTAGAGGAAAAAAAAAATGAGGCCGGGGAGATGGTTCAGTGGAATAAGCACTTCCCTGGCAAGCACAAGGGCATGAGTTCAATCCCCGGTTCTGCAAAAAATAGAAAAAAAAAAAAAAAAAGTGTAGAGGCAAATTTTCTGTAAGAGGATTGAGTACCATTATCTTCAAATGCTGACGAAGTGTTAATTAAGTCCCACCAATTCACAATTTTGTATCACATACACTACATATAAAAATTTTTGATCTTTCACAGCACATTAACAAAATGAGGCAAACTGGACTACCACTACCGAAGATGTTACAGAGTGTACAGGATTCTGACAGGGCAGCAATTAGGAAGTAGTTTTCTTTAGGAAACAATTCTACTAAAAACATGGCAATAGAAGTCATTTAAAATATCCAAGACATATTAAATGCATGGCTGTAATTCCAAATTGCCATTTAGTATGCTTTGTATTACAGGATATAAACTAACCCCCACCTATGGAATGTTAAGCTGATATCCAATAGTCAAAGCCTGCCATAATTCAATATCCCACTATTTGTGGTTGTACCAAAAAGTAAACAACCAGAGAATGATTTCACCTCTAAAAAAAAAATTCTTTACACTTAAAAAATGCAATGAGGTGAGATTCTCTCCTTTTAAAAAATGTTTCTAGGGGCTGGTGAGATGGCTCAGTGGTCTAAAGCACCTACTTAGAACAAGCTTAGCAAAGCACAGGGACCGCAGTTGAATCCCCCAGCACAACATGCCAGCCAGCCCTGCCCCCTGGTGGGCTGAGCTGGCCACACACACACACATAAATAAATAAAAAATAATAATAAAAAAAAATGTTTCTAGAGCTACTAAAAAACTTGCATTTACAAAATAGTTGATAAGAATATTCCTCTGGATTGTACAAGAAAGGAGACAGGGAGCACTGATAAGAGATGGCTTGTGATTAATCAGACTTGGCTTCTTTCTCTTCTGCTTCATCAGAAGCTGCACTCTCCTCATTTTAGTTTCTCCATTTTCTTCAGGTAAATCTTCCTCAGCTTCTTTTTTCTTTTCTTTTCTTTCTTTCTTTCTTTCTTTTCTTTTCTCTCTCTTTTTTTTTTTTTTTTTTTTTTTTGATTAGCCACTTCAGCCAGTTTTCCCTTGGCTCCCGTTTTCCCTTTTGCTTGCACTTTTTTGTTTGAAGATTTACCCTTTCCCTCTCCCTTTTTTGGCTTCGTTTCCACTTTAGCCAGGACAACCTTGCCTATCTACTCTTGGGCTCCTCCTTCACCACCCCTACAGCCCAGCTGATCTTCCTCTTGGGCATCTTGGCGGGTGGGGGTGGGGGCTTGTGGAAGGTGGAGGTCGAGGTGCATGGGAGCCTCGCCAAGCTACCCTCAACCACTGCCGTTCCTTCCGCCACCAGACTTAGTCATGAATTTAAATCATTTATTTATTTATTTATTTATTTATTTATTTATTTATTTATTACAGGTTCACTATGCAGCTTGGACACATAGTGACCTTCTTTTCTCAGCCTACCCAGGTCACCAAGCTATCTTCCCAGCCCCTTAGTCATTAATTTAAAAGCTATCATAGAATAATAGTGGAGTGTTGCAAAAACATCCAATATATACTGTATATGGTGCTTTCTACATATTTTAATAGTTAAAATTTTGTGAGATTTTTTCCCCTGCTTATGTTATCTTTGTAAATAAGCATTTGAGATGTTTTAATACCTTTTTTCTTCCTGTTTCAAAAGTGTTTAATATGGTTTGCTATGTTTTGTCACTTGGGATGGGACAGGTTGATGGAAATTGTCAAGTTTAATAGCTGAGTACCATTTCTTCTACAGCATTCTTATGCTTAATGTTGAAGTAAAATTGCTGAAGCAAATATAGCCAGTTACTCATTCTATAAGATGGGAAGTGTAAGTGCTGGTGAGATAGCTCAGGGGACTAAGCGCCTGCTGAGACAAGCACAGGCACTGGGGTTCGATCCCCAGAACCACATGCCGTGCCAGCCCTGCCCCTGGGTGTACTGAGCAGGCAACAGAGATGGGGCGTGGTGGCACACACCTGTTATCCCAGTGCTGGGAGGCTGAAAACAGGAGGATCACTATGAGTCTCAGTGTGCAGTGAGACTCTGTACCAATTACATAAATAAAAGAAAATAAGATGGGGAAAGAAGATATGTTACATGGTGGGTCATAAAGGAGGGGTTAATAACTGAAAATTGTAACTGCATCATATAACTGAAGATGATGACAGGCCAGGGAGATGGCTCAGTGGAATAAGCGCTTCCCTGGCAAGTGCAAGGGCCTGAGTTCAATCCCTGGTTCCGCAAAAAAAAAAAAAAAAAAAAAAAAAAAAAAGATGATGACTGCTTCCCTTTCATGCACATTTGTTTGTTTCTTCTTTCCTCCTCTTGACTTGGCCTGTAGGGTAGGGACCTAGGAAGTGCAGTAGGGTGGACTGAGGGGGAGGACTGCTGCATTGGCATAGTGTGTGTACCTCATGTCTGAGGAAGTGGGTGATGTGAAAGGTTATACAAAAGCCAGTCAGAGATGCTGTGTTGGTAGAGTGGTTATACTGAGCAAAAAAGTAAGTATATTGAGAATAACAGGAAAGAAGTTTCTTTTTGTCTGAGAGAGGAATTACAAATACAGAATGGGGAATGTCAAGAAACAACTCTACAGTTTTAGGTTGTTATGGGAAGAATAAATATAAATGCATGGATTCCAAGTATGTATATAATAAACATACATTTGTCTATTCATATGTGTATGCATATATTCCTAGCACTGTTCACAAAAAATACCTAGAAGCAATAATATTCCAGGAGCAATGAATATAGCCCACTCTTGGTTTTGATTTCTACTAAAAGAAACCAAAGTCTAAAAAAATAAAAGTTTTATCTAAGTAATATTTTATTAGCAAGATTTATATTATCTAGGTAGCAATATTTTACTTATTAAATTTTTAAGTTTAACGCAAAGGTAAGAAAATGGTTCCATCGGGAGGAGGAAGTATAATCACAGGCCACATGGAATAAAAGTAGTTTAATTTAGTTCTTCCAGTTCGAGGTTAAATCTACCCAATTTTCAAACAAATTAGTCTCATCAGTGTTTTAAGGTATCTTCAAGTCTAAGTTATAGCCAGTTCAAGGGAAGGTATTTCCTTGGTTAGTTTGGTGGGCATTCCTAAAAGTTACTTGAGTGGTTTTTTTATGGGGGGGGGGTTGGTACTGGGGATTGAACATTGAGTGTTATTTTGAATTAAGTCAATGTGTATTGAATTCAGCTCTGTATTTGATAAAAAGAGCAAGATTATCAGGCTAAGTTAACAGAAGTAATAAAAGGTAGAAAGATGCTTAGAAGCAAATCTAAGTAAGAAATTAGAGTAACTTGTCTTTTTTTAATTTTTTTTATTTTTCAACAAATAATACACTGCATATATTCTTCTTAGTGGTTAATTGCTGTACAAGATGCGGACTTGCGATCCTACTTACAAACACCATTAGAACAAATCATTCTATTCATTAACAGAATGTAACTATATATCTATCCCAGCCACTTTGAATACACAGATACAAAATGGACATTCATCTGTATACCCCATTTTTTCTAAGTTCCGTTATTGAATATTATAGGTGTGTAAACTCAGCAAAATATTCTAAAAGAGTCCAGTAGCCCATAATAGCATTGGGTCTTCTGTTTAACTGGCAATATCAGAAATTATTGACCTGAGTCCCCCACAGCTCAACTTAACAGAATGGCTTTATTTCTTATAATTTCGTCTTCATACTTTTCTGCTGGATGGTTAAGACCAAGGTAAAGCAGGACCTATGCAACAAGAGTTGTAGCTTTTTGGTCTGAGAAGGTCAGTGAAATGCCCTCAGGATTTGTCCTGAGATCCTGTACCTCAGATTGTAGAACCTTTATCAGTGCAGCCATGTGGATGAGTCACGGCCAATGCTTGGCCAATGTGCTCTCTGTGAAAGCCTGAGAGAGTATCTTCTCCCCATGTGACTCTCCTTAGGCCCACTCTATGTCATCGATCACTTTCCTCTTTGGCCCCATAATCTTCTTGATCAGAAAATTTGGGACATAGAGTAACTTGTCTTTTAAAATTATTTGTAGCTGCAGCAACACCAGGAAGCTTCGCTGATAGACGTGGCAAACACACTGAGCCCGAGGCCACTCCTTCCGGTGTACGTGGTGCCACGGCACTTTTTCCAGGCTATGTAGATTTGTATTTTTACACAAAGATTAAGCTGTTTAGTTTTATATTTGTATAGTCTTATGACCTTTTGCTATAAAGTTCACGAAAAACCTTCCATGTCAATAAATATGTACCTATGTAAAAAATAAATAAATAAATAAATAAAATTATTTGTGATATTAAATTAGATGTTTTAGTTAAATTATTTAAGAAAGGAAGTTTTGGGGTGTGTATGTACTTTTAGATGATCCTATTTGGTGGTTTACCTTGGAACATAAGACTAGGTTCAGCAGGCCCTTTACGTTTCTACTATAAATTTATACTTTAGTGTAATGGTAGCCAGCTGTTCATCTTAGTGCCTTTCTCTGAGGGATACAGGAAGCAATCCATGTGTTTCCTCACTTGGGATAGTGAATATCAAGGAGTGTGCACATGTGCAAAAATGCCAAAACAGGGTTTGGGCCCAGCTTTATGTTCCATCAAACTAGTTTTGCGTATGTTTATGTACGCATCACAGAGGGTCCAATAGACCCATACCATTCCAGGATTTGTTTTTAAAAAACAAAGCTTTCTTTTGATTTTTCTGGTAGAAGTAGCCCAATTCACTACAGTGACACATGAAAAAAGCAGATTTGCAAGTTTTGGAGAAGATCAAAAGTGAATCATCAAATTACTCATGTATGGATGATGCAGAAGACCCATTGTAGTAAAATACATTCTTTTGTAACAGTAGAGTGGTGTGGGTGCGTGATGATGATGACAGTGATGACTGATGTTAGCTGTGTGAGCCAAAGTTCCTTTGACAGTGAAATGGATCAATAATTGACTGACACAAGGGCTAGCTAAAGCTCCTGCTTAGGCATAGCACAGCAATTGGGGTTTGATCCCCAGCGTGCCATGCTGGCCCCACCCCCAGGGCACTCTGAGATGGTGATTGAGACTAGGCATGGTGGTGCATGCCTGTAATCCCAGTGCTTGGGAGGCCAAAAACAGGAAGACTACTACGAGTCCAATCTATGTAGTGAGACCTGTAGACACTGTACTAAAATACATTTAAAAAAAAATTGACTGATACATGGGGAATGCAGACCTTCTCAATTCAGATGACAAAGAACCCCAACAGTGTGAGTACATATTTGAGTAGTTAAAATGTTGTGAAATAGCTGTACAGTCAGATGGAACAATCCAACGTTAGAATTAAGTCCAAAAATATAGTGAAGGTCTTGGGAGAGGTGAAATGTATTGGACAGAATGCCAGAATGCCAGAATGCCAGAATGCCATTCATTGTTGGCAATTATAACAGACAAAATGCTAGAAGGTGCTGTGAAATTTGCAAAGGCTGAAAGCAAGTAAAATATTCTATATGCACCAATAGCCACATTCAAAAGTGTACTTATTATGAGACCCCACTAGCTGAACTGAAAGCATTCATAAGTCTGTGTACTTAGCACAGATTTCTCATAGTGACTGCAGGAATATAAAAGCCTTATGGAAAAGTGATGGGTCAAAATATGACATAAAAATTATGCCCCTGGAGATATGAAGACTTATTATTCTTTAAATTTAGACATTTATCCTGGAACTTAGCCCTTAGGTCCTTATTTGTGTAGTAATCAAATGATGTTGTGAACAGACTTGTTCTCATCTCCTGCACTAATTGGAATGTGATACTCAAAAATTGGTTTACTGGATTCCAATTGATATTACATTTGCTAACAGAGCACAAATTGACCAACAGAGGAACAAAGCAGAAATTTCAAATGAAGTGTTGCAGTTCAAAGCAGAAACTTGTATAAAACAATATTTGAATTTCAGAAAGATATAACATTGACCTCATATATGGCAAAGAAAAACAAACTGTTACTGCTGATGTCAACATTTCACCATGATGGAAATATTGATAGGGCAGCCTTGACAAAACAGAAGCCTGGGGCTGCAGAGATAGCTTGGCAGGCATAAGTGCCTGCCTGGCAAGTACAAGGTTCCAAGTTCAATCCCTGGTACTGCATGCTGTGCCAGACTCTGGCATCCCAGGTGTGCCGTGCCAGCTCTGAAACCAGGCATGGTGGCATACGCCTGTAATCCCAGCACTAGTGAGGGAGAGACATTAGGACCATTAAGAGTCCCTACTGTGTAGTGAGACCCTGTATCAGGAAAAAGAAAACAATAAAACCTCTGCAAGCCTGGGATAGAAACTTAACAACAAAATGTGGTGTAGATGTTGTGATGAATCATGTAGCAACTATATCATTTTAAACACAAAGCATTGGTCAATAGTTGGGTTGTACTCGATCCTATGCACATGTAGCATAAATAGTTTGATATTCTACAGAGAAAATAACAAAGGCAAAATATCATGGAGAAGTTTTCTTAGAGGATTGCGACTGGAGCTTATACAAGATCATTTATAGCAGAGGAAAAACAAGATGTTTCTGCTCAAGGAACTGCAAAAAAAAAATTGTAGAGCACACTGGTGAGCTGACAGGAGAACAGGCAGGTGCAGCCTGCCTGCCATAACAACAGGAAAACAAGATGTCAACTGTGCCCTACAAAAAAGTACAGGAAAACAAAACATAAGTGCTATCATTGTAAACGATACTTGTGTATGGAGCATGCAGTTGCCATGTGTGAAGACTACCTTGGGTGTGACAGTTGAAGCAAAGCTTACTTTTGTGGTGGACATTGTGTCTACACTGTAATTTCACACAGGTTTTTATTTTTTATGTTATCTTTTAGGTTTTGTAAGCAAGTAAATAGCTGATGTGAAAATGTTGATGTCTATTCTAAGCACTTATTACGTATTTGATATTGTATTGACATATTTACCTGCTAAGTGCATATTGTACAGTGTCGTAAGAGCCAGACATGGTGGTGAGCACCTGTAATCCCGGCACTCAGGAGACTGAGGCAGGAAGATCACTGTGAGTTTGAGGCCAGCCTAGGCTCCAAAGTGAATTCAAAGCCAGGATAAACTGCATAGTGAGATCCTGACTCAAACAAACAAACAAACAATATAATAGGAAGCTCCAGACAAAACAGGACAAGACTGCCATATAGGAAAGGAACGATAAGCATACATGCTGACAGTTGAAGCAAAGCTTATTTTTGTGGCAGAGTTCTATTGGTATTTAAATTTTAGCTCATATAGGAGTTTATTTCTGATGTTATCTTTAAGTTTTGTAAGCAAGTACACAGCTGATGTGAAAATGTTGATGTCTATTCTACACATACAATAAATATTAAAAATAATAATTTACTACGTTGATATTTCATATTCTTGTTAACTACACACTGTATATTAAAATAAGAACCTCCTGAAACACAGAAAGACCACTGAGATGTCAAGTATATCCTACAAAAAGGTCAGGAAAGCAAAAGACATGTGCTATCATTTTAAGTGATGAGTGTGTATGGAGCATGCTGTTGTCATGTGTGCAGACTGTCTTAGTTGTGATAATAAAGATTATTTTTTGAGTGCTATTGGTATTTTCATTGTAGTTTACATGGCAATTTATTTCTGATGTTCTTTTTTTAGACTTTGTACACCAAAAATGAGTTGATGTTGAAATCTTTGATGCTTTTTTAAAATTTTTTTA
>NW_004524591.1:12814842-12819561 GCF_000260255.1 Octodon degus | reverse complement strand
GGACCTGGGCTAGGACTGGGTCTGGGGGTTCCCGGAACGCGGCAGAAATTCCTACTCGGCGGGCGGGGTGGGGGAGGTACTGTGGATTAGAGGGGGGCAGCCCAAGGGGGTAGGAGAGGGTCCGGCCCACGCTGCGCCTGGGCTGGGACTAGTCCCCCCGGTGCAGGGTAGCAGGAAGCTCACCACACACTCACCGGACCTGGGCTAGGACTGGGTCTCTAAAGTAGTATTTAAACAGAAAAATTAAAAATGGTACAGAATTTCACTAAACAAAATAATATGAATTTCACAGTATTTGTTATATTGCATAGTGTTTTATTCAAATTAGTTGTTCATATTATCAGATATAAGCATGCAAAATTGGAGGAAGAAAGAAAAAAAGAAAAAATATATAAGAAAATAAGAAGAGAAGAAGAAAAAAGAATTGAAAAAAGAAGGCAAAACAAATGAAGGATTAACTGCTCCTCTCCATAGACCAGAAGAAATTCCCAGTACAGTTGTCCAAACCATACTGCTTACATACATATATATATATGTTGGGTTTCTTAGACCCTTAATGTGTCTTAATGACAAAATTATTCTTATGCTTCAAGGCTACAAGTAACTATGATGCTTATAAGGCCAAGATCATCATGGTTTATTAAGTGGGCAAAGAGTCAGAAGCCTTTAACCTAATCATAATTTTTCTACTAGGGGCTTTTGGGATATTGAGTAAGTCATACAATTTCTCTAAGAGTTACTATCTGCAGAAAAATTGAAGTAGATGGTCTCTGAAGATGATTTTTAGTTTCTATATTTTTGTGATTTTTCTGTGGCCATAATTTGAATTCCTTTCTTTCTTAACATTTGAATTCTTAACTGTATAACCTTACTCAACAGTCTCTTAAACTGTCTCTTAAATATTCACAGCTTGTTTGTTCAAATCTTTCATTTAAAAATTTAAATATTTTTGCAAAAGCTGTTCACACTCTAGCTATGGTCCCTTATTAGTATTTTCTTTATATACCAATAAAGTGATTATTATTTCACTTTAAGATTTCATGAGGAGGGCCATCAAGATAGCTCAGCAGACTAAGTGCCTGCTTAGGCAAGCACAGGGACCGGGATTCAATCCCCCATACCACATGCTGTTCTGGCCCTGCCCCTCGGTGGGGGGGGGCACGGTTAAGTCAACTGGCCACTGAGAAGGGCATGGTGGTGCACACTATATTCCCAGCACTGGGAAGGCTGAAACAAGGGGATCACTATGAGTCCCAGATACATAGTGAGACCCTGTACCAAATACATTTTAAAAAAAAAAAAAAAAAAAAAGAGGGAGTCTGCCCCTTAGCTCAGTTCTCCAAGTGGCTGCTTCAGCAAAGCAGTCAGGCTCAGGTTGCTGTGGTTCGATCCCCACAACTCAAGCCAGCCAGACCTGTCCTGAAGGCATTCGGAGCCAAAAAAAAAAAAGATTTCATGAGTAATCCATCTCCCTTTTCAAAGATTTATTTGTAATATACTTTCCTTGAATTTTTTTTTCTTTATGCCATGTGTGGACTTATCTAATAGATTTTCAAACTTGCAATTTTTTGATTTTCCAGTAGTCACTAAATCTCAATATGTGACTCAAAATCAGTCTTATGTATAATGTTGTTGAGCAGAATTATTTTTATTTATTGGTTTTCACCCATCTGTCCTTCTGTATTAATTCTCTTCCACCCAACCCATATAACCTCCTTACATTAAAAAAATCTGCCAAATGATGCTTTAGAATGAAACATCTGTCTTTAAATTTTGCCAAGAATGATCTCAACATAAATTCCCATTATTGCTTTTCGTCTTTATTTTTTCCTACTGAAACATGACAAACTTAGGCTGATGCTTAAGAAGGCCAATTCTTCTGAACTAGTATACAATAAGAATATTTAAATATTTTCTATAATGGTTCTTAAGTTTATCCAGCTCTTTTAGATTTTAAGTTTTTTAATCACCATTTGTGAATACAGCAGTTTTATACTTCTCAAAAGTAACTTTCTGTACATCTATAAAATTTTAAAATGACAGAATTATGAGTGTAGTAAGTTTGATGCATACACTGAAAAGTATAATTTGTTGCTCTAGTGAATGTTCCAGTGTTAACCAGGAGAACATATTATTACTCACTAATAGTTTTTAAAAGACTTGTAGTTCAATGCATTTTTTCTTAAATTTTATAGACATATAAATATACTAGACATATGTATATATTTATATTAGATATTTACATAATGTATTTATATATAAAATATCTAAAATATATTTTATACACAAATTTAGGCTTGTTTCTATTTAGGGGATTAGAAATCTTCTGTTTATTTGAGTTTTATTCTCCTTTATATAATTTTCTCCTGTATTAGCTTACTTTTGATCAAATAACAGAAAAGGGATGTTGCCAAGAGATCTTTTGTTACTGCTATTGAAATACTAAAGAATGTCCTAATCCCTTTTTGTGTAAGCTACTTCCTCACCCTGAACAGTGGAAATTTTCTAATAGTTCACATATGCTTACAGTTCTGGTAAACAAAACTCTCATTAAGTTCTCTTATATATTTTAAGGTGAAATATGATTGACTGTTACTGTCTCTTCTGTCTCTCTGTCTCTCTCCTTCTCTCCTTCTCTTCCTCTCTCCCTCTCCCTTATTCCCTCTCTCCCCCTCTCGTTCTCATCTAGGGCCTTGCACTAAGCATCATTCCCCAACCCTTTTTATTTTGTATTTTGGTGTCAGGGCTTGAATTTGTAATCCTCCAATTTCAGCTTCCCAGAGTGCTTGAATTACAGGTATGCAGCACTATGCCTGGCTATGCCTATTCTTAAAGAATCTTTTGAAGTGTAAACACTGAGAGTTTTCATGTTTTATTCCATTCTTCTGTCATATATTCCTTCAGCAAAGATTTGAGTATGAGCCTTTGTACTGAATGATGTGGTTTAAGAAGTGAGACAGTTGTTTTTAAGCAACTCAGCAGAAAGTAAAAAAAAAAAAAATCAATAAAATATCATTTAATTTTTATATAAAGTTTATACGGTTTGATTTGCCATGCCTGTTTATGCACACGTGCATCTATATGTAACAACATGCATGTTAAATCATGAACTATTAAGTGGTGGAATGGGTATGTAAGAATAGTATATAGCTTGAAATGACTATTAGCTTTAGAAATATCTTGATACATGGTATCTACAATATGATTAGCTCTGACTGACTGGAGGAATTTGGATGAGAAAGAATAATGACACAGGAGGCAAATATTGCCACGTGTTATATGCTTTAGAATAGATCTTTATTATTGTTAGTGCTTTCCCTGTGGCTTTTTTACTCAAAGCCATATGACTCACCACTGGCATTTTCATCTCTCTCCATTCCTCTCTGGTCATGGTGTCTTGTCTAAATTGGGGGATGGGTTACTAGCAAGCTGTGATTCATTATCCATATTTTAAATGATATAGAAAAACTAGTTTTTTGCAATGTGGACATCTTTTTCTCCAGTTCTGAGAAGTCTGTTTTCCACCCAATTTGTAAAGTAGAGTGGCCTCACTAAGCTTAACAGTCAATCATGAGGCTCAAAAGTTACTTCAGTCAGATCATTTCTTGTGCCTTTTGATTGGAAATATTACCAGATTCTTTAGAACACAAAGCATGCTCCGTGTGGCTAATGAGATCTATAATAAATAATACTAAAATGTATATCTCTAGCAATACACATTCTCATTTCTAACCCTAAACTGTAATTAAAGATGAAGTTTTGATGTTAATTTATGTTCCTATTATGATAAGAGGATAGAATATATTTCATTTTACCTTGAATATTTTATTGATACATTTTATATCGCAGAAAAGTTACTGTTTTATGCCAGATGTGTTGACATATGACTCTGATTCCAGCACTTGGGAAGCTAGGACAGGACGGTTGCAAGTTTGAGTACCCTCTGACTCAAAATGAATAAAGGGCTAGACATAGCTTAGTGCAAAGTCCCTAAGTTCAATCCCCTTATGAAAAAAAGAAAGGTCACTGTTTAATGTGAAAGGTACATTGGTTTGTCGTATATTCAACTTTACAGTTAATACCAACATCTCATTCCAGTACATTTTCACCCCCCCCCCACCAAAGAAATTCCATGCCTGTTTGTTACTCTTATTGTCCAGTCCTACTTCCAATCTCTGACACTGACTAAACTATATTTCGTTTCTTTGGATTTGCCTATTTTGGAATTTCATAAAAATAACATTTATTTTAAAAATTTGTTTAGACCCTGCCAGAAACATCTTTGCCAAATTATGCTACAAATTTGAAAGACAAGAACTCTTTAGTTTCATCTCTCTATAAAGTTATCCAGGAGCCACAAAGTGAGGTAAGTGTTCTTATGGCTTATTGTGTTACAAGTGGCAGTATTCTGTTGAGTGATTTTTAATTTTGTTAGTGTAAAGGGAAAGAAGACATATATGTTTATAAAAGAGTATAAAATAAACCCCAAGGTGCTATCTTCCAGGCCAAGAAATAAAATTATTACTGGATTCCACAAGCTCTCTCTGAACAGTTCCCCTCCCGTCTTTGTATTTGAGTAGCCTTGGAAAGTCTAAGTTATATATTTATTCATTCAGCAACTATTTGTGGGGCCGGGAGATAGCTCAGTAGAATAAGCGCTTGCCTGGCAAACACAAGGCCTGAGATCAATCCCCGGTTCTGCAAAAAAAAAAAAAAAAA
>NW_004524591.1:12801813-12814442 GCF_000260255.1 Octodon degus | reverse complement strand
CATTTGGAAAAGGCAGCTAGGCTAATTGTAACAAGAATGCAAGACTAGTAAAAACAACAGATTTACAAGCTTCAAATTGTGTGTGTGTGTGTGTGTGTGTGTGTGTGTGTGTGTGTGTCTTACTGAGGACTGAATACAGGGCCTTGAGTCTGCTAGGCAAAGTGCTGTACTTCCAACCCATATGCATAGCCCTTTTTGCTGATATTGGAGAGTAAATCCAGGGCCTTACACATGTTAAGCAAGCATTCTGCCAGCTTTTCGAATTTTATTTTTGAAGCAGAGTCTCACCAAATTGTCCAGCATGACCTTGAACTAACTTAAAATTCTCCTTCCTCAGTCTCTCAAGTAGCTGGGATTACAGATGTGCATCAATTACAGTTGGCATAGGCCTTAAATTCTATTTTAGTTTAGACTTTCTTTTTGTACTTATATATGACTTTCTTTTTGTACTTACATATAAGATGACTTATGCTGATTATTATTTTAGGAAGGTGACCGTGGCAGATGGGTTGGAGAATGGAGAAATTGAAAGGGGAGACTAGGAGACTACCTATAAAAACAACTTATGATGGAGTTGTTGGGAACCTGAAGTTGGATAGGGTCAGTGGGAATAGAGACATACAGCATGGAAAGGAGTGTACTGAAGTGTATAATTCCTTTTATGCTTGAGTTTTATTTGTAGAGCTGTGCATCTTTGAAATGAAACTACCCGAACTACCCAAACAGGATCTTTTGTTACTTGAGCAATTAATCTCTTTTGGAAAGGGTATAGAATAGCCCTGCTTCCATTTATTATACTATGAAGTGCATTATAAATTTTAGATGCTGGAGGGATTAGTGATTTTACTGACAAACCAGCAAACTTTAACTGAAATAACAGCATTGAATGATCATATTTGATTTGCGCAGCACCCCTGGCCTGCAAAGTTTCTTGATGTCTATGTAGGTGGCCAAAAATTTTGTTTGGTTCAGAATTACATCACCAGATTAAGTATAGCTACATGTTGGCTTTTTAAAAATAACAAACTAAATCTTGTATATCATTTACTATTGTTTTTATCCTTTACTATTTACTATTTTGAAAAGTTTAAAATTTATTTCTTTGTTGAAATGTATTTTAACCAAGGTACTTTGGAAAGAGTTTATAGGATAAATTTCTGATCAGCTGCTTTAGTTTATAGCATTCCTTATATTCAGAAAACTTTAATGAATACAGCTCTAGTGGTTCAGTGTAATATTTTTAAAATTATTTTTTGAGAAAAATTTCTCGAACTATTAGGGTCAGTTTTTGGGTTTTTTTTTTTTTTTTTTTTTGTTTTTTAAATCCTAGGAGTGGCCAGATAGCTCAGTGGATTAAATTGCCTGCTTAGGCAGACGCAGGGGTCAGAGGTTTGATCCCCGGCCTGCCGTGCCACGTTCCCCCCCAACCCTGGGGTGCACTGAGACCGTGATCAAGACTGGGTATGTGGCACACACCTGTAATCCCAGCACTTGGGAGGCTGAGAACAGGAGAATCACTAAGAGTCTGATCTACGTAGTGAGACCTTGTAGACCCTGTAGACCCTGCACTAAATTAAAAAAAAAAAAATCCAATCTGTCACAGACTGATATTTATACCTAATATGAATGACTAATACACAACTTCTACTGCATGTGTGGAGCAACACAAATTTGATAATCCCTAGCTCACCTGTATCCTGGTCAATATGTCTGCTGATTACTCACTTGATTGTTGAAACCATATAGGGTGCCTGCCCATTAGCTCAGGTGTTTAAGTGCCTGCTGAAACAAAGCAGTCAGGCTCAGGATGCTGTGGTTCGATCCCCTCATCCTCAAGCCAAACCAGACCTGCCCTGAAGGCAACCTGAGCAGCTCCCCCCTAAAAAAAATTCCTTCTGTTGAAACCATATAAAGTTGCTTGAAGGTTTTAAATGTTGCCACTTGATTTCTATGTTTATATTGGTGGAGACTGATGATTTGTTTATGGTCCTCAGTCCATGGGTCATACTTTGAGAAGAACTGGGTTAGAAGATTTTGCATATAAGTTTGTTTTATGCTTTTATCCTGATTAATGTAGTAAAGACAGTGCATATTTCATATTCTTAAAAGATAACTTAGTTTTTAAGGGATATTTACATGTAGTTCTAAAATATAAAATATAATTTACTTTAATGTTGATCTTTAGAATATTTTGTGTCTGAATTTGGACATGTTCCTATAAGTTTAAGATGGTACATCATTTAGAGCTTAATAACTTCAAGTCTGTTATAAAAGTAGCTGGATTTGGTTTTGTGTGTATGGGGGGAGGGGTTTCTGGGGATTGAATCAGGAGGCTTGTGCATGGTAGGCATGCTATATTGGGGGGCCAAGGAGATGGCTCAGTAGGCGCTTGACTGGCAAATTCAAGGATCTGAGTTCAATCCCCGGTTCCGCAAAAAAAAAAAAAAAAAAAGAAAACGGGAGAATCACTATAAGTCCAATCTGTGTAGTGAGACCTTATAGACCCTATAGATTCTGCACTTAAAAAAAAAAAAAAAAAAAAAAAAAAAGCTATATTGGGCTGCAGCATCCCTAGACCTTTTTTATTTTGAGATAAGGTCTGGCTAAGTTGCCCACCACAATCTTGAGATTGTGATCCCCCTTCCAAGTAGCTAGGATTATAGGTGTGTACTAATGCACACTGCTAAAATCAGCTGTTTTTTGAAAAATACGCATACAATTTCTTTGTTTTAGGAGTAGGGAACCCAGGGTAAGCAGAAGTCAAGCACCATTTACTGATGGTATCTGAATAGTATCCTTCTAACTTTCTTGTATCTTTTTCTTACCCATGTTCATCAGTAATTGTGAAATACAAAACAAATGAACAACCCCCCCAAAAAAACCCCAGGATTCTTTTCTATTAAAGGACATTTTTATATCATATTTTCATTACTGGAAGTCTCTTTTAGGATGTAGACTTCTTACTTAGTAATGGGTTGTCATAAAATGTCATTTGTAAGTTGTTTTAGAATTCAGAGTGTACTTTTAAATGGAAAGATGATATATAGTGATTATGTTCTCATTATACTCATAAAAAGTCCACTTAATTAATAAATATATATTTAAGGTGCAGTTCTTCCTTAATAGAAATATTAAAGCCTAGTCACCATATATGAGGATGTTTCCTTGAGAAAATATTTTTTAAAAATTTAACTGAAACACTAGGAACATAATATGTTCTAATGGTCTATTGCTTGCCTCAAGTATATTCAAGTTAAGTATGTCAAACAGTGCTTATATTTCCACATTTTATGTTATTTCATTCTTTTTTTGACATTTTTCAGGTATGCTTTTAAAAGAACCAAAAAAACCTGGTCCTTCCTTATTTCTTGTGAAGGGTGTGATGTTGGTTATGATGGATAGCCTTTTTGTCTTGACTTCTTTAAGTGGAAAGTGTGGATAGTCATATTCTACCTATATTGTTGTAGGAATTGAACCAATTTGTGTCTGTAAAGAGCTTTAGAGGACAAGAGCTGACAGATGCTGATGTTAGTAATTTTATTTAATCATTTTGCAGTGGAATTTCTATCTACTTTTGAATCTGTCTTCATTTAGATCTCCTTTCATTAAGCAAAACCCCTTAATTTGAGATTTTAAAATGATTGTAAAGCCTCTGAGTGTATTTTGATTAAAATTAATTATATGTTCATGCAGATGTTCTTGAATAAATTTTCTAATAAGGTTTCATAATTTGCAAATACTTGTTAGACTTAATAAGTTTTGTAAATTGAATTAATCAAAGCCTGCCCAGGGATTTAGAGATAAAGGTTGTTTTACCACAAGATTACTGAGGCTTATCTCCAAAGAGATTTTTAAAAATTTTATCCTGGAAGCTAAATATGACCCTAAACATCTTTTTTCCTTTCCATCACTTCTTTTTTTAAAAAAATTAATTTTATTGAGAAACAAATAGCAATGAGACAGCTTCAAAACAGGTTAGTAGGACAGTTACAATAGTTAATACATTGCATATTGTTGTCTTTGTAGTGGTTATTCATAGTGCAAGATGCAGACATGATATCCTGTCCAAACACTATTAGTACAAATCTTTCTTCTCGTTGAATTAAGAGAAAGCAGCTGTATATCTATCCTATTTTGTATATACAGATACAAAATGGTCCTTCATTTATATACCCGTTTTTGTTTAGTTTTGTCAGAGATGGGGATTCCTTTCCATCCCTTCTAAACCTTTCTTCAAAATTTCTATACTAAAACCTTTGCTTGCCATCTATGAACAGAGGTAAATTGCCTCCTGGCCTCCAGTCTTCTGTCACCTTTAATGACTACAGCGGATGTTGTTGTCTTCTAAAGAACATTTTGAATTTGAAAGAAATATTTTTTTATGGAAGAGTAATAATTGGAAGTCATAAAATTTTTCAAAGGAGAGAATGGTTTGACTTACTCAAGATTTACTGAAGTGTAACTTTTGGTAAATCTTATATAAATATTGACTTTATACTCAGCTTAATTACATATCTAAATTATTTAATATCAAAATATCTACTTTAAATTGGTTTCTGTTCATTATAATAATAATAATAATTTTTTTTTGGCGGAACCAGGGATTGAACTCAGACCCTTGCACTTCCCAGGCAAGCGCTTATTCTACTCAGCCATCTCCCTGGCCCCTTATCATAATTATTTGTAGTAGATTCTGTTTATATTGTCTGTTAGTGAAGTATAGCACATTGCATATATAATAGCCTGATAGTATCCTTGAAAACTTAGTACCCTGTGAGTCTCTTGACATATTTGATTATGCTTTGTGTGTGGTAATTATTATATCAAGATAATACCTACAAAATTTTTCAAATCTTGCATTTTTTATTTTTAAAAGCAGTGTATTAAAGATGCAGTCAGCTCTAATAACTTGATAAAGTTGGGGCTCTGGTGGGAGAAGAAAATGTATAGATGGATAACTCCAAATTATGTCTAAAAATTACAGCAATGTTTAGATTACCCATGGGCAATTACCATGTTCTAAGCAGAGATCTAGATCTAGGGCCTTGTGATTATTCACCCACCCTCCACATCAATCATTGCTGCCAAGAGCTATTTAATTGAAAGCTCACAAGTGTTGCAGTAAGTGGCCAGGTTTCTCATTGTGATTTCTTCTCCCCTATTGCTAATCTTTTATATATTGGCATGTGATTTACCAGCAAAAAAGCACATTGAGGAAGAAACTTCCTATTATAATTTAGCTGTTGTAAGAAGTTAAAGAAATGTGGCTTTAATAATAATGCTACCTTAGAACAATATTTAAAGTTTTCACATGCTTCCATGTTTCTTTTATTGAATTGTTTGTCTTTCTACCAAAATTCAGGTTTATCAAATACTTTAGTAGTGAATAGTTTTGCTTCAGAAAATTAAATATATTCTAATAGTTAGCAATTTGAAGCCCAGATTGTGAATTAATGTTTTGTCTTTCTCCCAGTTGCTAGAACCAGTCTGTCACCAACTCTTTGAATTCTATCGCAGTGGAGAGGAACATTTGCTACGATTTACACTGCAGTTTCTCCCAGAACTGATTTGGTGCTACCTTGCAGTCTCAGCCAGCAGAAATGTGCATAGCAGTGGATGCATTGAAGCTCTCCTTCTAGGGGTTTATAATTTGGTTTGTATATATTGTATTAAAATGCTTTCTGGCAAAATCAAATATATACCTTTTACAACTATTTTGCATCTTAGTAAAGCTAAAATTTATTTTTTAAATATTCTCCCCCAAAATAACTTTTTACAGGGGAAGGAGCTATACAGGCATACATAGAACTATGTAAATACCTTTTTGGATTGATTTACTTCAATTGAAAAATCAAATCATTTCAGTTCTTTTATAGGTATATCTGAAAAACACCAGTGTTACATTTTAAAAATTTAAAACTTAGTATACATTAAACTTATTTATAAACTTTATGTTTCTGGCCCTCACAAAAAATTTAGGAGAGAGATTTAGCCTAGTATTCACCAGTCATAGTTCCATAATTAAGACTGTCTCCAGAGTTCACACCATTGGTATAATGTAGTTAGCATTACTAGTTTGTGTTATAATTGTGATGATGTTCTAGATACTTAATGTTTGTATTTCTTTTAAGATAGAAAAGAAATGTAAGGTCTGTTTCTTAATATACTTAATGTTTAAATCCTTAGTTGATTTAGAAAATGTAATTTGTTATCTGTAGAAGGCTACTATATCTAGCTACCTTGAAAATTGTATGTGACTTTTATTTTAGTGGGTGTCTTAGTTACATTTCTCTCCTTGCTGGGACAAAATATCTGACATCCAGAATTAAGGAATGAAAGTCTTATTTAGCTCACAGTTAATGGAGGTTTTAGTCCATACTCACCTGGGTCCAAGGCAGGGTGGCACATGGCAGAGGGCAACCATTCACAGTGGTGGAATATAACAAAGAGCAAAGGGTGGAGCTGCAGCAGCTAGCAAGCCTCTCTCCCCTCCTTATATTTGTATGCAGATTATCTACCCCAGGGCAGGGGTAGCACTCACACCCATCATCCCAGCATTGGATCAAGAATCAATCACAAACTCTAGAAGCCACACCATCACTGCTTGAGGCTTTCGGGGGACAACTAGACACAAACCATTAACAGTGGGCTAGATTTCTTTCATTTTTATTTTATTTTCTCTTTTCCTTATGTAGTACTGGAAATCAAACACAGGGGTTCTTGTATGTGAGGCAAGCTCTCTACTGCTGAGCTACCACCACATCCCTACTTTTATTTTAAAAGTAGGAGAGTGTGCATGTTAACTATGAGTGTTTAGGAATAGCTGACAATGGATTGTCATTATTTAAGGTTTTAATTTCTCTAAATTGCTTTCTATGTACGACTTTTAAAAAGTTGTGTAAAAATTAAAATTAGTTTTAAAATTAATGCATAATAGAAGTAAATACTTTAAATTTTTTTTCACTTTTCTAGGAAATAGTTGACAAACAAGGACATAGCAAAGTATTGAGTTTTACAATTCCATCTTTATCCAAACCATCTGTATATCATGAAGTAAGTGGCATTTTATTAAAATAAATTTTTGGGTCCTAAGCTTTGATGTTGTCATAAATTAGGGTATAGGTATCTAGCCAAAAGAAGTTGATAAATGCATTAATACCTTAAAGAATATAAATCATCATATAAAATATTTATTATTTCCAAAATGAAGTGAGAAACCAAAACTTTTAGCTTTCATATAAGATTTGACTAGAGATCTGTAGAAAGTACGCTCTTTTAAATACTTTCCTTTCTAATCGATAAGACTAATTGAATGTTTTTTGTTTATGTGTGACAATTATATACTTCCACTGTAGAAAATTTTGGAACCTATTTATTTACTTTTTAATTTTAACTTTTTAAACAGAATCTAGTATTCAGTCTCAATATTGTTACTATATTTGCTGTTCCTGATAGTTATTCTTCATGCTACATTTATTTTAAATATCACATTTTCAACCAGGCAACTGATCTTTCTTTATTTGAATGTCTTTTATTTAGCCTTCCAGTATTGGGTCCATGGCTCTAACCGAGAGTGCACTATCCCAGCATGGACTGTCAAAAGTTGTGTACAGTGGACCCCATCCTCAAAGGGAGATGCTCACAGCCCAGAACAGGTACACTATAGAGACAGAACTTCTTATGCTTCTGTACTGATTAAAAAAAGAAATTCTGGG
Source organism: Octodon degus (assembly GCF_000260255.1). Lineage (NCBI taxonomy): Eukaryota > Metazoa > Chordata > Mammalia > Rodentia > Octodontidae > Octodon > Octodon degus. The sequence continues at coordinate 12,806,727 of NW_004524591.1, read as the reverse complement.
GGCTGGTGAGATGGCTCAGTGGTCTAAAGCACCTACTTAGAACAAGCTTAGCAAAGCACAGGGACCGCGGTTCAATCCCCCAGCACCACATGCCAGCCAGCCCCGCCCCCTGATGGGCTGAGCTGGCCACACACACACACACACATAAATAAATAAAATTAAAAAATAAAAAGAAATTCTAGTGGGCAAATAAATAATGTTTAATGAATTATATATAACAGCTTACTATTTCATTAGGTCATTTTACAAAAGAGAAAAACATCTGGTTTGTCATTGTACTTTGCCTCAGATGTCATTTGGAACACCAAATTTTAGATGTGTCATATGGCTGTTATTTGGAAAGTCTCCTTGGTTCTCTTTAGTTTTTGTTATTGTTATACAATATTGTAAAAGTCTGTTCTAAAAGTAAGACTACCTAATAATGCCCTCTCTTTTTGTGGTTGGTTTCTTAGAACCGTAAAGATTGGTTGATATTCTTTTTGTTTGTCTCTAGGTTTGAAGTGTTGACATTCCTTTTGTTGTGTTACAATGCTGCCTTAACCTATATGCCCAGTGTTTCTCTTCAATCACTGTGTCAAATTTGTTCAAGGTAAATTAAAATTCAAACTTTCAGTTTAAATATTACATGCCTATTATTTTATGTAATAATTTGTTTAAAACATTAAGGTAAATTTTAGCCTACCCAACACATTGGGAATGCCCTATAAGTAGTAGCCACGAAAGGCATAATAAAGAATGTGAAGTTGAATAACACTTAAATGGATTATTTAATTAGAAAAGGATTACAGTATACGTTGTATCTGAAAGGATGGAATGGTTATGACTTGTGAATTTTTGAAACATGGTTTATTTTTATTGTTATTTGTTTTTTATTTTTACCGTGCTCTAATTTAGTGTCAAGAAATAAGAGCAGGGGGCCTGGCCCTAGCTCATTCCTTTAAATGGCTGCCTCCACAAAGCTGTCAGCCTCGGGTTGCTGGAGTTCGAACCTCACAACTCTCCAGCTGGCGAAAAGTGCCCTGAAGGCATTCGAGGAAGAAAAAAAAAAAGAAATAAGAGGGGCCGGGGAGATGGCTCAGTGGAATAAGTGCTTCCCTGGCAAGCGCAAGGGCCTGAGTTCAATCCCCAGTTCCGCCAAAAAAAAAAAAACAGAAGTAAGAATTTTTTAAGTTTTCTTTGCTTAGAAAGATTAAGCTGAAGTGTTCAATAAATTATAATATCATTGCTATGCATACATTTAAAAATTCCTTCTTTAAAATAATATTTAATAGTATATATGATATAATGATCATATGTACCATGTAGTATGTTATGACTTGCATTTGCTGAATATGACTGAAGTATTAACAGTGGCTATCTCTAAATGATAGAATTAATGATTGATTTTAAATTTTCTCTTTTGTGGTGTTTCTTTGATTATCTATGAAAAACATATTGCCTTTTAAAAATAGCAGAAAAAACACAAAAGACTGAAATAGTTGCCTTGGACAACTCAATAGGGAAACTATAGAATTAAGAAAGTATAGAATAATTTGCATTTGAGCTACTTATTTTGAAAATAAAACATTCAGGGAGAAAGTCTATTGAACAGTACTTAGAAATCAGATCAGCTAAAGCAAAACAAATTAATACACAAAACTTAATAATGAATATGATAGAATCATGCTGACCAGCTGGAGAAAGAAGTTAGCAGGACAAAGGGGATAACAGAGAAGGTGAAGTGGCAGGCAGGCACTTATGCCTCTGAGCTATCTCCCTGATTCCTTCAGATAATTATTGAATTAGAGCAAACATATATTTCCTGCCCTTGGAAGATAGTACCAATGTGTCATCTAACTCATTTACTGAGTCTTTCTTATATATTCCTTGCTTTAAATCTTCTTAAGGTAGAGGTACCCAGGTGCAAATTTCACAGATCTACAAAATTTCAAGAAAGAAAACAGAGTATTCAAGTTATCTACATAGTGTTACTAAATTTTATATTGCCAGGTTGTTATATTGTAAATATCTATCATCAGTGTTATTTAACAAAAGGGAGGTTTTGTTTTGCTTTTCAGTGCTGGAAATTGAACCCAGAGCCTCAAATATGGTAAATACATACTCTAGCACTGAGCTACATTCCTAGCCTCCAAGGGAGATTATAACATCTAAAGAAGATAAAGGTGGAAGAGGATGAAAATACTTTATGGATTAAAAATGGGACAAGGTTAGCCTTCCTTGTTTCTCATTGCACTGTAGCTCAGTAAAAACTGGATTATAGACTAAAATGTGTGTGAGGACCAATACTTAAGAAACACTAGTTTAAAGAATAACTTAATGCAGCAATGCAGCAGTTTTTCACTAGAAACACATGGCGAAGTCTAGGTCCTATTCAAAGAAGTGAAACACTGTCTTAAATAGTGGGATGCAGATACATATATCTACATGTAGTTAGTTGGTTGGTTATTTATATTTATGTGTAATGTGTATATTTTTAATTCCATTGAAATTCTAATACCAGGTTCTAATAAGAACCACTGTTCTCCAGACAAAATGGCACATGCTTTTAAGACCAGGAGGCTGAGGCAAGGGGATTGCAGGTTTGAGGTCAGCATGGGCAACTTAGATCTTGTCTCAAAATGAAGTTAAAAAGGACTGAGAATATAGCTCAGTGGTAAAGCACTTGCCCACATGCAAGCCTTTGGATTCAGTCTCTGATTTATTTTTATAATAATTTTTAAAATTAATTTATTTTATTTATTTATTTTTGTGTGTGTGTGGCCAGCTCAGCCCACCTGGGGGCAGGGCTGGCTGACTTGTGGTGCTGGGGGATTGAACCGCAGTCCCTGTGCTTTGCTAAGCTTGTTCTAAGTAGGTGCTTTAGACCACTGAGCCATCTCACCAGCCCCAGTCTCTGATTTAAAAACAGACCAAAAAAAAAAACAAAAACAAACAAACAAAAAAAAACATTAAAAAAAACCCCTAAATCTACTGTTATTTCCCTGAAACTACAGATTGGAAAGTTGGGAAAGAACACATGTCGTTTTTTTCTTTCTGTGTAACTAATGCACTACTTTTAAATATAATTACTTTTATAGTATGTGTAGCAAATTGCTACTGTGCCAGTTTTACCTAGCTAAGGAACTGAGTAATCCTTTAACAAAGAATGCAAGTAAAAGCTGCTTTAAAAAAGAAAAAAGAGAAACATAGATTGTTTAAAAACTAGCTATCAGATTTTGTCCAAGGAAGATTTTAGTGGAAATTTATTAGATTGATACCACAACAGAAATTGTCTATAAATGTTCACCAGCTCTAAGAAAATGTGTAGTGGAGGGTGGGAGTGGTGTCTAAGTAATCAAAAGCACTTAAGCTCTTCAATGCTACCTCTTAAGCCACAGAATGTTACATAAGAAAAAAACTATCAAATTGTCATTTCTGTCCTTTTTAATCATTTTAATTTTTAATTTTAGATTCCCTAGTACTGTCTTCTCAGTGGTAAAATGCAGCTATTCATTTCTCTTCATTCCTAGGCCAAGTCATTTATCACTTATTCTAGTTAGGAGATTAATACGTCTTAAAGATGAATCAGCAAGAACTGTCTATCTTTTACAATCCAATTAAAATGTTTCCTTCAACTATGTATTTGAGTGTGATTTTGTTTGGTTTTGAGACCATACACACTTGAGGAAAGTGATAGAAGTTGCAGTCTTTATTAAGTTACTAATTTTGAAGAGCAAAAGGCCAAGAACAGAAATATGCTCATTACTATTTAAATAATTCTACTCTTGGGCCAACGAAATAGTTCAGCAGTCTAAAGCACCTGCTTAGGCAATCTTAGGCAGGAGCAGGGGACTGTGGTTTGATCCCTGGCACCATGTGCCTCATCAGTCCTGCCTTCAGGGTGGACTGAGCTAGCAAAAAAAAAAAATAATTTAAAAAAAAAAAAAAAAAAAGAATAAAAAGAAAAATTAAAAAATCAATAACTCTCCCACCCTTGCTTTTCTCTTTCATTGCCTCTCCTCCTCAACCTGTTTCTTAAAAAATAGAACAGAAAGGGAAGATTTTTAAAATTGTTTAATTTTATTGCATAGTGTGTATCTTTTATCCAGATGGCTATGAAGAAGAACTGGACCAAATTTTAAATATTTCTTGAGTGAGAAATTAGAAAAACAATTGCTTCCTTTTAAAAGGTTGATTTGAATGTACTGTTCTGATGGTCTTACAGTCTGAGAATAGTAGTCAGCCTTCTTTAAGTTGTTTTATGTTCATGAATAGACAAACTCAGCACATATCCTCACTGGAATGGCACCTCTAGTAATGTTATATTTTAACTCAGAATATATTAACAGCAATCTCAGAAGTTTACTTTCACTCTGAGACAGTGAAAGACAGAGTGACAGGAAATTTTTCCTCACTTACAAATACTCAGAACTTCTCTAGGTAATGTGTTGAAAAAAAGCACTTTCCAAAGGATGTTTTAATTCATTTATTGGTACATGTTTGATATATATATATATATATATACCACATTTATCATAAAGAATTTGTATCTCTACATAAAATATTTTGAGTCTTTTTTCCCATTCCGCTTCCCTTACTTCAACCCTCCTTTCTCTCCTTATTTACAAAAGCTTTGTTTCCATTTTTTCTTGTGTACTTTTGAAGATTTTATTTTAATGTCGCTTAAGAACTTGGAACATATGTATTCGTGACCTCAAAGTAAACTTAATACAGAAATGAAAGTTATGCCACTCAGCAGCTCTTTTGCAAGGTCTGATCCTTATGTTCTGGATTTGTAATGGAAGAATCAGAGAACTTCAGAATAGAGGCCTCATGAACAGAAGAGTCAGGCATTCATGTGGCCAAAAACTTTATCACCTGAGTTATCTATCTATCTATCTATCTATCTATCTATCTATCTATCTATCTATCTAT
>NW_004524591.1:12797269-12801638 GCF_000260255.1 Octodon degus | reverse complement strand
ATCTGCTTGTTTACAGCCTCTCAAGAGCTGGGATTACAGGCGTGCGCCACCACGCTGAGTCTCAGTTGCTGGCTCAGCGTGTCCCAGGGGTGGGGACTGTACACCAGGCCCGGGATCGAACTCTCAGCCCCTATGCCTTGCAGGTGCTTTAATCTGCTGAGCTCTTTGGCCCGCCCTCTAAATTTAGTTTGTTTTGTTTTGTTCTGTTTTACATTTAGTGAAGGTCATTTGATGAAAGACTATTCTTAATGGAGAGATGAGAAAATTGAAGGATAAATCAGAGAACTCTTAAACATAAAAAGGAATTGATAAAAGACCCAACTAATGTTTGGCAATAAGACTAGACCTGTGGTGAACCTATGACATACAAGCTGCAGCAGGCTACTTAGCATTGAAAGTTCTAAAAACTTCACAGTCACTGCACTGGATTCTCAGCTCAAATGTTGCCTCCTTGGCAAGATCTTCTGTGATCATATTTTCTAAAGTACTATTCTTTCGACTGCAGGATAATACTATGAAAAGATAAAATCAAAAATCTAGGTGGGTGTGGTGGCACATGACTATCATCCCACCATTTGAGACATTGAGACAGGAAGATTGGAGTCCCTCTCTGGGGGGTACATGTGAGTTCAAGGTCAACTTGAACTACAGAGTGAGACCCTGTCTCAAAAAACAATACAAAACAGAAACCTGATCATGTTACTGCCTTACTTAAAAACCTTTTGCTGCTTTCCATTTTCTATAATGATTAAAACCTAGCCTGTCATAAGATACTAGCTAGCTTCTGTCATTTCCTAGTAGCCCAGAACTTGTGCTAAAATTTCCTCAGGCTCCTCAGTGCCATGCTATTTTATCCCTCCCCTGCCTGTGCCCTTTCTTATGTTTTCCAGATAGAAAAATACCATTTTTTTCCTTTAGGTTTAGTTTTGAAGGTACTTTTCTGATAAGGCCTCTTTGACTTTGGTTCTTCTACCCAAGTTCCATTCCATTCTTTTGCCACCTCTGGAACTTGGTTGTTGCAAATATTTGCTTATCACACATTCTCTGTGATTAAATGGAATCCCTCTGGGAATTCCATCTTTCTTCTATGTCCCTAGTGTCTGATACAACTCCAGTTTCTAATAAGTATATACTGAATAAATGAACTGAAAAATCTTGTCTTTTCATATGTTGATTTCCTATTATTTACTACTATCCCTTTTGTAAAGGGGAAAGGTGTAAGAAACTAAAATTGCCTAAATTTTCTTATCTAGATAAAAAGAGTGAGATGAGTATTTATTCAAGTTTGGATATGGGTTTTTGGAATATCAAAGAAAATTAAACTTGGTTTTATTTCACATGAAGCTATTTCTTTTTGTTTTTCCCTGATTTTCTTAATTCTAAAGAACTCTGAGATCCTCTCAATAGTATATGAATTTATATTTATTCTTTAAATTACTTTGAATTAATACAATTATCAAGAGGCTATAATAGGTTGTAATACTGGGGTACTTTAAGGAGAAGGTTTAGATGCACTGCGTAGAGAAAATAAAACTAAGTTTCAGGTAGTGATTGCAGAGGGAAGTGGGGAAAAATTGTAGTCTACTCATTAGGCCTGCATTGAGTGAAAGTTGTTTGTATCAGTCATAATGTATATGAGAAAGCAGCTATTTTCTAGTAAATTTTTAAAAATAGAAATTTATTATTTACTTTAAAAGAAGGTTTACCATAGAACATTTAGGAAATACATATAAACAAGAAGAAAATAGTTGTGTAATCTCAAAGATCAGAGAAAACTATGACTTTTATATATGTTGGTTTTGAAATAGACTATCACTGAGTTCAATCCCCGGTTCCACCACCAACAACAACAACAAAAAAATGAAATAGACTATCAGCCAATGGTTTATTACAAAGTGGGATTACGCTTTATGTGGTTTTTTATAGAGCTTTCCCCACTGTCATTTAAATAGACTTTTAAAACATCTTGTTTACTTATATCATAGTATACACTGAATGATTCAAATAACTGGTCTTCTATGTTGGGCTTTTGGGTGTTTTCCTATTCGCTATAGTAAATACTCCTTAATCCTCATGATTTTACATTTCAATTTTGTTTATGGTACTTTCTTTGAAATATAGTGAAGTCTGTTGATCTTCCTTTAGAGTTCTACCTCAGGTGTCATATTTAGGTAGGCTGCAGAGTATAGACCTGCTTAATTTTATTTTGCTCATGAGTTTTTAACATTAAATTTTTAAATCTATTTTCAGCTTATTGATGGGGACATAACACAGTGGCATAATCACCTGCCTGGCAAGAGCAAGGTTCTGAGTTCAATCCCTGGTACCCCAAGAAAATAAAAAGTTAAATAATAAAATTAAACTTATTATGGTGTATTACAAGATGTTTATGTATCATTCATAGTAATTTTTTGATCCTGCAGTTTGTATCAAGAACTTTGTCAGGAATCAAAGATCATACTACTACAGATCTATTTATGGCAAATTTCATATAATAGATTCTGTGGTAGCTAAAGCTCATTAGTAATTGAATTAACCAAAATTAGCCAACCTAGAAAATGAACCAGTAAGTGACTATATCAACATAACTCTAGCTTTATACATTTTTCCCTGAGTCTTAACTTGCTCAAGCCAGTGTTGCAGAGACATGTCCTTTTTGGAATGATTGTTTCATAGATATTAGGTTTGTAATGAGAATATGCCTACGATATTGTTGGCTTATACATGTTAAAAAATAAATCACCTAAATATTTTACAAATTTTGCAAATATATTTATTTTGGTTTTTCTAGAATCTGTGTTTGTGGATATCCTCGACAGCATGTAAGGAAATACAAAGGTGTAAGCAGCAGGATTCCAGTCTCTTCAGGATTCATGGTGCAGATGTTAACAGGAATTTATTTTGCCTTGTAAGTTTATTTCGTATGCAAAGCAAACCTTTGTTCTCTTTGGAAAATTATAGTTTGTTAATCTATTTTTACTATATCGTAATCTCAGTAGATCAGTAGTGTATTTTTATGAAAGAGTGGAAATCAAGAACTTGATAATTTTTATTTAAAACATACCTTTTAAAGTTGCGAAGAACTTCAAACCAATTAAAATGTTTCACTTTTCTTTAAGAACAAAATGAAAAATTAACTACAATACTTAAATATTTTCCTGGTCTCTTCCTTTAGTATTATACTCTTTTTCTGGGCTGCAATTAAAGCATGCTAAAGCCTCTTTGGTCAGAAATAGTTTGTTACTACTATTAATCTCTAATATTGAAGTTCAGTCTTACCTAATGACTTAGGTACTAGTATATTTCTTTGAACGCTATCTTTTCCACTAGAGCATTTAATATATTAATCATAGTTTCTCTGATAACTTCAACATCTGGGTCATCTCTGAATTTATTTCTATTAATTCTATCCATGCAGTATGTTCTCCCTTTTCCTTGTGATGTACATTGTAACTTTTGATTGTTCGTGATTTTGTTATAAGATAGGAAAGTAAAGACATAAATATTTATGTCTGGAAAAGGACAGAGCTCTTTGCTTCTAAACTGCTGGTGGAATTATTACCTGTAGTTTTGGGAGTTGAGTTTTGTTGTTGCTATGGTTACTTCAGAGTGTCACTTCAAATTCCTCCAGTGCTACTTGATATTTAGGATGCGAACTGGAGAGTTCTCCTTAGGAACATTCCTGCTCTGTTGGGTAGCTTCAGGCTGTCCCTGTATTCCTGCACCTTGGAGAGGGTCTCTCTCCATGTTCTTGCTGCTTCTCCAGCAGTAGAGTTATTGTTTGGGTCTAGGTGTGTACTAGCTGACAGTGAGAGAATTGGGGTGGCAAGTGGTTTTCTCTGTGACCCTGATCTAGCCTCAGTTCCCTTGTTTCTGTTTCTCAGGGATGAGAATTTCTCAGTGATCTTGCTGCTCCTTCAGTGGCACCAGACCCTTAGTAATACTGGCATAGAATGATGATTTTTTTTTTTTCCTTTTTCCCTCAAAGCCATAAATCTGCCTTCATTTTATGCCCAGGGGATGAAAGTGTTTGCTGCTACTTTCCCAAAAACGTTTAAACTTTAATTCTATGAAGAGGAAAACATCTGGTGGAGTCTGTGCTTTCCCACCTTTGTGGCCACACCCCTTAAGGCCTGCACCCCTGTGGGGAATAGCTAGTCAGAGGCTGTGAGCTCTTCCTCTGTATGTTCTCCCAGAGAGTCTGTCTTTTCCTGCCAGTCCATGAACCAGCCTTTAGCAACTTAGCATTTGTTTTTGTTTTAGCAACTTTGCTTTTGGCGGCTCCCAACATTTAGGAGTTTGTTAAAAGGTTTATCTGAATTCTTTTTGCCCACTTGGAATGTGGCCCATTTCTCCTTACACTTCAGAC
>NW_004524591.1:12784056-12795239 GCF_000260255.1 Octodon degus | reverse complement strand
GGGTCTTGCCTCTAGCCTCTTTGCAGGGAGTTCTGCTGAAGGGTTCCCTGCTGGGCCTGCAGCCTGGGTCGAATGAGGATCTGCGGCCCCGAGTAGTCTCTCTCACTCACTTGCCGGGCCTGCGCTCTGAGTCTATTCAGGATCCCGTGGCCCTAGGTCGTCTCACTCACTCGCCGGGCCTGCGCTCCGGGTCTGATCAGGATCCCGCAGCCTGGGTCGTCTCCTTTTGTACCTCACTTTCACGCAGGATGTAGTTATTTGTTGACATGTCTTTGTTGACAGATGACCAAGCCTATATATGTTTACCTTTGTCATTTATATTACTTTTGGAAAGGATCTTGCATCTTTGAAAATTATATGTATAACACACACACATACACACACACACACACAAACACATTTTTTGTGTCTTATATTTATAACATACATCATGTACATTACTAAGTGACCATCAGAATATAAAGAAATCACTATTCAAGATTCTAAGTGGTGGTAGGTTCTCATTAAAAACCATAGGAGTTACAGAATAATTGACCATTGAGTGTTCTGAACATTCTGCTAAGGTATATAATTTATTGGCTCTGACTTGCTTGAAATTAACTGCTTTGAAATTTCCTTAGCTTTTGAAAAAAATTCTGTTCTGTAAATAACTATGTTCTTTAAAGAAAAAAATGTACATCTATAAATTTTTTTCTGTCAATAGCTGTCAGATACAATTGAAAGGAATTCAAAGATTTAAAAATACATTTTTAAAAGGAATAGAATTGTTAAGCAGTGTACTGATGTGATGTTACTTTCCTCAGTAAAAATAATTTTTCATTACATTTTGTTCTATTACATAGAATTAAAATAATGTTTCATTTATTTAATTTTATAGATATAATGGAGAATGGGATCTAGCTCAAAAAGCATTGGAGGATATTATATACCGAGCTCAGCTAGAATTATATCCAGAGCCATTGCTGGTATGTGCCTTACTTATTTACATAAATTTTTGAATAGGACTTTTCAGTTTAGAGATGTAAATTGAGGAGAGCTATTCATAGTACATTAATTCTCAGTGATTTGTATTCCTGGCATGTTTGGAAATTTTAAACTTAAGTGTATATGTGAAATATAGTGTAAACTTTAAACTTTAAAATATAGTCTAAACTTTATTAGAGTCATTTTCTTTTTGTTTTTATTTTTTGATACAAGGACTTACTAGACTTGCTATGTAGTTCAGGTGGCCTTAAAGGCAGTGTAGAGCCCAGACTCTCCTCAACCTCACAGGGATCCTCCTGCCTCAGCCTCCAAAGTGTTGAGATTACGAGCGTGCTCTACCATACCTGGCTTAGACTCACTTCTTAGACACTTGATTGTCTCTTTGACTTATAAAAATGTTCTTCTTAACATATTTTAGTGTACTTTTGAGTCAGCAATGGGTGTTGGGAAACCTAATTTAATATTTTGAAATTTGTAACTTTATCACATACATATTATTTTTATATACAAATGTTCCTCATTTTTTTTTCTTGGTACTGAGGATTGAACTCAGGCACTTATGCCACTGGCCACTGAGCCATCTCCCCAGTGAGATGTTCCTTATTTAATGACTGAGATCCATTTCTAGGACTGAGTTGTTAAATGAATTGCTTGCTAAATGAGGAATTGAATATAATATGTACATTGTAATATTCAGAACACAGGAAAACTCCAACTTGATGACTTTGCTTTTATTTGTATTACTTTTAAATGCAATATTATAATGTATAACAGAACATAAAACTACAGTACTATACTATATTATACAGTACAAGCATTGAAATTATAGTACTGTATAAACAAAATGTTCTGTGAAAAAATATTGAGCCTCTATAAACAAGATGTATAGAACTGTATTGAAAAAATGTACAAATAGCAGGCCTTATCCTAATTCCTTACAGTCATTAAACAGGTAAATGAGGAATATCTGTATAACTTTCCCTGTGAACTTTTTACTTCTTATCTAAAGGAGTTAGTTATACATCATCTTCTGAAGTATTTTAGAAAGAATAATCTTTTTGTAAACCCGTTGACATTGAGCCTCATGTTTTATCTCAGGGTAAAGTAATACCTCTGTTAATGGCAATCTTAAAACTATTTTTTCTTTCTTAGGTTGCAAATGCTATAAAGGCTTCATTGCCTCATGGTGCCATGAAATCTAGTAAGGAAGGCACAAGGTGTATTCAAGTTGAAATCACACCAACTTCCTCTAGAATATCAAGAAATGCAGTAACCAGCATGTCAATAAGAGGTCATAGGTGGAAAAGACATGGTAAGAAATATGTAACTCTTCAAATTAGGGCATTGGTGGCTCTTTCTTGTTTTTCTCTATATTTTTGGTGGTAGAATTTCTAATTGGTGAATACTATAGTAGCCTGGAAGAAAGAGATATGAGATCTAATTTATCATCCAGGAGCAAGAGACAATAAGGAAAATGGAGCCCCTTATCTTACAAATGGAAATGAAAATTTATTTAAAAATTATATTGGCCATCAAGTTTTATTTTATTAGAGTGGTAGAATAGGGAAAAATGCATTTTTAAATTATTGATATGTTTTTGGTATCTATTCTCAAGTGTTTGAAGATAACCCTTAATGAATGTTTCTTATTTCTCAGTTGACTCTTCAGCAGATAAACTTACATACTGAAGTAGAACTAATGGAAACTTTAGACATTTTATCTGGACTTCCTGGTAAAGAATGCCATAGTAGTGATGCGGATGAGGCATTTCTATTTTTCTGAAATTAGTCTTCTTTCAAGATTGTTTGTTTATGTTAATATTCCATCCTGTCTGGTTCATTTTATTATTTTAAATTTTCATTGCAAGTTAATATCATTCACCTTGGCCTTCTCAGTGCTTTCCTGCTTCCCTTCCTTCTCTTTTAATTTATTCTTTATTTAATTTCTTGTTCTTTTTGTAATTTCTTCCTGCCTAGAAATTACTGCAGTGGCAAGAGTCAGTGTAAAAACGAAATTAATATTATCTTCTTCAGAAGGTGACCTTTGGGTTGAGGGAAATAATCATTTCTTTGCCACAAGCAAACAAGGGCATAAGGGGTAAAGCAAAATCTAGTCTCTGTTCTCTTTTTCCTATAAACAGAGGAAATACTAGCTCCTTTTGGTATATTGTCCAGCATTTGGTTTCAGCTGTCTGTGGTCTCTGTGAAGAAAATGAGAAAGTGAGAAGAATGAGTTCTGTATGGTAAAATGGAAAGTTGATGGAAACAGTTGCCTTTTTTTTTTGTTAGCCAGTCTAGGGGGATTATATGTTAAATGGATTAAGAATGAAATCCTTAGTATAGTGTAATTTAGTATAACCTGTATCTTTTTTCTTTTTCTAATTTAGCATAGCCTGTATCTTTTTTTTCTTTTTCTAATTTAGTATAAAAGGGCTGATGTTGTTTGCCATTAGCAAGGCAGATTACATCATTTAAAATATACAAAGTCTAAACATAGTTCAGTTTGTTCAATAAAAGTAATGGTACTGAACAAAGCTAGATTATAGGTAAAAAGTATTTTAATTAGATGTGGTAGTACCCTGAAGATCAGTTTTTCTAGTTTAGTATTAATATGTGAAAATAGGTCCAAAGGCAACAAACCGGATCATTCTGGGGACTGTGGCTATAATTGCTCCCACGTTGCTGCTACAGGAAATACAAGAATAAAATGTAATTTCTTTTCCACTTACCATTCTTGCCATTAGGGAGGACATACTGGGAATGGGGGGCAGGGAGAAATGTAGGTCCTACAGTTAAATATGTATGGAACACATTGATGTTTCTTTGTAATTGTATGTGTATGTGTGTATGTTTGTATGTCTGTACCCTGATGAGATTTAGTAGAAGGAGATAGGAGCTCTATGGTAAAATGGAAGCTATTTTCCAATGCTTTGTAGGGAAGACTTAGCAAAACCAGAGAAAAGACTAGTTGACTCTATAATATTCATTGTATTCCTACCTGTCTTCTAGGTTCCATTTTAACACTTGAGGAGTTAATAGAGTGTACTGTCTCAAGGCTATGACTTATTTTTTTTCTTTTTTATTAATTTTATTGAGAAACAAATAGCAATGAGACAATTTCAAAACTGATTAGTAGGACAGTTTCTATAATTAATACATTGCATGTTGTTGTCTTTGTTGTGGTTATTCATAGAATAAGATGCAGACAGGATATCCTGTCCAAACACTATTAGTACAAATCTTTCTTCTCACTGATTTAAGAGAAAGCAGCTGTATATCTATCCTAACTATTCTGTGTATACAGATACAAAATGGTCCTTCGTTTGTATCCCCCTTTTTTGTTTAGTTTTGTCAGAGATGGGTATTCCATTGTCAAGGCTATGGCTTATTAAAGTAGCCATCTTATTACTTTTTTTCTTTGTGTTTAGTCAGAGTTCACAACTCTGGCACTTGTGGAACTCTTGATTATGATAACAAAAAAGTCATAGATAAAGATATAAAAGGGAATGAGCTATAAAAAACAAGTCACATGCATGATCAGGTAGAGAACATAGTTTAGTCTTGTTTGCCATGTTCTATAGTGTAAATTCCCTTTATCTGGTAGACTGTAAAATATCCCTACTCTAGGAACCCTCTTGTCTGCTTCTACAGACAGGTTGCATTCTCCTTTTGTAGGATAATCTTGGCTTGCTTTCTGTATTATCTGTTTTCAATTCCTATCATAAAATATAATTATAAAGGAGGAAAATTTATGTAGCTCACAGTTTTAGAGTATGAATTGTCCAAAATCAGGCAGTCTTATTTGTTCAGCTTCATGTGAGAGCCCCCTTGGCTGAGCCACACCATAGTAGGAGAAAAAAGACCCTGCTGCATGTAGAAGGGGTCAACTTTGTGGCTTTATAGCACCCCACTCTGAGGAAATAACAGGAATCCTGCATCAGTTACTCCCAGGGGCAGAACCCCCAGTGATCTACACTCTTCCCACTAGGCCACGCCCCTGAAAGCTACCACCACCTCTCATGTCCTCACTAAACTTCCAGCACATGGACCTTAGGGACACACAAACTAAACCGTATCTAATCCATAGCACCTCCCTAGAGCAGTGCTTTTAATAAGTGACCATGTTCTATTGAATTAAAACCTTTTCTATTTTCTATACTTGGATACATTATTGTTCTGGGCTCTCTATCAACAGTGACTACTTATGAGGAACATAGAGATTTTGATATAGTTCTTAAGTTTATAGACAGCTCTCAAATTATAGGTAAGTTTTAAGTTTAATTTTATTTTTATATAAAAATTATTTATTTACATATAAATTATACAAAATAAAATTTAATTACTATATTTCTCTACAAGCAATGTCAATTGTGATTCCAGGGTGACTCACAGTGACCTTTTTATTGGGGGTCTTGAAACATAGAATGCAACTTATGTGTGAACATTTTTTTTAGTGTATTTGGTACAGGGTCTCACTACACAGCTCCAACTCGTAGTGATCCTCCTGTTTCCAGCTTTGCCAGCGCTGGGATTACAGGCACGTGCCACCACAGCCAGGCTCAGTGGCTGGCTCAGTGCACCTGAAGGCAAGGTCAGCACTGCATGTGATGCTGGGGATCGAACCCTGGATGCCTGAACATTTGATGGAACCCCTCCCTCCCCACAGCAAGTCCTCACAGGTGGAGGGCCTCCCTCCAAGCCCTTCACCACGTACACATCAGGGCAAGGAACATGTAATGTACGCCAGTGGTGATAAAGGCTGTGAAAGGAAGCCATCAGGAAGCTTGAACTTTACCACTTTGGCTTTACCTCTTCCACTTCTTGCTTTTTTCTTTGTTCTCCCACTCCTGAGAAAGAAGGAAGCAGGAGGAGGTTTTTTTTTTTTCCTATTGAGGGTCTTCTTTTCTCCTCTTAATTTTATCTTTTTTAAAAAAATATTATTAGGGATGGGGAGATGGCTCAGTAGGATAAGCGCTTTGACTGGCAAACGCAAGGATCTGAGTTCAATCCCTGGTTCCAAAAAAAAAAAAAATTATTGAGAAACAAATAGCAATAAGACAGTTTCAAAACTGATTAATAGGACAGTTTCAATAATTAATACTTTGCACATTGTTGTCTTCTTAGTGGTTACCCATAGTACAAGATGCAGACAGGATATCCTGTCCAAACACTATTAGTACAAATCTTTCTTCTCATTGAATTAAGTGAAAGTAGCTGTATATCTATCCTCACTATTCTGTATATACAGATGCAAAATGGTCCTTCTTTGTATCCCCTTTTTTTGTTTAGTCCTGTCAGAGATGGGTATTCCATTGGCATCTAAATACTATAGGTGTGTGAATTCAACAAAACAATCCAACACAGTCCAGCAGTCCACAATAGTAGTGGTTTATCCACAGAAGTTGTTGACTTGAGCCTTTCACAGCTCAGCATATTAATATGGCTTTACTTTATATACCTCGTTTTTTAACTTTTCTACTGGATGGTTAGGACCAAGATAAAGCAAGACCTATATGACAAGAAATGTAACTTTTATATCTGATAAGTTCAGTCAAGTACCCTCAGGATTTATCCTGTAACCCTATACTGCAGTTTGCAGATCCTTTGTCAGTGTCAGCCATATGGATGAGTCACGGCCATTGCTTGACCAACTTGCTCTGTGTGAAAGCCTGAGAGAATGTTTTCTCTCCATTTGACTCTGTTGACCTTCATTTTTCTCCTCTTTCCCTCATATCTGGGTAGAAGAGGGAATGATGTAAGTGGGATTCGCCCACTGAAGCAGACATCTGGTACTTTTCTCTTTTCATTTTCCCTCTTCTCTCTATCATTGAAGAATACACATAATTAGGCCATATGAGTACTTGCATATCTGCATCATCACAAAGTGTTACATAGCAAACAAATATATTTAATTAGAACATTAATCACATTGATTCTTTTAGTCATTTTTGTAGCCAAAACTCACACTCTGATGTTTCTTTTTTAAAACTATTTATTTATTTATTTGGTTCAGGGTCTCACTATGCAGATCAGACCCAAAGTGATCCTCTTATCTCAGCCTCCCCAGCACTGAGATTACAGGTGTGCACTAGCACACCTGGTTTCTGGGTCGGCACAGTGTGCATGGGGTTCTGGGGTTGGCACAGCGTGCGGTACTGGGGATTGAATTTGGTTCCTTGTGCTTGCCAGGTGGGGGCTTAGACTGCTGAGCTATCTCCCCAGCCATATTCTGATGTTTCTAAATTAATTTTTACTTACTCATACCTTAAAATAGTTTTGAGATATTCTCGAGTATGTTTCAGAATTCATTGAAGCTTCATGGATTGGCGTTTCTTAAGAATTTTCCACAGTTGATATTTTAATGGAGTGTCCCAATGTAAGGTAAAAAATTACTTTAGGCTTAATGTTTTCAGAACACACATTCTTTGCTGTGGTGCTGTTGTTGAATCATAATCTAAACTTCTAAAATTCTATTTTGATCAGTTTTATTATTTGCTTTTCCATGTATTTTATGTTTAATCTATAGACTTTCTATTTTAAAGAAGTTGCAGCCTCACAGCAAAACTGAGTGGAAAATACAGAGTTCTTCTATCTGCTCTGGGCTCCTGTATGTGTAGCCTCCTTTGCTGTCAACACCCTGCACCAGGGTGGTGCATTTGTAAGGTCTCTCATTCAGGTTTTTACCAGATAGTTCATTCTTATTTCAACTAAATGAGGTGATTTGTTTTTAAAAGTTAGTTTCATCTTTCTAATGCAGGTATTATTTTGGAGACGTCTATTTGACAATACCAGATTTTCTTGATTTTTTCCTACTGTTCAATAGATTATTTAGCTTGTACTGATACGGGTCGACAATGTTTTTAAAACTTTGCTCTTAAATATATTTTGAGACAATTTTAATTCCATGTCAAGTATAAATACTTGGAAACTAAGGTTACAATGTAGAATTGCTACTTTCCACTTTTAAGGGCTTTAAGTTTATAATTAATACAGCTGTATTGTTATAGTATTGATTTTCTATTATTCTTTATATGGTGGGTAATTCAAGGGAAAATTGTATTTTTCAAACAGATTTTCAAATACCTACAAATGGGCTATCCAAAAGTAATTATATTAAAGTAAAATGCAATTAGGAGATAGTAATATAAGAAACATTAAAGAGAATTAAATAAGAAAAAAATGAATAGGTTATGGCCATAGCAAGAACCAAAGTAATAATTCTAATAAGCTGAAATTTAGAGAAATAATACATTAATTTAAAAAATTAATAGTAAAAGGACAGTTTTGCTTATTTACTTTATTCAAAAATAAAGATAACAGTTAAAAGGAAAACAGAAGATATTTCTTTGTAAGTATGCTTTAATTCTGTAGTCATTCCCAAATTTTTCTAAAGCTGGCTTCATTATCTACCATTGTAGCTGTATGAGCCACTTTATTTGTTTTTATTTTTTTTTTTTTTTTTTTTTTTTAATTTTTTTTTATGTGTTTGTGTGTGTGTGTGTGTGTGTGTGTGTGTCCAGCTCAGCCCACCAGGGGGCGGGGCTGGCTGGCATGTGGTGCTGGGGGATTGAACCGTGGTCCTGTGCTTTGCTAAGCTTGTTTTAAGTAGGTGCTTTAGACCACTGAGCCATCTCACCAGCCTCTTTATTTTTTTCAATAACGATAGGGTAACAATAGTTAATGCATTCCACATTATCTTTAGTTTTTTGTTTAGTTTTTTTTTTTTTTTTTGCGGAACCGAGGATTGAACTCAGGCCCTTGCGCTTGCCAGGGAAGCGCTTATTCCACTAAGCCGTCTCCCTGGCCCCACATTATCTTTAAATTACTCAGAGTACAAGACATTGGTATTTAATCATCCAAACAATATCAGCATCTTTCTTTTGAAAGCCACTTTATTTGAATCCATGAATGATTCAACAATATACCAAGACTCTACTGTATAGTCTAGAATACTATTTCTTTGTTCTTTTCCATTGCTACCCCTCTTTCAGGACAAATTTAATTGCTACTTATAACTGCTCCCCCACACTGCCATCACTATTATGAGTCATTATTTTTCCATTTAAAAATAATTATCTATACTTGGAACAACATAAGCAATTTTTCTCCTTTTTTTAAGGTAGTTATTAAAGTACAACTCCATTCTATAAAAGTCCCCTGAAAATATTGAGTGCTTCATACCTAATAAAAGCCTTCTCTAGTAAAATTCCCTTTCTTTATTATTCCCTATTCTTCTTTCCACTTGTGTATTTGTGATATGATGAAATAAGTAAGTGAAAACCAGTTATTATTCTTTAAAGCACCACATAAAGGCTGAATATTCATTAATTAATTACTAATTAATTTGTTTCATTACCTACACAATAGTTGTATTCTTGGTAAGTTCCTATTGGCTACTTTTCTATTCAAATGATCCTATGATTGATTAGTTAATAAAACTGGTAATTTGAACTTTCTGGATTTGAGGTAAATTTGAGAGTAGAATCAAATATAAAAATATGCATGTTATATAATAATAGTATAATTTTTTGTTATAATTGCTACAGCCTTGAAATATAAGTATTCTAAGTTTGTTATTTGACACTTATTTTACTATTATAGTCAGGATTTTTTAAATGTTGTTTTAATGCTTATTATTTCACTTAATCTCTAATATCAAACAGAAATTAGACTGGACTTGTATCTCATTTATGTATAGTAACACTATGCAACAATTAGGTATAAATTGAAAATCATATTTATAAACTAAATGCTTTGTATTTTGTCATACCTTTGGTCCTGGCATATGTTTGTTTGGTTTTTTTTTCTTTTTTTTTTTTGTGGAACCGGGAATTGAACTCAAGCCTTGGTGCTTGCCAAGGAAGCACTTATTCCACTGAGCCATGTCCCCAGCCCCTCTGGCATATGTTTGTACTAATCATTTGGATTTAGGACATGCAAGAGTTCCAATTTTAAATAGCAAAAGAGAATTAAAAATAAAAACTCTTTATTTTAAGTCTTCTAACTTAGTGATGCAAAATACATATCCTGAGAATTTTAGAATATGTAAATACATGGAACGTTTAAATGAAAACTCAAATACAATTCACATTTATCAGATCCCACTAAAAGGACAGTTACGTGTTATTCTAGCATTTTGTCTTTGTAAAATTGTTTCTGTTTAATGAGTGTCATGGTATATAAATAATGTTAAGTGATTATAACAAAATTTAAAGAGGTTTGTGATTATATTACTTAAAAGCAACTGAATAGATGATAATTTGTTCAGTGGTTTAGTACTAAATTATTGGATAAGGGGAAAAAATAAGAAAAATTAAAAGATGAAATTCATTTTCAAAACTAATTTTTAAAAACTGGCTAGTGTTTTAGAAAATGTTAACATTTCCATTCCTCTATCCCTCCTTCTCTTTCTTTCCTTCTTTCCTTTTCTGATACTGGAGACTGAACCCAGAGCCTTCACACTGAACTTCAATCCCAGCCCTTTTAAAATTTTTATTATTTCAAGGCAGGGACTTGCTAAATTGTCCAGAGTAGGCTTGAAGTTGTGATCCTCTCTGCTTCAGCTTTTCAGAGTGCAGAGATTACAGGTGCGTAGCATTGTGGCTATTTTGGAAAAATATTAATGAATTTCTGTCAGATAATACCATACTCATAAAGCAGAAAAGTGCTAACTTTATACCTACTAAACAAATATAAAACATTATAAACACAGATCAGTAAAATATTTTAATATAATTCTTTAAAGTAGTCCAACAATTATGATCATCTTTCTAGATACTGGAAAAGGTATGACTTTGTGAGAAATTTTTTAATTGAGGAAAAATGAAATTATTAAGAGTTACAGAAAAATTTGAAAACTAAAACAATGGTAATAATTTTAAACTGAAAATTTAAGAACTGGATATCTGGGTGTGGTGGAGCACAGCTGTAATCCCAGTGCTTGGGAGGCAGAGGCAGGCAAGTTTGAGGCCAGCCTGGGCTACAAAATGAATTCAAGGCCAGTCTGGACTGCATAGTGGAACATGGTCTCAAAAAGACACACACACACACACACACACACACACACACAGCCCCCTTAAAAAGAGCTATTGGAATAATTTCTACATCTCCAATTAGAAATGCATAATGTCAGGCTGGTGAGATGGCTCAGTGGTCTAAAGCACCTACTTAGAACAAGCTTAGCAAAGCACAGGGACCGCG
>NW_004524591.1:12782960-12783956 GCF_000260255.1 Octodon degus | reverse complement strand
TCCCCCCCACATAAATAAATGAATAAAATTTAAAAAAAAAAGAAATGCATAATGTCTATGTTTTTATTTTAAAAGTTACTTATACTTACTAAGGAAATTTAGAAAATTAAAAAATTATCTGAAAACTTTATAAAAAGACTTACGTGTTTTTAATACATTTTGAGAAATTCTGTTGAGTTCAGATTTTAAGATACTACTTGAGGAACAAATTTTCTTTTCCCAATATAGATAAAGAAATGTTGAAACCAAAAATATGTGTTTTCTCTTCTGATCAAGTGTCGCATGCATCTTAACTGGTATGTTTGATGTGAAACTTTATATTCAGAGTGAGCAAAACAAGTCAAACTACACATGACCCAAAGAAAAAGGACATACATTAATCAAAGAGCTAAAATGTCATGTCTGTGTGTTTGACACATGTGAACATTAGATTTAACTGAGGAAAGAAATTTTACAGAATCCTGGCCTAGTCAATTTTTGAAGAAAACAAAATGTCTTTTTCTATTTCCAGATATATTAAAGTAAAATTTTCCATGCAGAGAAGCAAGATAGTTCATAATTATTGATCTTATGAGGAAAAAGAGCTTATTTATAGAGTACTGTGTTCAACATGTCTGTAAGGATCTTACACAATTGCTGCTGGAGTTAGAGAAGTTGTTATTTATTATTGAACACTTGCTCTTCCTCCTTTCTGTGAGCATTTGCTGCACACTGCATAAGAAGGAAGAAATACATTTGTATAAGTAGTTTTGTCATACATATTTCCTGCCCATTTTTTGGTCTCTCTGGTCATGAGGGTAAATTATAAGGATTCACTTAGTCTAGCATCCTCCACATGCTAAATTGTTGAAGTTTTTTAAAGAAAAACTTGAAACTTAATAAAGATGATGAAAAAAGTTATCAGGCTGTGGAGATGGCTCAGTAGAATAAGTGCTTGTCTGGCAAGAGCAAGATCCTGAGTTCAATCCCCAGTACCACCAAAAAAAAAAAAAAAAA
>NW_004524591.1:12769739-12782775 GCF_000260255.1 Octodon degus | reverse complement strand
AAAGAAAAGAACAGAACAACAGAAAAGAAAAAAATATAAGGCATTTGATGGGTGACCTGGAAGGTTTCAGTGAGAAGCCTTCCCAGAAAAGACCCAAAGGAGATGAGACCTTCAGCTACCTGGCAGAAAGCATTCTAACCCCAGAGGACAGCCAGAAAACCAGTAAGAAAGTATGTGTGGGGAATCTGGGTCAGTGTTCCACAGGGGAAGAAGTCAGAGAGCCAGATCATATAACAAGTGCTTGTTTGGTCTATAGAATTATTTTATTTTAGACTGTAATTTTCCTGCAAATTAATGTTTCCATTCTTTCTTGCTCTGTATAGATTACGTGCTTTTCCATTTGTGAATTTAGTAGGTAATTTTAAAAACCTATTATCAGGCTGGTGAGATAGTTCAGCAGACCAAGTGCCTGCTTAGGCAAAGGCAGGTACCAGGGTGGTAAGCCAATGACCAGTTCTGGGTGTGGTGGTGCATGCCTTTAATCCCCGGGCAGGGAAGGCTGAAAACAGGAGGATCACTAGAGTTTGAGCTGCATAGTGACCCTGTACCAAATACATAAAATACATAAAAAAGGAAAAAAATCCATTATCATTTCTTGCTGATAGTATATATATTAATATAGCATATATATTAATTAGTCAAAGATTTATTCTTTTGGAAGATACATGATCCAATTTTTCTACATGCCGTTTAATTTCATGATTGAAATAAATTTAATATAATTTCTTCTTAGACTGTGGATTTTTATCACTGTCCTGTAAGTGGTGATTAACAGTTCACTTGGCAACTGCTGCTCAGTATAATATTCCTCTTATCATTTTCTAGGTTTTTTTTCAAATTGCTACCATTGAGGCCCTATTTAAATTAATAACTTATGTTAGCATCTTTAAAAAAAGAAATAAAAATTTAAAAACCTAAAATTCAGAGGTATGACTTTTCTTAGGTTTTCTTCAAGAATTTATTTGCTCTGGCTCTCTGTTCAGGCAAAGTAAATTATTGGCTTTCTATTAAATGACCAGGAACCTAAGTTAATAGATTAAATCTAATTTGGAGATGTCAGAAGAGTTTGAATTCAGATTGACTTTAATGAATTGAGTTAGAATCTGTATCTTAAAAATGGACATTGAAGTCAAAAGATTCCACTGTTTAACTCCTCACTGAATAACCCTGTAGCTTTTTCTGGACTTCAGTTTCCTTTCTTGTAAATGGGAGTCAAATGGCCTACTTCAGAGGTTTAACACACTGTTTTGAGAATATAACTGCATGATATATGTGAACACTCTCCACAGAACTATTTAGTGCTATTCAGTATTGTCTATTCTGTTAGATTGTCTATGCCTATATTAAGCTCTTGTTAAATTTTAATATTCATTGGCTTTGTTCTACTTGGATAATTTCTAGCATTTATAATTTTTCCTTTTGAACTGAAGGTTCATTAATACTCTTTTTGAAATAACTTCTACAGTATAAATGAACAGGTCTTGGTTGTCACCCAACAGCACCATGGTGGTTTTACTCTTAAGTTGCACTGACCTCTGGGATGTACCTCAGTAAGAATTTATTTGGCCTCTCTTTAGCTAAGACAGCTGTTAGCAATTGCAAATAGACTTGACTGGAACTTTTTAGTCCCATGAAACCTTCCTTCATTAGGACCCAGAAGCAGCAGTGTACTGCTATCTTACCAACATTCCTTGGCCTGTCTTTAAACTGCAGATTTCACTTAGAGAACCTTTAGTTAAAAATATATGAAGCACTAAGTTGTGGTGAAATAATTGTGAGTGCATTAGTTCACCAGCACAGAGCAGCAGAAGCTTTGAGGAAACTTTCATAGGTGTGTGTTGCTGCTGGCTTGGAGTGTGTAAGACGCCCATAACAACTTTAAAGTTTTCAAAATGTGGGAGAATCAGAATAAATAGGGCTTTTCAAACTTTATTGCATATTAGTCAACTCCTAATGACCAGGTTATACCTCGTGTTAAAGGTGAATTGGAATGTCTATGGGTGGGAGCCAGGCATCTGCAGTTCTTAAAGACATCCAGGTGATTACCGGTGTGCCAGAGTCAGGAACACATGGCTCTAGCCTCCATTCTTTTACTGCCTTATGTTTTTCAACCTTTAGCACCATTGGTGAGAGTTTGATATTTATATTAATCAAAAAATTGAAACTACAAGGTAATTTTCTTCTAGCAGATTTGTAGCCTACATTTTTTTATATAGTATATACTGTCATATATGACCTTATATTGTTTTGAACTTTTAAGTTTCATTACTGGCTCATTTTAGATCTACTTATGTTATTTTCCTCTATTTACTACAGATATTTACTTGACAGCTTTAAATAAAATTGCGCCCTTTTATTTTTCTCTAGTATAGTAACTATTACAGTTGGCCTAAATTTGGGGAATTGGTATGAGTCTGAAGAAACCAATAGCTTAATTCTATCTTGGCCATAGTAATATTTACTGTAGTATGTGAGACAAAAACTATACTGGTTGGGGGGCCTGCCCCTTAGCTCAGTTGTTTAAGTGGCTATGTCAACAAAGCAGTAGGTTGCACTGGTTCGATCCCCACAACTCCAGCCAGCCAAACATGCCCTGAAGGCATTCTGAGCCAGCCAAAAAAAACCTTCCTGCCATTTTTGGGCTGAGGATATAACTCAGTGGCTTAAGCACCTGCCTGGCAACTGCAAGGTCCCGTGTTTAATCCCTGACACTGCAAAACAAAACAAAACAAAAAAAAAAGAAAAGAAAAGAAATGAGACTAGCTGCTTCTAATGTATGTAACGTGTTAATTATTGAAACTGTCCTACTAATTTGATTTGAAATTGTCTCATTACTATTTGTTTCTCAATAAAATTATGGAAAAAAAACTATACTGGTTGTATTGTTAGTCATGTCATAATTGAATAAACATTTCCCCAAATGTCATAGTTCATTAAGTCAGTCCCAATGTAGTCTGATTAAAAAAATAGATTTTTGTGTATATAAAGGGGAATTTCTAAGTAGTATGGTTTCTAATGTTGACAAGAGCTACAGTTTTGCCTATATATCCTTCAGTATTTGCCTAAGGGTTCACATAAGTTCAAGTAGTCACAATATCATCTTTAAGAACAATAAAAATGATATTTTCATTTATTTAAAATTTTTGTTTCATGTTCTATGTGAAATAAGTATGGAAAAAATTCAGAACATGTACTGATGCTCTGAATTTTTTTTCTCATTTAAAATTAAGTAACATGACCCTGTTGTCTCCAGTGATGTCCAAGTACTGTAAATGATGTGAATATTTGGCTTAATTCATAACATTCTGTTGTCCAGCTTTTGTTTGGAACTTTTGTTTTTCTTGTTTTTCATTTTTATTTTGTTTTCAGCCATCATTTTGTCTTATCATCTTCAATTCTAGAGCAACCTGACAACAATAATGATACTACTGAATTGGGCATCCTTGTCATTCCTGAGATTAGTGTCACAAATGTGTCCGGAGAGAGAACCGGGAATGGGGAAAAAGGCAGAACACTAGGAGAGATTGATGCTCAGCATATGCAGGGTGTGCAGGAAACAGCCACAGATCCTAGAGCTGAGAGCAAAGGCTTGCCAGAGATCAGGAGGCAAAAATCTGTGAGAAAAATGATGGAGGATGGAATAAACTCACCTGGCAGAGTGCAGTTTTAGCAGAGCACTTTATAGCTGCACTCCAAGGTATCTCAGGGCAAAGGGCCACTGATGCATGTTTAGCAGCAGTTGCAGTCACAAATTTTTTGCATGTCATCTAATAAAATGCATGAATTATGCATCACATTTTCTCAATAACTCAATGTTGTTTGGAATGGTCATGCCTAGATTGTCTCTCAGTAAATTGTTATGAAAACTGAGGCAGAAAATTGTTCCTAAAGCAATTTTCTGTTTTATGCTTTGGTATCTGAAATTATTTTTTAATTTATATATTTTTGCTATCTATTATATGAATGATAAATATTATTTTAATGTTTCAAGCTTGTGACATATGAAAATCTAGATTTTTCTTCCTTTAGTAAAATAATAAGAATGGAGAATGCAACCCTTTAAGAAAACACTTAAAAATATTCTAATGCTATTTTTTCAAAAAATTATTTGGCTATAGCTTTGATTTTACTGCTTTGCTCCTGGGGAAGGTTTTGTGCCCTAGTTTTGATGTGCAATAATTTTTCTAATTGTCACTGATCTTTGCATGAATAATAGAGAAACTCTTTCTAAAAACACAGTAGAGTATGATTTATGGCATGCTTTTTATTTAATGTACTCTAAATTACTGTCATTTAATTACAATCAATAATTTTTTATATTTTATAGAATAAATTTTCAATTTATCCTTTGATTTTGTTCTATAAATCTATTGCTTTGTGAAATTATGCTACAGTTTAATTGATTTAAACATAATTGATTTGGTATTAATCTTTTTTTAAAAATTGCTTAAGATATTTAATGTTAATTGATCTTTGTCATTTCTTTGTTTAGGAAATACAGAATTTACAGGTCAAGAAGAACTGATGGAGATATCTGAAGTTGACGAGGGATTTTATTCCAGGGCTGCTTCTAGTACCAGCCAGTCGGGTTTATCAAACAGTAGTCACAATTGTAGTAACAAGACAAGTGTAGGAAAGAACCAGAGACGGTCAGGAGGAAGCAAAACTGGAGGAAAAGAAAAAGAAGCTACAGGGGAATCTTACAAAGATCACTTTGCTCGAAAACAAACTCAGAGAGCCCAAAGTGAGAATCTTGAGCTTCTCTCTTTGAAGAGACTAACTTTAACAACCAGCCAGTCCCTACCTAAGCCTAATAGCCATGGTTTGGCTAAGACGGCAGCGACTGTATTTAGCAAATCCTTTGAACAAGTCAGTGGTGTCACAGTCCCACATAACCCATCATCTGCTGTTGGTTGTGGGACTGGGACAGATGCCAATAGGTTTTCTGCCTGTAGTCTCCAAGAAGAAAAGCTCATTTATGTTTCAGAAAGGACTGAGCTTCCAGTGAAGTATCAAGCAGGTCAGCAGAGACCTCCTAGTATTAGCATTACTCTGTCCACCGATTGAAGTGTAACATAGTTTTCTTCTTATACCCAGTAAATATGGAAATATGACTGCTCCTTAATGAAAGTGCCCTGCTTCTTTCATGACTGTTCCTAACATGAGCCCTTGACTTTGATGAAGGGAATAATGTCTAGGTTAGTGAATGGAATGATGTCTAGGTTGCAGTAAGTTGAAATAATGGTTTTGTTATTTCTTGGTCTGCCCCCTACCCATTTGAGTCTTTTTCTTTTTCATTGTTACTGTTCTAAGATTGTGGTGTGACAATAAATATTGGCAGGTTGTCTGATTAAGTTGCTTACATCTCCTGTGACGTTTTTAGTTTGTTTTAAATATCTTCTACTTGGGTAGCTGTGTGTTTGCCCTTCAAAGTCAAAGGGCATCTCCACAGAAGGAGACTGGCTCATAAAAGATGGGACAGAGGAGCACATTCAGGAATTCCACAGTTGGCCTTTCAGTCAGCTGCCCTGAAAAACAGGCACATGAATAAACAAAATGTTTACTATGAAAAGTGCTAGTAGAAATTACTTGTAACCAGATCATCTTTAAGGTTAGAACAGTTTGTTCAAAGCACTGGAAAATGGCTGACAACTCACAGATGAGTTATTTTGTGATTATTATGTGGCTCCAGGAGATAGATGGGCAGGGGCATTTTTGTTGATCTCCTTAGGATGTTTGCATATCAGGTTGCTGGCAGATAATGTTGTTATGAAGTGTTTGGTCTGGGTTTAGCAGGTGAAAATTCCTTTAAATTCCTATAATAGGCCATAAAGCTGATTGATTTAGGTTGGATTCCTATAATTCAGAGCACACATCACTGAAGACTTCCTGGAAATCATTGTAAATCTTGCAACGCAGCTCTCAAAATACCAGTGTGAACTGTATGATATTGAATCATTTATCAGCAAATGAAGGAAATTAGATACCAATCACTTTTCATCTGTAAGATGTCATAAAAGAAAATATATAGTGAAATATGGGCAAAGGATATCTGTATATTAACTAATTTAAAGTTGTCTTCTTAAATAAATATGAAAAAATTAAATGTATTTCTTGATCATGAACAGATCTATTTAAATGGTTTTTTATGATATAGCAAGAATAATCATTTACCTCTAACCACAAATAAAAAGAAGAAAGGCAGGCAGGCAGAAAAGCTAAATAAGCTTACATGTAGCTACAAGAGACTAGAGCCTCTAGATAGACGTAAAGTCTTGGTATTTGGTGTTTGTTAGTGGTAGCCATTTCAGCTATTGTTGAGGTTTTCTGTAAAGCAAATTATACTTAATAATTCAGAGAGATAGAGGAAGAAATGGAGAGAGAGACTGGAGAACAGGGCTGACAATGAGAGTAGGTAGCTGGGAAAGAAGGCCTTGGAAGCTGTACACTTCTTGAGTGCTTTAATTTTTAGCACACAGAAGTTTCCTTACTTGTGCTTCCTAGCTGTGGTCACAAAGAAAACATGCTAGTGTTTCCCCTTGTACTTGTTCATGCACAGATCAAATACAGTATGTAAAACCCTGTATGTATTGAACAGTGCTAGGCATTTATATCAAGTGCAGTTTTAACCATATTGCTTTGCTCATCAGTTTAAACCTAGTTCTTCAAAAGTCATGAACTAGTTTTCACTCATTAGCCTTGAATATAATGTGGTTTTTTACCATAAATGAATCTGATATTTTTAGTTCCAGTAATAAAATGGAGTAAGATCCATAGACATAACTGGTAGTCAAAAACTGGAAGGCAATTAGAGCTGATTTTGTATTAATTTAATAGCAATCCTGTATACAATTTGAAATATATGTAAAGTATCACTGTGAATTTCCTATTGTCTTTTCCTAATTCTTTAGCAAACTTTCATTCATGCAGAGTTACTAACAGTATTGACATTATGGTATTGAGTTAAAAGTTTGGAATTTTGAGTAAGTCAAGAAGCTTAGAAATGAAGAGTAAATTTGAAGAAACATTAGCTGGCCCAGACAAGAGAACATATTTTAATATTATAGCACTGTAATGAAACCTGATTTTGGTATCATTCTAGACCTTTTCTATTAACATGGCTGTGGACCAGTAAAGACAATTCACATCATCAGCCATTTTGGTAAAAATTCTAAATATCAAGACCAGGCCATGTGAATAAAAATTGACATTTTAACAAGATTTTTTATGGATGTTATCATTTGAGAAGATAGCAGGCTTCTCAGTGGTCTCACAACCCTAGATCAAATAAATATTTAATATCAAATATCATAACCTGTATTGTTTTTAACAGCTAATTAACTTTAATAGCATTGACTCATGATGTATCTTCTAATTCTGAATTCCTAACGATCTGTACTTATTATTGCAATAAAAATGTAAATTTTATAGTTTTCTTGTTCATCCTAAATAAAATCAGAGGTATAGATGTCTGTAAGTTTAAGTATGTGAGGTTATACCTTTTGTACTTAAACTTTTATACAATGTACATCAAATTTATCTGTGTATATTCTTTGTTTTAAAAATTTCTTATTCAGTGGGGGTGATTCTGAATTTTTGTTTCAAGTGATTTGCACCACTTTGGTTTTTGTACTGTGGAATAAACAGTAAAATTCTTTGTAGTACTTTTGATACTATTTCAAATAATTATGCAGTGACAATTTTTAACTGTAATAATTAACTACAAAAATAATTGTTGCTGACCATACTATTCTTTCCCTATTTGTCTTGTAATGTGAGTTGTCTTTCCTAGGTTATATGCCTTTAAAGAAGCTAATGCTTGCAGGTCCCTTGAGTATCCAGAATAATACCTTTTATCAAGGGAAGACTCCACATGAAACTCTGGTTATTTTCCCCATAGTGGAGAGGATCTGAAGAGAAATTAAAGTTCTTTTCCACATTTTAAGCCTCTAAGGAGTCTTGAAGTCACCCAACCTTACTTTTGAACCCCAACTTCCTGGATGATCTAGTGAAGCTGGATCTAGCATTGACCTCTTGAGACCCAAGTGGGAAGAGAAGCAAAGTAATAAGGGAGTGGCCCAGAGCTCCAGGGCACAATGACATTCTCTCTTTAAAGCCATAGGGAAGCACCCTGGTGTCCTTGTCCCTCATTGTGGAACTTTTTAAGGCAAACTCTTGTAGACTTGAAGAATAGAAATTTTTAGTCCTTAAATGACAGGTTTGATTTTTTAAAATCAGCATTTCATTGCCTTTTTCAATTGTGAAGTAACTCAACAAATCTTACTCATTTTTTAAAAGTTGAATTAATAAATACATTTATAAACCAAAATAGACCAAAATGATCCCAGTTTTAAGGGATTTTGCCTATTTTGGAAGAATAAAATGAAACTATTTGAGGTGTTAAGTCATAGAGGAAAAAAAAATGTACTCTTAGAATTATGTAAGGCAGTGTAATGTTTGAGTATATAGGCATAATCTATATTAAAGGAGAGCACATCAAGGAAATACATGTTAAATGATGTAACTGAAAAAATACAAAAAAGTTTAAAAGGCAAATAATTTGATGTGTACTTAAGTATTTTTTTTAAATTAAGTATTTTAGATAGAAATTGATGTATGATAATGTATTCCCAATCTTTGAATGAAAAATTAAAACTTTGGTCCTTTGATTAGCATGGATTTATATTTTTAGATGTGTTGCTTAGTGAAATTAAACTTAATACATTGAGTTATTTAAATTTTAACATTGTTAAATTCCTCATCACAATATAAATATATTGTCTTTGTATTTTGTAACTTGTACATATCTAAAGAGTCTAGTAGTGAACATTTTTGAATGTGTTATTATGTTTTTTTATAGTGGAGTTCTAAGAGCACCTGTGTTGTAATATAAAATTTTAACTAGAAAACTCAAGATCTTATTTCACATACTGTTCAATTCTCTCATATGAAGTTTATTGTGTACCTCTTATTTTTACCTCTAATCATGTGGTGATACTAATCTTTTCCTGGTGAATATTCTTGTTTCTAACTGTATTCCTAGAGTTTACATTCCTGAAAAGTAAACATGACTTTGACTATTTTTACATGTTCTGTACCCTTTTAAGGATATAGAAATCAACTGGAATTTAGTTTTTTGAAGTTTTGTATGTTTGTGTAAATGTTCTCCATCCATATGCAGTACTTTATACAGTAAATGTTGCCTCTTGTGTTATTGAAATAAAAAGTGAAAAAATATTTTCCAGATTATTTATTCATTTAAAATTATAAAAATTGGCAAATATCATGATATGGAGGGAGGAAGTACAGGAGAAATACTTAAGTTAATTGAAGCCCTGAGAGCAACTGGGGATAAACCCTAGGACCGCGACATCTCATTCTTGGTTTTTGTGCTTTGCACGGCCTAGGGATGGGGAACAGAGGTCCATTAGCATTCATCCAAAAAAGAATCGTTCTGTGGGTCATGCAGCAAGGCTGATTATTTGTTTTACCAGAAGCACCAACAAACTGAGAGAACATTCCTTTGCCTCTTAACTTTAATATGAATTTATCTGAGTTCAGAGAATAATATGCTGCTTGTACTTGGCATAAGACTTTGTGGCTGAGTTGAACTGAGGCTAGCTTTGGAAAGTAAGGATAAAGTCTGTAAAATTTTAGAATTTCATTTGTTGGCTCTAGGAAATAGCAATGGTGTTATGAATTGCACTATTGTGTATATATACTTAGAAACAAATCCCTCTTAAAAATCTTGTGTGTAGTTAATTATATATTTGAATAATTTCATTTCATCTAAGGAACTGATTTAGGAAATCTTCTAAATTAATGTTAAAAGAAGACTTGGGGAGAAACAGGATAAGAACCAACTTCCATAAGCCTTGTGTTAGCTCTATGAAATGTATATTCTTTCTTGTGATTTCAGTAATCCTAATAGTTGATTTATCTAATAGAATCTGGCTTTGTGAATATCAGCATAATTATTTTATAATATAAAAAGACAAGCAGTTTTAATAATTTACCTTGCATTGCTAATATGGTGGTAGTGATAGCTAATATTTATAACTTATTATTTCATTTAATACTCAAAGCAATCTTATAAAGTGAGTAGAATCCCAAATTTGCAAAAGAGGAAACTGAAGCTCTCAGAGAGATAGGTGACATGCCCAAGGTCACCTAGGTGCTCGGCAGCAAATCCACACCCTGAACATAGGTCTTACAACTCTCACTGTTATTCCGTCTTTCTTACAGGGTTATGTTTTAAAATAAAGTCAAAGTTTTCTGAAAGTAAATCACGGTACATTTTAGAGTTTGTGATAATTATGCTTCACTGACAAACAGTGCTAATTATTTTAATACTAAAAAATATGGTAAAATGGAAATTAAAATGAAGTGTTTGTTTAACCTGTCAGATTGATGAAACATAAACTGATCGGTACTTGTATTGGCAATGGTGTAGAAGTTTTTAGTCACTAAGATGACTAGTGGGACTACAAATGACTTGGTGGGAAATTCAGTGGGATCAAATTTTAAAGTGCGCCATATATCCTTTTAACTTAGAAGCCCTACTTTTCTACAGATATTCTACTTTCTATATGCTACATAAAATTCAGCTCAAATATATATGCTATTCATTCTAGCATTGCTGGAAAGAGAATAAAAAAGCTAGTAATCTAAATGTCCATCAGTAGCAAAATGGATAAATTGGGCAGGCAAGATGGCTCAGTGGTCTAAAGCACCTACTTGGAACAAGCTTGGCAAAGCACAGAGACCATGGTTCAATCCCCCAGCACCACATGCCAGCCAGCCCCGCCCCCTGGTGGGCTGAGCTGGCCACACACACACACACACACACACACACACAATAAATAAATAAATAAATGTTAAAAAAAAAAGGATAAATTATGGTTACTATATATTGTGGGATATAATATAGCCACTAAAAGAGATGCTATGTATATATACATACACTTATTATGATCCCACTTCATAATGTGTGGGAGAGTTAGTATGGGTTAATAGTTAATATGTATGTATAATACACACATGTGGTTACTGGTATGGGAGGAGGAGAGCATTATTTTTCAAAGTGTGGTCTAAAGACAGCCTGCATTAGGAAAAAACTGTGTTCTTTATTTTTTTTTTCTGTGTTTTTTAAAATGGATATTCCTGGCCTTGTGCTAATACCCCTGAATCAGAGGCACTGTGAGTAAAGCTTACAAACCTTTATTTCCTAACAAGTTCCTCAGTTCAATATTTATAAGCTAAACAATGAATTAGTTATGTGTTAGTGATCGTCAGTTTGAAAGGACTTCTTGAAGAGATCTTATGTTTTAAATAGGACCTCCCTCAAAATAAAGCCAGTTAACATAGACATATTAATATAGACCTGTTAGTGAAAGATGACTTGCTGACATAGAAATGATTTTACTACACAAGACACATCAGTTAAATGAACAGTTCTTTATAAAACATCTTTGGTATTGTTGAACTTCCCAAAGTATCAGATGATCTCTTAATAAAGAAAATGATACAATTTATGCAATAAGAAAGTGAGAGCCGGGGAGATGGCTCAGTGGAATAAGTGCTTCCCTGGCAAGCACAAAGGCCTGAGTTCAATCCCTAGTTCAAAAAAATAAGTGATACTTAGATATGCTTAGCTATATCTCAGAGCCTTGAAGGAAGGTCGTAGTAGGACTTTGGAATCTGTGTTCAAGTGATTTATAGCATGTCTATTAAGGAAGGGGCTTGGCAGAATTAATAGTTTATGACAGGTGGTCATAGCAAAAAAAAAAAAAAAGGGCCTTAAAGAGTCTTGAGAAGGAAACTTTTCTCAGATAATCATTCTATTGTTTGCAGCCTGTCAAGATATCCTTATGCAAGCAAAACGATCATTCTTGTTTTTGTTTTATTTTTTTTACAATCTTACCTCTCCTGCTCATAGATTACTTGGAATAAACAACTAAGTTCTATTGACATAGGTTAGTTGTAATCTTATCTAAGCTATCTAAGTTGACACTGTTGAATTCAGTTTTTTTAATCTTTATGCAAAGATTATAAGACAATGTTATGTATACTACATATTGATATGTCTTTGGTGACTTCTTAGGGTTTTACTGAAGATCTGAGAGATTTCTTTGCAAGCTTCTTGATACCTCCAGCATGTAGTTCACCTTGTCAGTGCTCTGGTATCCTGATTACATTGTACCTGATTATTTTTTTCACATCTGTCTCTCTCACTAAGCCTTAGCTCTCACTGTGGGTTGTTTGTAATACCTAATATATGATAGTAAATAAAGAATTATTTTACTAGATAAACTGAATACTATCAAGCAAAAACTAGTGGTAGCTTAAAGAGAC
Organism: Octodon degus; assembly: GCF_000260255.1. Classification (NCBI taxonomy): domain Eukaryota; kingdom Metazoa; phylum Chordata; class Mammalia; order Rodentia; family Octodontidae; genus Octodon; species Octodon degus. The sequence continues at coordinate 12,770,421 of NW_004524591.1, read as the reverse complement.
TATTGATTCTCTTGTGTTCAGAAGTCTGTGAAACTCTTCTGATTCTCGTCGGCCTGAGTTTATCTTATCTTTATTTTTTTATTTTTCCTTTTCTTTTTGGTACTGGAAATTGAACTCATGACCTTACACTTGCCAGGCAGGTGCTGTGTGACTGAGCTGTATCCCCAGCCCTCTTCGATTCTCTAGTGTACAGCTGCATGGAGATAAAGGGGAAGGTTGTAAAATGTGACTTTGATTCTTTTAAGTGTACCTACATAAATGTTTGAGAAATAAATGATGATATGTCATATTTCTTTTTACTGAGAGTAATGAGTGGGGTGAAGATTTTTCCAGGCTACTGTTTAAAATTGTCTTTTTTTCCCACACATTATTTTCTTCTCGCGCTCCACCGCCCGCCGCCCAGACCGCCGCGCCAGGTCGCCGCCTTATTTTCTTCTTTATTTTTTTTAAATTTTACTTTATTTATTTTTTGCCATAATTTTATTGATAAACAAATAGCAATGAGACAGTTTCAAATGAAATCGGTAGAACAGTTTTAATAATTAACACATTGCATACATTCTTCTTAGTGGTTAATTGCTGTACAAGATGCGGACTTGATATCCTATTTACAAACACCATTAGAACAAATCATTCTATTCATTAACAGAATGTAACTATATATCTATCCTAACCACTTTGA
>NW_004524591.1:12760988-12769394 GCF_000260255.1 Octodon degus | reverse complement strand
CTTTGTCAGTGTCAGCCATGTGGATGAGTCACGGCCATTGCTTGGCCAATGTGCTCTCTGTGAAAGCCTGAGAGACTGTTTTCTCTCCATGTGACTCTCCTTAGGCACACTCTACATCATCAATCACTTTCCTCTTTGGCCACATAATCTCCTTGATCAGAAAATTTGGGACACTACCGAGTTACGTGACGTTACAGTACAAGTTCTCATACCACATGTTATTTTCTCATGTGTATCTGTGGGTCTGCTGAATGATATCTAGACTCATCAGATCACAAAGTAAGCAAAACCTAATCTCAACATTACAAATTCTCACTTCCGGCCTGAGTCATTTCTTTTTATAGAAATTACAAGGATGGTGTTTCTCTAATTCCTCAGTGAGTCTGTTGTTTGTGTACAGGAATGCTATTGATTTTTGAGTGTTGACTCTGTATCCAGGTATGTTACTGAATTTGCTTATTAAATCTAGAAGTCTTTTGGTGAAGTTTGTGGGGTCTTATATGAAGAATATCATGTCATCAGCAAATAATAATTTAACTTCTTTTCCTATCTTTATTCCTTTTACTTCTTTTTCTTGTCCAGATGCTCTGACTGATTTTTCCAGAACTATTTTGAATAAGAGTGGAGACAGCAGATATCCTTGTCTTTTTCCTGATTTAGAGTGAAAGCTATGGTTGTGTCCTAGGTCTATACTATATAATAAAGCCAATAGTATACTTGCTGTATAAGTTTTACTCTCTTTAGTCAATGATTTTTACCTCAGTCTTGCCCTGTGTACTACATAATTTTTCACTAACATTACACTTGAAATCACACACACAAAAAAGAGCATCACTTTCTTTATATTCTAATATTATTCTGGTTCAGAATATTGTTTCAATATTCATTCTTTCCTTAAAGCTTTCAATTTATATCACCAAGGTGAATTTGATGAGGTGGGATAGGATTAAGGAAAGCAAGCAAACAACCCACAAACCAAACCTACAAGAGGAAATAATGTACTTTCCAGTTCACTGGAGAGAAAAGCTTGAGTCCATTTATATACAGGGTGATCAAAATATATAATGAATGTTTAAGTTTTGAAATGTTATTAAAGGGGTCCTGCCCCGTAGCTCAGCTCTTTAAGTGGCTGTTTCAACAAAGCAGTCAGGCTCAGGTTCCTGTGGCTTGATCCATACAACTCAAGCCAGTCAAACCTGCCCTGAAGGTATTTGGAGAAAAAAAAAAAAATGTTATTAAAGTAAGACACATGGGCCTGGTGAGATGGCTGAGTGGTCTAAAGCACCTACTTAGAACAAGCTTAACAAAGCACAGGGACCGCGATTCAATCCCTGAGCACCACATGCCAGCCAGCCCTGCCCCCTGGTGGGCTGAGCTGGCCACACACACACACACACACACACACACACACACACACACACACACACATAAATAAATGAATAAAATTTTAAATAAATAAATAAAATAAAGTAAGACACATGGTCATAAATCTCTCTCAAAATACTCACGTCACTTTGAACACACTTATCTCATGATTCTTGCATTTTTTGAAGCAGTTCTGCAAGTTTCATGAATATCTTTAAAAGCTATGGTCAAAACTATGGTAAATGCTGCTGTGGAGCATCATCCTGCAGATAGGCAGGCTTGTAAACATTGTGGTGTTTACTCATTCATTTTATACACCATGTCTGGCATTGTGTGACTTCTGGGTCTTTCTAAAGCCAAAATGACCATGAAAGAAAAATGTTTTTAATTGATTCAGAACACGGAGTCAACCACAATAGCACAATGGAAAATATTCGTGAAAGAAAACTGCCAGAACTCCTTTAGAAAGTGGCAAGAATAAGTGTTCAAAGCAAGGAGAGAGTATTTTCAGGGGTTAGTGACACGGTCTTTTACGGTAATAAAAGTTTTTTAAAAGGAATTAAACGTTCACTGGGCTGGAGAGTAACTGCCTGCCTGGCAACCACAAGGACCCAAGTTCAACCCCCAATACCACATGTTAGGAATTAACCAAGGAAGTGAAAACCCTCTATAAAAGAAACTAGAGTATTCTGAAGGAGATCATCAGAAAAAATATATTCTCTGTTCCTAGATAGACAGAACCAATATGTTGCCAAAATGGCCACACTGCCAAAACTGATATATAAATTTAATGCGATCCCATTCAAGATGCAAACAGCATTCCTCACAGAAATAGAAAAAATGACTCTCAAATTTACATGGAGCCTGAAATGATACAAAATAGCAAAGTATTCTTTGACAAGAGAAAATCAGGAAAAAAAAAGAAAATCAGGAGGCATCACAATCCAAGATTTTGAGCTATATTGCAGTTACATTCATGACTTCTAGGAAGATAGTGGAGTGGTGAAGAGCAGGTGTCCAGATGCTGGAATGTATGTAGTAAAATGAAGAAAATAAAAAGTAGATGGAGTGGGTCCCTGAGGCCCAGCAAGGATCTGGAGCAAGAATTGAAATCCATACAGAGAGCAAAGAGAGAGACTTAGTGAAGAAGGAGGTGGCAAGTGGCATTTTTTCCTTGAGCCCTGATTCACTTTGGGGTGGGGTAGGATGGGGGGAGCAGCTTCACTACAGATCTGTATGGTGACTACTGGTGACCCAGAGGCCTCTACAAAGAAATGTACCAGTGGAACAGAGAAGTGGACACAGCAAACTGAAGTGGCTAGTGAGTTATTCAGGTTTAGACATTACCCAGTGTCTGACCCAGTAGTCAGTAGCTCTCTTGGAGAAGGGCCAACGAGTTCAACTCAGAACAGCTGTGGGCTGGCTTCATCTACTGGCTCCCAGTGTCAGAGTAAGGCAGCTGAATTTAAGCCAACAGGAGGTACATGAAGTGTTGAAGGCTGAAAAATCACATTCTAGCCTCATAACCAGAAGCCTGAATTGCAACGGAAATAAAGGTGAAGCTTGCCAGGATTATCCACTCCCCACTACAAATCTATGGCTGGTGTGCTGGGAATAATCAACATGAATCTGGACTCTTGTCTGCCTAATTTGTCAAACAGTAATAACAGGGAGAGACATGCCTTGAAATGGACTTTTTTTTTTCTTCTTGTTTTTCTTCATTGTTTGATCTTATTTTTATATGAATGTGAACAATAATTTTAGGTTTTATTATTATTGTTCTATTCTTATTTCTTTCTTCTGTATCCTCTATCCTCTTTAACAGTTTTCCTCAGTTTGTATAATCTTCCTCTGTGCTCCAGCCTTGCTTCTAATTAATCTCTTCTTCTATTTCTCTATTTCCCCTCAAGCCCTTTTAAATTTTCTCCAGTAAGGGTAAAGTTGGTGTACTGAGACCTTATTTACTGTTCTTTCTTTCTTTCTTTTTTTTTTTTTCACCAGGAATCAAACTCAGGACTTTGTGGTTGCCAGGTAGGCACTTGTGCCACAGAGCTATATCTCTGGCCCTTGAGGGCTTATTTGCTACACAGTTTTAGAGTTTGTTTTACATTTTAGTTCACATGGTTAGTGGTGGAAAATTTATAGTTACCACAGTTTCTATTCCCATAGGCAGTGTTTTGTGGTATTGTTATTGATAAATATACTACTTTAGCGAAGATGACTTAATTGTTTGAATCAGTTGTTCTTCCTGGTATGCCAAGACTAAGATTACCTAAGGGTCAAACATACTATAGGCCAATGCCAAAGAACCAGGGGGTGGGCCAAAAAGGCAACAACTAATCCCTGATAAATTTAAGAAGTAGCATCTTACAGCCAGACTCAAAACTCAAAATCCAGTTATAGCTGGAAGATATCCCTGAGAAACAGTCATTTCTTAAAGGTCCTAAATACTAGCAATAAAGCTACCTGCCATGAGCAATTTATGTCAACTCATGAATTAAACTGAAAAATTAAATAAATGAGAAGACACTTAAGCAAGATGCAACCCCAGACTTCCAACTCACCAAAAGCATACCTAGGGGGCAATAAGCCACCCTCATAGACTCTCTGAGCTAGTAATAGTAGTAGTAAAAAAGCAGACTAATGAAGCTCTAGACAATAGAGAAGCTTAGACAAATAATGGAAACTGAACACTCAACATAGGAAAAAAAAAAAAAAGAAATCCACAAAACATTCAAATAGATATCCAAGAGATTAAAAATTCCACTCAAATTATACACAGCAGAATAAGCCAATGTGAGGACAGAATATCAGATATAGAAGACAGGATTGAGTTAGCAATCATGAAATATTTCTTAAAAGTGGCAAGGGACCACAAAAAGTCAATCCAATGGCTGCTATAAAAATAAGATTGATTGGAGTAAGAAAATAATCAGGAGATAGCACAAATGATACAAACCTGTTCATAGAAGTAATGGCAGAAAACTTCCCTGGCAGGGAAAAATAATTTGACATATATAAGAAGGTATGTAAAAACTACATCAAGGCATAAAATAGTAAAAATTACAGAAATCCAATACATGAACAGAATATTAAAAGCTGTTAGAGAAGAGAAACAAATATAAAGGGAAGGCCATCAGAATCAGTTAATTTAACACAAACTCTCAAGTCAAAGACAGCATGGAGTGAAGTATTTCAAGCTCTTAAAAAAAATAAATAAACAACAAAAACAAAAAACCTCTAACCCAGATTGATGTACATCACAAAATGATGGAGAAATAGGAAACTATCACCATACACAAAGCTACAGTCAAAATAGATCGAAGACTTAAATATTAAAATGGAAACACTAAATCTTCTGGAGGAAATGTAGGTAGAAATTTTAAAGACATAAGGGTAGAGAGTTCATGGACAACAAACTGCATGGGAAATACTTTAAAGAATCAACAACTGGGATCTCATCTTTTTGAAAAGTGTCTGCACTTCAAAGCCAATCTCCAACAGAGTAAAAAGAAAACCCACAAACTGGAAAAATATTATAGCTCACTGTCCCTCCAATAAAGGCCTTCTGTCTAGAACATACAAAGAATTTTTAAAAATCAGATCCCCCAAATTCAAAGACCCACTCCATAAATGGGCCTCTGAGATGAATATATACTTCTCAGAGGAAGAAATATAAACAGTAAGTAAATATATGAAAAAATGTTCCACATCATTGGTCACTTGAGAAATACAAGTAAAAACAACACTGAGATTCCATCTCACCAACATCAAGAAGTCAGTCAATAACAAATCCTGTGGAGAAAGAGCAACCCTTGTGTACCATTGGTGAGAATGCAGACTGGTACAACCAGTATGGAAATCAGTATGGAGAGTCCTCAAAAAGCTAGGATTGGAGATGCCACTCAAGCCAGCTCTCTCTCCTGGGTATTTTTCAGAAGAACTGAAAACACAACACAGTGATATATGTGCACCCATATTTATGGCACTGCAATTTGTTATAGCTAAATCCTGGAAATAACCCAGATGCCCATCAACTGAAGAATGGATAAAGAAGATGTGGTATTTTTACATAATGGAATATTATTCAGCTATGAATCAGGATAAATTTGAGTCTTTTGTTGGTAAATGGATGCAACTACAGAACACTCTTAAGTAATAAATCAGACCCACACATGCAAACATCATATGGACTCTTTATTGTGAGAACCTGAAAGAGAACATTTGAATCTGAAGGGTGCAATAGATACTGGGAAAAGGGAATAAACTTGCTTAAAAGGAAAGAGCTATTGAGTTGAGGAGGAGGACAGGAGAGGGAGTGGGGTAAAGAGATTTATTTATATATGTAAGCAAGAGGGTTTGGACAACTGTACTGTGCATTTCTACTGGTCTATGGAAAGGAGCAGTTAATGCTTAATTTGTTTCATCTCCTTTTTTCAATTGTTTGTACTTTTTCTGTTAATTTCTTATACATTTCTTTTTTTCTTTCATATTCTAATTTTACATGCATCTATCCAGGAATATGAATAACTAGTCAGAAGACAACATTATGTATTCCAACAAATACTCTGAAATTCATATTACTTTGTTAAGTGAAAATCTGTATCACTTGTAATTTTTTCTGTTTTAACTCTAATTTGTACTCTCTTTAAAAAATTAAAAATTAAAAAAAATGATGGAGAAATAAGATACTTCCATGACAAAGAGCACTTGAAGAAATTCATGACCACCAGCACTCCAAAATGTTCTGAAGGACATTCTAGTAGATATAACAAGGACTACAACTCCATGAACCTTAACAGAATGAATGTTAAGGCAAGGCAAGCAATTAACAGAGGGGAAAAGGGGGGAACCAAGAACAAGGAAATAATGCAGGTGACAAGGATAAATCAGTACATAGCAGTTATAACCATCAATGTTAACAGTCTCAACTCATTGATCAAAAGAAACAGACTAGCAGAATGAAACAAGAAGAAAGATCTAACAATATGCTGTACATAAGAAACATTTAATTCAAAAAGAAATTCACAGACTGAAAGTCAAAAATTGAAAAATAATAATCTGTGCAACAGGAACCTAGAAAAAAACCTATTTAATCTTTCAAATTAATTAAGAGAGACAAAGAAGGTCACTATATCCAATACAAAACTACAGCCAATATCAGAACTTGCTAAATTGGGAAGGGGAACCAGGAGGAGGGAAAGGGAAAGAAAGGAAGGGAAAAGAAAAAAATAAGAAAAGAAGGAAAAATGCAAACAAATCTTTTATAAATAATAAATGGGAAGAAGTGTTGAAGGAAGGATAGGAAAATGAGAAAAAAATCAAATTTTATCATATACAAGCATAAATTTCCTGCAATGCATGTGATCATTATGTACCAAGAAATGTACCAATAAATTTAACTAATTAAAAAAATAAATAAAATTAAGTGATAATGCCAGTACAATGTGCCAGATCTTATGGAACACAATGAAAGCAGTCCTGTGAGGGAAATGTGTAGTGGTGAATTTCCATATCAGAAAAACAGAGCAAGCTCAGATAAACAACCTAATACTAAATGTTAAGCTTCTAAAAAATAATAAGTCAAGCCCAAAGCTCATATAAGGGAGGAAATAATAAAGATTAGAGCAGAGACTAAGAAAATAAGATAATACCATCAATCAGATGAAGAGTTGGTTCTTTGAAATATTAAAATTGATAGACGTTTAGCCAATCTTTTCAAAAAGGAAAGAAAAGACTCAGATCATACAACTAGAAATGAAAAAGGTGAAATCAAAACTGATTCTTCAGAACTCCAAGAGATTGTCAATACCTACTTCAAAAACCTATATTCTGGGGGCCGGGGAGATGGCTCAGTGGAATAGGAGCTTCCCTGGCAAGCGCAAGAGCCTAAGTTCAATCCCCGGTTCCAGGAAAAAAATAAATAAAACATAAAAAATAAAATAAAATTTAAAAAATGAATTAAAAAAAAACCCTATATTCTAATAAAATGGAAAACACAGGGGAAAAAAAAAGGAGATTCCTGGGTACATATGAATTACCAAAGCTGCATCAAGAATTTATAAACATTCCAAATAAACCAGTATCCGGAAATGACATTGAAGATGTAATTAAAAGCCTACGATGGTGGGTAGCTAACTTATGGTCAACTTCTTACACCCAGCTAAATTAAATTAGTGTGGTGCTGGGTGTGGAAGGCCCATCTGAGGGTGGTTGCCAGCAGCATAAAAGGCAAAACAGGAGAAGGTGCCAAAATGCTGTTAGGGATGCTGTTTGGAGAAGCAGTCGGAGCTGTTAGAAGCTGCTAGTTCTCTTGGGCTGTTCTGCTAGAGGACCTTGTCATGCTGGCTTTACTGATGAACTTTGGAGAAGCTTGGGTCCTCGTCTTCAGCATCACTTCCTGGCTCCAAAGGGGAAGATGGTGCACTGCTCAGCCTCATAAAAAAGGTTGTTGTATTGGCTTTCCCAATCAAAACTCAGATTTCTTCATTTCTGAAGGAGCTCAAGACCTCACTGTTGCTGAGGATGGCTGTGGTACTTTTGAGAAAGCTCTGGTACTTAGCTAGAGTGTTGCTTCCCAGCTCCAGTTCAGATCCCTCAGCTTGCTAGCACAGACCTTTTATCCCACTGGCACAGAGTTTCTAGCTTCTACCACCGACCTCTGGGCCTTTCTAGCACAGATCCATAAAGCAGGTCTACGTAAGACTTTGCTGTAGGCTGTACACCTCCAGTTGGACTTGTGGGAGGCATTGTCATGAACTCTAGTCTCCTCCAACTGGAGTCTTTAGTGTCTATGTGTGTGAACAGATTTCCTGCACTCATATATGATTCTTTGGGTGATTAATTATAAAATACTATTATATTTCTTAGGCAGACACACAGACAGTGTTCCATCCTGGTGTGCCATGCTGGCCCCAAACCCTGAGACATGCTGACACAGCAATTGAGAGAGGGCGTGGTGGCACGCATCTGTAATCCTAGCTCCTTGGGGGGCCGAACACAGGTGGAACACTATGAATCTGATGCACGTAGTGAGACCCT
>NW_004524591.1:12751794-12760788 GCF_000260255.1 Octodon degus | reverse complement strand
AAATATATTTATATTTATAATGTGCCCTGTATTATATTGTTTCCCTTGCAAAAATTCCAAACCAAAACACCTACTAATAAAGGAAAGCCCCCACACAGATGGAATCATTGCTAAATTCCACACAAAATTTAGAAAAGGCTTAATGCCACTACTTCTCAAACTTCAATGAAACTGAAAGAATAAAAGTATCCCCAAATTCATTCTCCCAGAAGTACTCCCAAATTCATTCATGGAAGCAAACATTACCCTGATATCAAATTCAGAGAAGGATCAAGCCAAAAAAGAGAACTACAGGCAAATCTCTCCAATGAGCATAGATGCAAAAATCCTCAATAAGATACTGGAGGGGGCTGGGGAGATGGCTCAGTAGAATAAGCACTTGCCTGGCAAGCTCAAGGATCTGAGTTCAATCGCTGGTTCTGAAAAAAAAAAAAGATACTGGAAAGCAGAATGTAGCCAATCATCAGAAGATTGTACACCATGACCAAGTAGGATTAATCCCAGGGATACAGAGATACTTCAACATATGCAAATCAATAAATATAATATACCACATTAACAGAGCCAAGTAAAAAACGTTATGATAATTTCAATAGGTGTGGAAAAAGCATGACAAAGTCCAATATCCATTCATAGTTAAAAAAAAAAAAAACTACAGATAATTGGAAGAGAAGGTCTATCTCAATCCAGTAAGAGCCATCTATAACAGATCAATAGTCAACATTTACAAAATGGACAAAAACTGAAAAGTTTTCATTCTAAAATCAAGAACAAGAGAAGGCTATCTACTATCACCACTCTTATTCAATGTAGTTCTGTAAACATTAGTGAGATCAATTAGATAAGAGAATGAAGTAAACAGAATAAATAGGAAGGTAGAAATTGAATTATCATTATTTGTGAAAGACATAATTCTTCCCATAAAATAGCCCAAAAACTATCAAAGACTTCTAGGTTTAACATCAAATTCAGTAGTGCAACTGAATACAAAGTCAACACTCAAAAATAGCATTCCTGTATACAAATCACATACTCACCAGGAGAGAAGTCAGGGAAACAACTTTCAAAACCGAATTCAAAAAATAAAATACATAGGACTCAATCTAATGAAGTTCATATTGAACTATATGAAAACTATATTCATATTGAAAACTATATTACTTTGAAAAAGGAGAGAAAAGAGGATATCAGAAAATGGAAAGGTGGGGCCGGGGAGATAGCTCAGTAGAATAAGTGCTTGCCTGGCAAGTGCAAGGGCCTGAGTTGAATCCCTGATTCCACCAAAAAAAGAAAAAGAAAAAGAAAATGGAAAGGTATCCCTTGTTCTTGGGTAGAAGAACCAATAGAGTGAAAATGGCCATATTTCCAAAATTGTTATACACATTTAATGCAATCCTGATCAAAATATGAATAACATATTTCACAGAATTAGTGAAAAGAGTCCTAGAATTCTTTTTTGAACCTGAAGAGACCTAGAATAGCACAAGCACTTCTGGGCAACAAAGACAAAGCAGGGGGCATCACAATTCCTGATTTGAAAAACAACAAGATACTGGGGGAAAAAAAACCCTAAGGATCAATAGAACAGATTTGAAGATGTAGAAACAATTCCAAACAACACATACAGCTACCTTATCTTTGACAAAGGAGCCAAATGCCTTCACAAGAAAAAAGATAGCTTCTTTAATAAGTGGTGATGGAAAAACTGACTTTTCACATGTCAAAGATTAAAACTAGATCCATATCTTTCACCATGCATTAAAGTAAATTTGGAATGGATCAAATATCTAAATATTAAAACAGAAGCACAATCTGTTTGAAAATAAAATAGGTAGAACTCTTAAAGACACTAGTATAGGCAAAGACTTTATGAACAAAACCACAGTTGCACAGGAAATATTACAAAGAACCAACATCTGGGATCGCATCTTATTGAAGATACTTTGAACAGCCCAAGAAACTACCAACAGAGTGAAGAGACAATCCACAATGGGGAAAAAAATGTTGCCAGCTGTTCTCAAAGGACTAATATCTAGAACACATAAAACACTAAGAAAATCAGAAGACCCAAATTCAAGGACCCAATCCAAACATAGGCATCTGAAATGAATGGATACTTCTCAGGTGGATTAGAAATGACAAATACATTTAAAATATTCAATATCTATGGTCATTTCACAGATGCAAATTAAAGCAATGCTGAGATTCCATCTCATTCCAGAAGTCAATATCAATAACAAATACTGGAGCGGATGTGGGCAAAACGGAGCCTTCTCCACTGTTAGTGGGAGTGTGGACTGGTGTAACCACTGTGGAAATCAGTGTGGAGACTACTCAAAAAACTAAAACTCAAGGCCAGCCAGATAGTTCAATGGATTAAAGTGCCTGCTTAGGCAGACCCAGAGGCTGGGGGTTCAATCCCCAGCCTGTGGAGCCAGCCCTGCCTCCATGGTGCACTGAGATGGAAATTGATACTGGGTGTGGTGGAATGTGCCTATAATCCCAGGATTGGGGAGGCTGAAAAACAAGAAGGATTACTACAAGTCCAATCTGTATAGTGAGACCCTGTACTATATATATATATTAATATATTAATATATTCATATATTCATATATTCATATATTCATATATTAGAGGTTCCACTCAACTTAGCTATTGTGTTTTGGCTATCTACCCTAAAGAATTAAAAGTATCTTTCCATCATGTTATATGCACCCCATGTTTTTAGTGGCACGGTTTGTAATAGCTAAGTCTTGGAAACAGCCCAATTATGCATCAACTAATGATAAATAAAATGTGGATTTTTTATACAATAGTGTACTATGTTGCCATAAAGGATAAGTTTGAGGCATTTCTAGCTAAATGAATCTCTAGCTAAAATCTTGAGACCATACTCTTAAGTGAAGTCAATCAGACACACATGTTCAAATATCACATAGTATCTATCATGTGAGAAATTGAAAGTGTAAATAAGGCCCACAAGTATAATACATAGTGTGAAATGGAAAGAAAATTTCCAAATAAAAAGAACAAGAGGGAGTAGAAGGGACAAGAAGGAAAAATGGAAGCAAAGATTTTGTAATTATAGAAAGGTGAGGTTGAAGGAGGGGAAGGGAATGGGGAAAAAGAACAAGCTAGATATATGGTGTACAGGTACAAATTCCCTATGATTAATGTTATCATCTTCATATCTAAAATATAGCAATAAAAAACTACAGTGATAAAAACAGTATGGTAGTGGCACAAAAATAGACATGTAGGATCAGTGGAAGAGAAAACAGGATACAAAAACAACTCTAGAAACACAGGATGGAGGTGTTGTAAAAACTTACTACACAAGTGCAAAAGATTGAATCTAGCCTCATCTACCACATATATATTAAAATAAAAATGTATCAAAGATGTAAATATTAAAACAGATACAATTTACTGGAAGTTAAAAAAGAAAAATCATTTAAGACATAGGCGTAGGTAAGAATTTTCTAAACAGAACTCCAGTTACACACACACACACACACACACACACACACTCACACTCGAGCATGCACACAAAATCAAGAATCAATCCATGGCATTGTATCAAAAGATTTCTGCACAGCAAAAGAAAAAACCAGCAGAGTGGAAAGATAACGTACAAATAGGGAAAAGCTTTTTCTCAGCTATTTCTTACACAGAGAACTAATGCTTAGAATATATAAAGAACTGAAAAAAAAAATAGACTTCCAAAATAAAAGACCATCAAAAATGGGCAACTGATGTGAATGGACAATTCTCAGAATTATAAATGACCAATAAATACATGAAAAAATGTTCATCATCTCTGCCCATTAGAGAAATATAATTTAAATCAACACCGAGATTGCATTTTACTACAGCAATAATGGATATCATCAAGAAATCAAATAATAACAAATGCTACATTACTGGTGGGAATGTAAGCTAGTACAACCATTATGAAAATCTGTATGGAGGGCCGGGAAGATAGCTCAGTAGAATAAGTGCTTGCCTGGTAAGCGCAGAGTCCTGAGTTCAATCCCTGGTACCCGGACCCCCCCCCAAAAAAAAAGGAACAGTATGGAGATGCTCAAAAGACTAAAACTAGAAATTCCATTTGGTCCAGCTATTCCCCTTCTAAGTATATTCCCCAAACAGTTAAAAATCATCATATTACAATGTGCGTGTATACCATGTTTATACCTTCATGGTTTTGGAAGTAGCCTATATGCCCATCAACAAATGAATGAGTAAGTAAAATGTGATACATAAGCACAATGGAATACTACCTGCCATAAAGGAGAAATTTGGGTTATTTTAAGGAAAATAGATGCACTTTGAGATGATAATGTGAGATAAATCAAACACAGAAGTTTAAAACTCAATCTCTTTATATATTTAAAACCAATCTCTGTAATCAACATGGATGCAAAAATCCTCAAGATACTGGCACATGTTTTGTAGCCAATCACTAAAAATATCATACATCGTGACCAAGTAGGCCTCATCCCAGGAATGCAAGGATGATTCAATATTGATAAATGTAGTACATCACATAAACAGAATCAAGGGTAAAAATCACATGATCATTTCAACTGGTGCAGGAAAAAGCATTTGACAAAATGTATTCATGATAAAAATATATATATTCATGAAGAAAATATATATAAAAGGACCTTTATCTTATAAAATCTACTTATGGAACATTTAATCAAATATATATATAGACAAAGAGGGGGAAGGGAGCATAATAGATAATGAATAAGAAACGGAGAAGTTCAAATAACTCTCCAAATTATCAGGAGTGGTAATAGTGGACCTCCTTGAGTTGTTCCTAATTTTAGAGTGAAAGCTTTTAGTTTTCCCACACTTGGTGTGATGTTGGCAGCAAATTTTCCATAAGGAGATTTTATAAAATAGAAAAGGTGTGAGGTATGAGATTTTTAGTGATTGGCTACATAACATGTGCCACTATCTTGAGGATTTTTGCATCCATATTGATTAAAGAGGTTGGTTTGTAGTTCTGTTTTTCATCTGGGTCTTTCCTGGTCTTAAATCAGGGGAATGTTAGCTTCCAGGAATGACTTTGGGAGTACTCCTTTCCCCTTCATCTTCAATTTTTTGAAACAGTTTGAAAAGTATTGATATTCAATCTTTCCTAAAGTTCTTAACAGAATTTGGCAGTGAATTCATCAAGACCTAAGCTATTCTTAGTTGAAAGTTTTTTTATTACTTTAATTTTTTTTTTTTTTGACAGAACTGGGGATTGAACTCAGGCCCTTGCACTTGCCAGGGAAACACTTATTCTACTGAGCCATCTCCCTGACCCTATTACTTTAATTTCATTGCTTAGCAGGATTTATACATCTTCTTGGTAATGTACATATATCTAAGAATCTATCCATTTCTTCTGAATTCTCCAATTTGCTAGAGTCTAGGTTTTTGCCGTACTTACTAATAATCTGGACTTTTGGTGGTGTTCATTATTTTACTTTCTACATTTTAAAAAATCTTTTATTTATTTATTTGTTACAGGGTCTCACTATGCAGCTCAGACTCATAGTGATGCTCCTGTCTCAGCCTCCCCAGCACCAGGATTACAGGTGTGTACCTTCAGGGCCAGTTTCAGTAGCTGGCGTGGCACACCTGGGGTTCTGAGGCCAGCACTACATGTGGTACCGGGGATTGAACCTGGGTCCTTGTGCTTCCAAGGCAGGTGCTTAAACCACTGAAAACTCACCCCAGCTCCACTTTCTACACTACTAATTTCATTGATTTGAGCCTTTTCCTTCCTTTTTTGGTAAGGTTGGCTAGGGGCTTATCTTTTATTTATTCTTTCAAAGAACCAACTCTTTAATTCATTGGTTCTTTGTCTTTGTTTAGCTTTAATTTTCATTTATTTCTGTTCTGAATTTTATGATTTTTCTTCTTTGTACTAGCTTTGGATTTAGATTGTTCTCTTTTTTTTCTAGGACCTTGAGGCCCATCATTAGGTTATTTATTTGAGTTTGTTCTGTTTTTCTGATGTGATCATTTACAGGTATAAACTTTCCTCTTAGAGAGCTGGCCAAATAGCTCAGCAGATTAAAGTGCCTGCAAGCAGACTCAGGAGCTGGGGGTTTGATTCCTAGGCCTGCCATGCTGGCCCCATCCCTGGGGTGTGCTGAGACTGTGATTGAGACTGGGCATGGTGGCACGCGCCTGTAATCCCAGCTCTTGGGAGGCTGTAAACAGAAGGATCACTACAAATCCAATCTAGTAGTGAGAGATCCTGAACACCCTGTAGACCCTTCCCTAAAATACAGAAAGAAAAAAATAAATAAATAAAAATTTAAAAAAGAATAAACTTTCTTCTTAGGACTGCTTTCATGGTTTCCCATGGGTCTGTTATGTTGTACAGGTATTGTTTGATTTAAGGAACTAATTTTTCCTAGATTTCTTTTGTAAATCATTGATTATTCAAGTGGGCATTGTTTAATTTCCATATGTTTACATACTTTCTGTGGTTTCTTTAGCCATTGATTTCTAGTTTCATTACATTATAATCTGATAATGTAATAATTTTTATTCTTTTATATTTCCTTAGGCATGCTTTATTGGCTAGCATGTAGTTTACTTTGGAGAAATGTATACTCTGCAGTTGGGTGAAACAGTCTATAGATATCATTAAGTCCATTTAATTCAACTCTGATATTTATTTGTTGAGTTTTTTATTTGGTGTAGTTGATGTATTGTGACAGTGGCATATTGAAGTCCCCCTCCAAGCTGAGGCATGTACTTGCTCATGGTAGATAGAGAAAACAATCAAGCCTCTGATCTATAATGGACTTTGCAGCAGAGGAAAGGTTTAAACAATCCACTGTATTTAATATTCAGCCTCAGTCATGTTTTAGGCCCAAAATCCCCTGGCCTGGCTTTCACCGTGGAGTGAGAGCAGAGCCCCGTGTCCTTCTTGACCTGAGCTTAGCCTTCTCAGGGGGCCTATATCTAGGCCCAGCCCTCTAAGACTGTCTTCCCTGAGTGTCTCTTACCCACTCAGTGTGGGAAGGTAACAGTGAGGATCCTGAAGTGAAGTTGCTTTTTAGTTATTCTGAGTCTCAATCTCAATTAAGTACTGCAGATTTCACTTCATTTCTATTTATTTATTGAATACAGGGTCTCACTGTGCAGTGATCTTCCTGTCTCAGCCTTCCCAGTGCTGGGATTACAGGTGAGCACAACCACACCCAGTTTTGGTGGCCAGCGTGGTTCATTCAGGGTTTCTGGGCCAGTATGGCATGTGGGACTAGGGACTGAACTTGAGTCCTTGCACTTGCCAGGCAGGTGCTTAGACCACTGAGCTATCTCCCCAGCCCGAATGCTGTTAACACAGTAGGTACTACATTAGATTTCCTCTCCAGCTGTTGTCACTCTAGAGCAAAAGCCCACATTGTTTTTGTAGTTCCCAACAGCTGCGGGGTCCTCTTGAGGCTAGTGCCACTGTTCCTTCTGTTCTTCCTCCTGGAGCTCCTAACCCTGCAGGCTTACCTTGTATCTGTGCAGACATGTTTTCCTCCCTGGGAGCCAAGGTGAGCCTCTAGATCGCTTCATTCTTTTCTCTGAAGTTTTGTAACTTCTCTGAAGCTTCTAATGTTTTCTGTCAGTTCCTTCCTGATCCTTGGAGATGTTTTTTTCCTCTTTGCCAAGTTGTTATTTTCCAGGTATCTGGATTCTGGCTCTTGTAGAGGCTGAATTTTGCTGCTGATTGCTACTTTGGCATTTTAGTTATCCTCCAACACTCCCAGCTTTAGATTTATGCTCACTCAATTCCATTAAAAATAGAACTGTTGCTACATTCCCTATTTCCTCTTTCTTGGTGCTTATTTTTGTTTTAAATTTTACAAACCAAGAAAGTATTGTTATTACTTTATGTAATTTGCTCTCTATTAAAGATGAAAAATAAATGAAATAAAATAGTGTTTGTTATATTTATTTACTAATTAGCCATTTTGTATTTTTCAGGTTTTGAATTACTATCTGGTGTCATTTCCTTATTCCCAGTTTCCTCCAAGCTATCTCTTTGTGCTGTTACTGTCAAGCATATTGCATATCTAAATGGTATAAGCTAACAATATCTACCTACATACTTATATCTTTTATACATTTTCTTGATAAATCAGCTAAAAGAACAAAGAATAAAAATATGTGTTTACAGTATAATGTATCTCTATCTTAACCTATAGTTTCCATATTTTCATGTGGATTCAACCTTTAATTTGAGTTTACTTTCTTTTAGTCTGAAGAACTTCCTTTAATATTTTTAAAATTATTATTCTTTTTAAGAAACAGGGGTCTTAATACATTGCTCAGATTGGTGTCAAACTCTTCTGGTGATTTTTCTCCTTTGGTTTCCCCAGATATATATCTACACATGAGCTCCACCATGTCAAATTCCCTTTAGTATTTCTTATCATTTATGTCTGCAAGCAATAAATTCTTTTGAGTTTTGTTTACCATCGAATGTCTGTATTCCACCCTAATTTTTAAAATAAAATTTTGCTTGATATAACTGTCTTGGTTAAGATTCTTTTTTTTTTTTTTTTTTCAGAACCGGGGATTGAACTCAGGCCCTTGCTCTGGCCAGGGAAGCACTTATTCTCCCCGGCCCCTTGGTTAAGATTCTTTTAGCATTTTTAACATCATCCCATGAAGGCCTCTTATATAGTAGCACATGTATGTAATCCCAGCTCTTGGGAGATTGAGGCAAAAAGATCACTGAGTTTGAGGCCAGCCTGGACTGCATAGTAAATTTAAGGTCAGCCTGAATTACAGAGTAAGACCCTGTCTCAAAAAAGCAAACAAACAAAAAATTGAAGAACAAAGGTGCTCTAAGAAAACAATAGCTCCCTCCCCACACACTGTCTCAATTGTTGTCGCAGCACATCCCAGGGGCAGGGCTGGCATGGCATGCCCCTGGTCTCTGCCTCTGAGCTATCTACAGGCCAGCTGTTTCTCTCTCT
>NW_004524591.1:12740527-12751694 GCF_000260255.1 Octodon degus | reverse complement strand
TCTCTCTCTCTCTCTCTCTCTCTCTCTCTCTCTCTCTCTCTCTATTTATTTTTGCGGTACCTGGGATTGAACTCAGGACCCTGCACTTGCCAGACAGGTGCTTACAGCTGTTTCTCTTAATTCAGAGGAGCTATTGTTTTCTTAGAGCACCCTCAGGCTTAAACTTGTACTCTGTTTCAAAGTCAGTTACTTTGGGGAAAGTTGGGAAGGCAATAAGAAGTGGTAAAGGGAGGGAAACTTCCATCCTCATGGCCATGGCAGCATAGAGTAGACCTCTGTTAAGCTGAACTGGAGGGCATAAAGTAAGGAGAGAATCCAACTCAGCTTCCTACATGTTGCAGGACATTAAAGTCCATGCTGCTTGCCATTAAACTGAAAGAGATACAGAAATTTGTTTCCTTGATATCTTCTAGAGGTAGGGGCTCCTGAGCAGCCACCAGTTGATGGCAATCGCAGAGATCCAGTTCCAGTATTGCTTCCTCAACCTGCCACGCAAAAGCAAAAGGCAGTGAAAGCCTTCTTCCTTCTCCTGAAGCCAAAATCATTGTCAAGGTATACTGTGTGGTTACTACTTTAGCCTTACCATGAAATGTTAACAGCTGCAGGTTTCATTCACACTAAAGCCCAACCTTGTAAGATGTGGAAGTCCAGAAAGATAAGCCTTTCTAAGCAGCTACTTTAGCGTAATAAAACGTAAACATTAACAAGAGGTAATGACAGCAATATAATTTATGTGGATTTCTATGCTTTTTTTTTTTTGAGTGGACATACTTCAGAAAAATAAACATTTTTGGCTTTGGAGATAACTCAGTGGCATAAGCACCTGCCTGCAAGTATAGGATCCTGGGTTTGATCCCTGGCACAAAAAATAAAGATAAAAATAAACATTTCTGAACTACTTTCTTATTTTAACTCACTGTAAGTTAACCAAAGTTGGCCTGAGAAAAAAAGAAAATATAATGATATATGTTATTTATTATCAAAAGTAATTGGATTGTGGTAGGTGTAGTGGTGCACAGCTGTAATCCCAGCACGCAGAAGGCTGAGGCAGGAGGAGTACTGCAAGTTCCAGGCCAGCCTGGGCTACCACTTTGTAAAAATGAGAAGGATATAATCATTTATGCTAGGACCTGAAAGAGCTATGAAACCATAACAGGATACAAATGGAGTTGACTAATTCTGCCTGAAAGACAAATGTGGTGAAAACTCATGCAAGAGATGATGTGAAATAACCCTAAATATGAGAATAGGAATTTTCCAGGAGATTAGAGCATGGGGTCACAGGGAATAGAATTTTAAGGCAGGGGAGCTATATAAGGAAGGACGTTTGTGTGTTTAGAGAATTATACACATGCCAAGTTAGCGGATCTCTAAGATCTGCTTCAACCTCAGTAATTCACTGGGACTCACAGAACTCGTTAAAGGCTATTCTATTCACAGTTATGGTTAATTATACAAAAAGATACATATTAAAATAGGCCAGTGGCACAGATACATGGAACAAAATCCAGGAGGAGTCTATGGGGGAAATCTCCACTTGTCCTGTCCCACTGGAACCATGGACACTACTAACATCTTCCAGTAATGATGTGAGAAAATATGCACGGAATACTGTCAACCAGGAAATCTGCATGAAACCTTAGTGTACAGGGTTTTTAGGTCAGTCGTGTTAATATAGCTCATGTCCACATGGCTGAGTTTTAGCCTGTCTGGAGGTTAAACTGATTCTGCATGATAACCCCACCCCTACTGTAGATCATGTTTTGGCCAAGATATTTCAGGAGCTTAAGGCAAAGACCGGACCTATCTCTGGGTAAGATTATCTCTTACTATTCAAGAGTGCAGTATGTTAGAGGCCTAGAAAGAGGTTAATGATGGGGTGACAAGCAGAGGAGGAATGAATGTTATTAACAGAAGTCATAGATCAAAGGCATGCATGGAATTAAAAATGTATTTGAGGAATGTGGTCTTCATCTTTATTTCCCATCACATAGTGCCAGAAAGCCCCCAGCGGAGGTACAATAAGCCCCAGATCATAAGCAGAAAAGGAGTCAAGTTTTGTCTATGTTCTGGAACACTGGGTGTTTCTCAAAGTGCTGTAGCAGAAAGTCTTCCAATGAAAACAAATTGGGTAACAGAAGTGGTGGCAAAGAGGGAACCTTAGGCTTTGGGACTTTTATTACCTAATAAAATAGAACAGCATCAAAGTTTTCTAAAAAAACTTTGTCAAATGGACCTACTATCACTCCATTGGAACTACTCTTTTGTGTATTTCCATGTTTCATCATATGAGCTTTTTTTAAGCTATTGGAAAGAAAAGTACATGCTTAAAATTTGGAGATGAGAAGGATCTAATAGCTCCTTTAAATACACTCTTTGTTTAAGGGTAGCCCTCAGGCTGCTTCTATAAGAACTTTGGGGGTAGATTTCCCAGTCCCACAACAGAGATTGTGGCTTTTCAGATCAGAGGATAAGGGGAGTGGAGCCCAGGAATCTGTGTTTTAATAAGCACAGCCTGGATCTGCCTACTATAGGGAGCTGGCTCAGGCCTTATTGAAGTCCAGAATTTATATTTGTAATCCCAAGGAAAAGTTGCTGGAATTCTCTTAAGTAAATTCCAACTTAACAATTCCAGGGCAACTCATAGTGAGAATAAAGAGACAAACACATATCTGCAGTTGTGGGAGCCAAGGGGGTCCTCAATCCACTCAAAACAGTGGCTAGCTACAACAAAGGCCATGACCCACGGCCAAACCTGGGTTTTATTAATTCATAAAGAAGGAAGAGGCTCAGGGTTGAGTGACTGTGAGAATGGCAAGAAATATGTAAGTGCTGTGAGCTGGGCTAGCTAGAAGTCTCAACAGCACCTCTGCAGTATGCAGGAAGCATACTGGACTCCAATAACTGGTAGCCTCTAAGTTGGGAGGAATCTACACAACATAGTATGAGGAAATGTCTTATGTTTTTCATCAGTTACCTCAGCATTGATGTCTGGGCTTCATGTCCTGGGACATCACAGGCTCTTTCTCAAGGATCAGTCCCAGCAGACAGCATCGCCACTTGACCTAGCTTCTGTTTAGTAGCAGGGAGTTATCGGCAGGGCATCACTATCTCATTGCTTCAAAAGGTAGAAATCAGCACTCCAGCTAGACCCACTGGCATTGCTTAAAGTCAATTGAGGGGCAGAGTATTGTCCTATTTGTCACTGTACATATCAATACACAGAATTATGGCCAACTTCAGCCAAAATGGAGACAAATGGTCTTCTTTCAAGGAGAGCCATCCCAGTGATCCTCCACAATCTACCATTCATTCTTTCAAAACCCTTTGCACTGATGTGATTGTCTTCTTATCATGATTTCTTTGGATAAATCTCAGGAAAACATTGGGTTCAGTGAAATGTCTGATACCTAGAAGGTTCTCAAGAAATGCTTTCAAACAGTTGTTGACTGTCCTGGTCTTACAGATCATCAAGATTCAAGGATCTGGGGGGAAGGGCTGAGGGATTTTTGTCCTGGGGTCACCTGGAGAAACTAAGCTAATACGCTAACCTCATCTGGCCTCTGGCTGGATGTCACCAACTACCAACACCTCTCATTGTTTTGCAATATGGTTATTTTTCAAAATCCAGCTATCTTACATGCACTAAACAAGGAGGAAAGGAGAGTTCCCATGCCTCTCCCTGCAAACCTTGTTGCTGGAAGCTTTAGACTAGCTTGGACTCTTGGACCAGGTGTTTTACTTGAACATGAACTGGGAGAATCATAGCTTTAGACCAGTGTTGGTGAACCTAGGGGCTGTTCGTGTCTCTGAAAGCTCTAAAAGAGTCTCCAGCACTGTTTCAGACCAACCTATCACAGGAAGTGGGAGCACCAAAACCAAGAGAAGTTAAATAATGTGGCCAGGCTTGTACAAATACTTTGGACATATCAGGTCAGGTATTACTTGTAAAATCCCCTAAGTGCAATTGTCAAATTAAAGGACACTTGCTCTTATATATTTCATTGCTATATATAGTTCCTAAATGGTAAAATACATTTTCAGTGCTGTGAATAATTGTGACTTTCCCTGCCCTCCAATTCCAACTTCCACCAACCAATCTTGAGCTTAAACTCATTGTCAAATGTTAATAAATGTATAACTGCCCTCTTAGATTGTATCTTTATTAGTGAAACCCAAGAAGTTGTCAATTTTTCATTTTGGCAATTTGATGTCTGTAAGTCTTATATGTATAGTTTGCTCTAATTGACTTTAAGTCAAGTGGAACCATGTATTTGAAATTCCTCTTTATCAATAATCTATTACTTATTTATGTCTCCTTGGTTACTTTTAATATTTCATACTAGTAGAAAATTTTTGCTTTTTATGCACATCTAAAAATTGCCTCTATTTTGTCATGCAGCATTTTTTCCATAACTGGCATAAATATGTGCCAGTCTACTTTTACAGTTTTACAGTTTTTTTTATATCTAATGCTGCCTATTTGGAATTACTTTTTGATTTAACCCATCAGATTTTGATATATTAGCATGTTTTCCATCCATCCTCTTGAATTATCCCCACCTCACTCTACTTCTTGGCTTACATGGGTGTGTGAATTTTCTGGAAATATTAATTGACATGACCCAGTAAGCAGTAAGGCCATGCTGGGGTGGGTGAGGCTGCCAGCGTTATGAGGATGCCGCCAGCACTGTTGGTACTCCTGTTACTCATCATGCTTTTCATTGTCATCATCATCAATAATGATACTGTATGCTTCTCTTGCTTACCAATATTTCTGTTGTTTTTAATATTTATTTCTTTAGGACAGGGTCTCACTATGCAGCTCGGACTTGTAGCGATCCTCCTGTCTCAGCCTCCCCAGCATTGGGTTATAGTCATGCACCACCACACCTGGTTTTGGTGGTTGGCAGGGCACACCTGAATTTCTAGGGCCAGCACGGGCATGGCATACAGCACCAGGAATTGAACCCGTGTCCTTGCGCTTGCCAGGCAGATGCTTAGACCACCAAGCTATCTCCCCAGCCTGCCAATATTTCTTGATAAATGGCACTAAAAAGTTGTTAGGAGAGAGAACTGGAGAATGCAAGTGGTATTTAGTGTATTCTACTTTAGCAAATATTTTTGATATTTTAGTTCTCTTACACAAGAACAAGGCATATGTTTTCATAAGCTTATTTTCTCCCTCTATTAGGGTTTTGTATTTTCTGGCAAATAAATACCTTTTGTGAAATTATGTTAAAGAAACCTTCTATAACCATCTAATATGTTTTACTATTTTTATTAATCAACTTATGTAGACAAACAGTTGATATCCTCTGTGAAAAAGCAGAATGCACAATACTATTTTAAGCAAATGTCTGAATCTTAGGAAAGGTTGAAAAGAATTATACAAAAATATACTGGGCATGGTGGTACACACCAATAATCCCAGCACTTGGCAGGCTGAAGCAGGAGGATTTTCATGTGTACGACGAGGCCAGCCTGGGCTACATAAGTGAGTTTGAGGCCAGCCTGCACTATACAGTGAGACCCTGAAAAAAATAAAATAAAAAGGAAAAAAGAAAAGGAAAGGAAGAGGGCCATCCAGATAGCTTGACAGACTAAAGAGCCTGCTTCAGCAGAGCGCAGTGGCCAGGGTTGAATCCCTGGTGTGCCGTGCCAGCCCCACCCCTGGGGCACGCTGTGATGGAGATTGAGACTGGGCTTGGCAGCGCCTGTGATCTCAGTGCTTGGGAGACTGAAAACAGGAGGATTACTATGAGTCTGTTCTAAGTAGTGAGACCCTGTACACCTTGTAGACTCTGCCTTAAATTCATAGAAAAGAAAGATGAAAAGAGTTACATAAAAATAAAAAACATGAACTGATAGCATTTTTTTTCTTTCTAGAAAATTTCTTTTTCTTCTTTTTTTTTTTTTTTTTTTTTTTTGTAGTTTTAGAGATGGAACCCAGAGCCTTGTGTACACTGGGCAAGTACTTACTGCAGCTGTACTCTCAGTCCCTCCATTGTTTTTCTTTCTTTCTTTTCTTTTTTTCTTTTTTTCTTTTTTTGCTGAACCAGGGATTGAACTCAGACCCTTGCGCTTACCACGGAAGCGCTTATTCTACTGAGTCATCTCCACTGACCCTGGAAAATTTCTTTAATTATTACATTCCTAAAAAGATGGTTGCCTCTTTCGGGTCCTCCTTTTCAAGATGACGAAAAAAAAAGGAACAACGGTCGTGCCAAAAAGGGCCGCGGTCATGTGCAGCCTATTCGCTGCACGAGCTGCGCCCAGTGCGTACCCAAGGATAAGGCTATTAAGAAGTTTGTCATTCGGACATAGTGGAGGCCGCCGCCGTCAGGGACATTTCCAAAGCGAGTGTCTTCGACGGTTATGTGCTTCCCAAGCTGTATGTGAAGCTGCATTACGGTGTGAGTTGTGCCGTTCACAGCAAAGTGGTCAGAAATCGATCCCGTGAAGCCCGCAAGGACCGAACTCCTCCACCCGGATTTAGACCTGCCTGCTGGTGCTGCCCCACGACCTCCACCAAAGCCCATGTAAGGGGAGCTGGGTCTTAATGGACTGAAGAAAACTCTCTTGAGAAAGAAATAATAAATTGAATGTTATACTTTATACAGCATGTTGAGTGTACCTGCCAGAGGTGGGTTGGGTTAATTCAGCCTATCCAAGTTTAAGTTTGTACTCGGAAAATGAATAAAGAGGAACACACTGGAAAAAAAAAAAAAGAAAAAGAAAAAAAAGATGATGACTTCCAGAAAATATTTTCTTGTAAAATGTAATTTTTACCACTTCCTCCTAAAAGTATGATATATCATATATCATACGTTCTCTAGTTTGCTTTCCAGGAATAAGCTCTATGGGGCTCCAAAAACAATTTTTAAGGTTTTAATCACTATTTTCTTTATATTTTCTGAATTATTGGTCTTAATATGTTATCAATTTTCTTTTGTATTATCAGTGTTACTATTGTATTTGTAGTATTTTTATAGCTGTCTACTTCTAGGTAGAAATAAAATGTGTTGGCATAGAAGAAAATTATATGTGTTAATTATTGAAACTGTCCTACCAATTGAAAAAAAAAGAATAAATTGAGAAGCATAAAAAAAAGAAAACTATAATGCCCTCACTTATCCTTCAGTATTTTAGAATAAAAATTTTCAAACATTTATTGAAAAGTTTTTTTGTTTTTTGTTTGGCAGAACCAGGGATTGAACTCAGGCCCTTGTGCTTGCCAGGCAAGCGCTTATTCTACTGAGCCATCTCCATGGCCCCAGAAAAAGTAATACTTAGTCCTTGCTACTTTATCCACTGGCTCTCTCTTACCAAAGGAATGATATGAAAAAATGTTTTTCCAGATAGTTCCTGGGAAGACAAAGTCAGGAGCCACTGTTCAAGGGGGGACATTGATATGCATGGTTTTTTTTTTTTGTTTTGTTTTTGTTTTTTTTTTTTTTTGTAATATTGTTGTAAGAGTTTCATATTAAAGTAATGGTGGTTCCATGGCATGAATGGTTAGTGTTTCCTCCTGCTTTTTCTCTTTTTTCTTTTTTTTTTTTTAGTTTCACATGAGATCAGTAGTGTTTCTTCTGTTTTGGTTTGCCAGAATTCACCAGTGAAACCAGGTGGCCTGAACATGGGATGTTGTTGCTAACAAATTCAATTCCTTCAACAGATATACAACTACTCAGATTTCGTTTCTTCCTGAGTCATTTTTGGTAAGTTTCGTTTTCCTAGAAATTTGTGCCTTTTACCTAAGTTGCCAAATTTGTTGGTATGAAGTATTGCATAATATTTTACAATCCTTTTAATTTCTGTTGTATCTGTAGCTGTTGTCCCTGTCTCTTTTTTAATCCTACATATAGATTATTTGGGTTCTTTCACTTTTTTCCTGATCATCCTAAATCTGCTTTTGGACTCTATTCTGTTCTAATAGTCTATATAGCTAACTCTTGCTAGTACTAACTTGTTTTGATTTCTAAAGGTCAGAGATTCCCAACCTCAGCATTATTTAAATTTTGGCTTCAGTAATTCTTTGTAGCTGCTTCTTTAGAAGAACTTTTAGCTTGGTTAATTTTCTATTGTCGGGGCTGGTGAGATGGCTCAGTGGTCTGAAGCACCTACTTAGAACAAGCTTAGCAAAGCACAGGGACCACGGTTCAATCCCCCAGCACCACATGCCAGCCAGCCCTGCCCCCTGGTGGGCTGAGCTGGCCACACACACACACACACACACATAAATAAATAATTAAAAAAAAATTTTCTACTGTCTATCATTTTCTATGCTACTTCTGCCCTACTTAATGTTCTTTTTTTTTTCTTTCTGCTTACTCTGAGTTTATTGTTATTCTTATCTTAAAATAAAATTTTAGATCATTATTTTAGAACTTAAATAGTAATACAAGTATTAAACATGTTATAAAGGGGTGGCCAAATAGTTCAGCGGATTAAAGCACCTGAAAGCAGGCTCAGGGGCTGGGGATTCGATTTGGGGGCTGACACACTGCCCCTGGGGCACACTAAAACACTGGGTGTGGTGGCGTACACCTGTAATCCCAGCTCTTGGGAGGCTGTAAACAGGCAGATCACTATGAGTCTGATCTAGTAGTGAGACCCTGAAAACCCTGTAGACCCTTCCCTAAAGTACAAAAAAACCAAAACAAAACAAAACAAAAAAAAATGTTATATTCTTGCTGTTGTGGTGAAAGTAATATCTAAATTCCTGTCCTATTTCTTCTTTGACATTTTGTCTTACCTAAAAACATGTTGTTTATTGTCAAATGTTTGAAGTTTCCTATATATTTTATTTTATTGTTTTTGTCTTAGTTACTCTTCTCTCATTGCTGGGACAAATACCCGACACTCAAAATGAAGGAAGGAAAGGTTTATTTAGCTCACAGTTACTGGAGGTTTCAGGCCATACTCAGCTGGCTCCAAGGCAGAGCAGCACTTGGCAGAGGGCAACCTTTCATGGAGGTGGCAAAGAGCAAGAGCAAGGGAGGGGTAGCAGCAGCTCAAGCAGCTGGCTTCTCTTCCCACCTCACGTTGTAATGCAAATTACCTGCCCCAGGCCAGGTGCAGCAACCACACCCACAGTAATGAATCACAAACTCCAAAAGCCACCCCAAGACTACATGAGGCTTTGGAGGGACACCTAGACACAAACCATAACAGTTTTCTAATTTAATTCTACTTTGGTCAGATAATATTTCCTATAAGCTATCAATTCCTAAAGAATTATTGACAATTGGAGGCTGAGAAAGGAAGATTGCTATGAGTTCAAGGCCAGCCTGGGCTACATAGTGAATTCAAGGCCATCCTGGGCTATACAGTAAGACCTGGTTATCAAAAGAAAATCAAGCAAACAAAAAACAACAAACTATTAAGATTTGTTTTATAGTTTAGTATTCGGTCTATCTTGATAAGTGTGCACTTGAAGAGAATATTTTATGGCTGATAAATATAATATGTAAATGTTGGTTATATTGATAGTCAATATTAGTATTCAAATTTTTTTTCTTTTCCTGATTTTTTTTTGGTCTAGTTGTTCTATCATTTCCTTAAAGAAACAGATGAAAATGTATTATTAAAACAGTAGAGTGATACCAATTTTTATTTCATGTATTTTAAGGTTATGTTATTAGGCACATATACATTAATAATTGTCATGCCTTTCAGATGATTTCTCCTTTCATCTTTACAACAAGTTCCTTTTTATCTTTGATAGTATTCTTTGTCTTACTGTCTATTTAAATTGATATTAATATAGCCTCGCCAGCCTTCTGAGGCTTACTGGTTTTTCCAAGTACCACCCTTTGTGGGTTTTAACCTGAGTTTTAGAAGGGCTCAAACAGTCAACCCAAAACAGTACCCTTATGATTCATAGTTGGATAGCATAGTTGAATTCATTTCATAGCTGAAATGAATTTCCTATAGACAGTATATTGTTAGGTCCTATTCTTCCAAATATTCTGCCAATGGTTGTCTTCTAATTAGTGTGTTTATGTTATTTATATCTAATGCAAGTACTGACAAAAAAAGGGTGTGTCTTATTCTATTTTTGTTCTGTTTCCTTTTTTGTTTATTTTTCTGAACTCCTCTTGGTAGCTTAAAGAGTTTTTTAAAGGAACTCATGGTATTTGTTTTTTATTTCATGTGCTCTCAGACCTACTTGTGTTTGCTTGTGAGCAAAATATATGGCTAATGTTTAAATTTCAGATCAATTAATGTACAAAGAGACATTATAGTACTCTGAATCTTCCCAATATCATCCACCTAACTTCAAACAAACACACTTATTGTGCCACTTACTGAAGGAGTTCTGGAAGTCCTCTTTCCTGTCTTTACAAGATGTGATCAAAAATTTGATGATGAGTGTTGCTGCTGAGTGCCATCCAGTGGAAAGGCAGGCTCAGAAAATCATTACAGTGTGTCCTCAGCCACCTTACTCACTGGATTTGGCACCGTGCAACTTTTCGGCTCTTCCCCCAAATCATAATGACTATGAAAGGTAACCATTTTAAATCAGCTCAGGATACTAAATCAGCCAGGACAGCACAACTAAGACACGAAAGAGGACTTCCAGAAATTCTTCAGAAAGTGACAAGAATGATAGGATCAGTGTGTTCAAAGTGACAATAATTTGGAGGGGATTAATGGCAATGTGCCTTTTGTTGGAATAGGTATTTAAAAATTTAAAAATTCACATTCTTTTTACCACACTATATATGTAATTAGGTCTTATTTTTTTTATCCACTCTGATAATCTTTACCTTTTAAGTGGTATGTTTCAATCATTACTATGCATTTGTGTGTGTGTGTGTGTGTGTGTGTGCGTGTGTGTACATATGTGTGCTTGTGGTGCGATATTGTGTGGAAGAGCTCTGAGCTACATTTTCAGCCCTATTTATTTTTAAATTTTGAGATAGAGTCTCACTAAATGGCTCAGTCCAGCCTTGAATTTGCAATCCTTCTTTCTCAGCCTCTTGAATAGCTGGAATTACAGGTGTACTCCATCATGCTTGGTTAGGTCATCAACATTTAATGTACTTACAGATATGGTTGGCTTTAGGCCATTCATTATTTCGTCATGTATACTCTCCGTTTTTTGTTCTCCCATGTTATTGTCTCTTAGTATTCCATTCTGTCTCTCAACTTTTTAGTT
>NW_004524591.1:12734380-12740066 GCF_000260255.1 Octodon degus | reverse complement strand
AAAAAAAATAAAATAGTGCATCAAAAGCTCTATGGGAAGCTTACCCAATAGATTTTTACTTAAAAGTAATTGGATAAAACTGGGCGTCATCTGTACCTTTAAGCCAGTCATTGTCCATGGATAGTGGTGACATTGGAAAAACTCCTTACTCTGGAGTTGGTAGAAGAATCCATCAACATCGAAGCAGAGGGCTTTTTCTACTTCCTGAAAAAGCTAATATTTGTTAGTAGGAAAGGGGGAAAGTGACTATAGGTTAAATAACACTCACTGTCTGCCACAATAATTAATCTTATCTAATATACTTAGTTCCCAAAATTAATAATCTTGATACATGTTAACATAATTCTTTGTTTTTGTTGGTACTTTGCTACAATAAGGTATTTTAACTAAAGAACTGTACAAAGTCAGTCTTTTAGTATTTGTTGCTGCCTAGTACTTCCCACTTCCTTCTGGGTACTTATTGGGATAGGAGTGTCCTTTAGGAGAAATTAAAATTTTGTGCAAAGTTTTTCTATCCTAGATAATTATTACTATCTATTACTGAGTATATAACAAATGAATTGATAGAGGTTAACTATTATCTGACTACAAAAATAAAATTTTATGAAGAATAAGTTCAGTTCCATTTTAGCAGATCAGAATTTCTCTTGATGAAATTGTTTTACAATACAGGAAATAATCCTAATCTTTTTTGAAGTAAAGCAGAGAAGAGATTGATTAGTGCCATATTTAAAAGAAGTGGGGTGTCATAGACAATGTCATTTATAATTTTGTCTTTAAAAGCTGAAATAAAGGCAACGGTTTTGAGCATTTTTGCCTAAATGTATTATAGCACAATATGGCTGTGTTTGGGAAAATGTCCCTCCCTGAGAGAAAAGAGAACTGGCATCTGCAGTGTTTAATTGAATATAAGATGTTTGGTTTCTGAAAACCAGGCCTATAATCCTGAAAGCACATTTCCTTTTTTTTTTTCTAATAGGAGCTTGTAGCTCTTTTGTCACTGGTAATTGAATTATAAATTTTCTACGGCAGAGGCTATGTTTTTTTTTTTTTTTTTATCTCATTAGCAACTTGTATGCACAGAGACAGATTATCTAGTTTTAGGATGCTCTATAATCTAATAAATGCACACACATATTACCTTACTGTATTTCCTTAACCTTCCGAGAAGAAATGCTCCCATTTTGCAAATAAGGAAGCTAAGACTTAACAATAAACAAAGTGCCTCGGTTCCCAGGATTTGTGCTCGCTAGGATGACCCTGGGAGCTGACTGTCAGCTCAGAGCTGTGTGCTCAAGGCTTCCGCGTTACCCAAGTTCCCCGGACAGAGAATTTCCTGTCACCGAAATGTTTCCCATTTCAATGGGAAATCACTTGTTGTGAGGGGCTGTCCTACTGCGCACCCCCAAATCTCGCCCTCTAGGTATTGTCTCCCTGTGGTCCTAACTTCCATCACCAACCCCTGCATTACCAGATGCCCCCTGGAGGCGATATTGTGTCAGTACACCCCACCTTGCTACCTCTCAGGTCACCGACACAGGCTTTACAACTACCACTACTAAAAACACTTTGATAAAGCATTTCGAACACGTTTAATCGCATACGTAAATCTTCCAATATGCAGCGTTGCTCTAGGACCCTCGAGGAAGTATTTGGAAGGAAGTGAAAAGTATTCAGAAGTTTTTGAGAAACAGGCGTAGCGATATTTAGAAGAGGAGCTACACTTGGGGTAGAAGAATCACGTTAAACAAAACTACTAGAGTAAAAATAAAAATGTTCCCACAGTTCAGAGGAAGGCTAAAATAGGAGGATCTCGTTTGGGTCCTGCCTAGGCAATTTAGTAAAATCCTGTGTCAAAATTTAAATATAAATAAATAAACAAATGGGCTGGGGGAGGGGGGGAATGTAGCTGTGTGGTAAAGTGCCCTTGGGTTCGAGCTCTAACACCACAGCAAACAAACAAACAAACAAACAAACTTCATACAGATTCATACTGCACTGGACACTTTGCTAAGCCACTAATGTTTGTTATCTCACTTAAATTCTCGCAACAGCACCATGCAGTTTTTGTCCCCGTTACTCTAGATTAGTAAACTACCATCATCCCTTCCCACAGCCCTTAGTATAACATGGAAGCAAAAAGAGCAGAAGGAGCCCTGGTCTTTTTGCTTTCTCATTTGCCAGCATATTGTCCTTTTTTTTTTTTTTTTCCTACAGTTTTATTGATAAACAGATAGCAATGAGACAGTTTCAAATCAAATCAAAAGTACAGTTTCAACAAATAATACACTGCATATATTCTTCTTAGTGGTTAATTGCTGTACAAGATGCGGACTTGTGATCCTATTTACAAACACCATTAGAACAAATCATTCTATTCATTAAGAATATGCAACTATATATCTACCCCAACCACTTTGAATACACAGATACAGAATGGACATTCATCGGTGTACCCCATTTTTCCTAAGTTCCGTTATTGAATATTATAGGTGTGTATTGTCCATTTTCCACGAAATCAAGGAGAATCATTTTTGTAAAAGGAAAGCATACTGTATCACTTTTGCTACAATCCTCCAACTGTCTCCTACCACTGCATAAACCCTGAAGTCCCACAGTGGTCCAAAAGGCACCCAGGCCCGGGCCCCACAGAGCTCCTTCACCTCATGTCCCTCTGTACTGGCCTATGATGAGGCTCCAGCGAGGCCCACTCCTTGCCATCCTCAGAGTGGAGAAGTTAGTCCTTCTCAGAGTCTGCCATCCCCATCCCTCCCCCATGCTCTCCTGCCTTGTGTAATCTCCGATCAAGCCCTACCACCCTCAGAGCCCTTTTTAAGCAGAAAAACCTCCCTTCTTCACCTTCTTACCTTTGCCCTGCTTTTCTTTAAAGCATTTGGTGTCACTCAACAGTACATTAAATGTCCCTTTTTCCTGCTATTCATGGTTCCTTCTTCCTTAAGAAAGTGAGCATATTACATGACACCTGTCTTAGGTGCCCCTAAGTTCACATTAGTAAACTCAATAAATATTTGTTGAATACATATGACTTAGAGAAGTGAAGTAACTTTCCCAATTTTGTATATTCTGAACCCTCGGCCTGTCAAAGACTCACTATGGGAAGAGAAAAACAAGTACAAATGGCAGAGAGGCTTAGGAGAGGAAATGGGAACGGAGCAAGGGCTTTCTTTTCTCTGTCAGAAAATGCTCGGTAGAACCCCAGAGTCACTGTTGTCTTTTTTAAATCCATGCAATAACAAGTAAGACTTGTGTAAGAGGTGAAGCTAAGGTGTAGACTCTTCAACCAGTCAGGAATCTGGGCAGATTGGATCCAAAGTACACTTCTCTTCCTGGGCTCTGTGGTTCCCGGACAGCTCCTGAGGCTTTAGATTGCAGGACCAGGATTGCAGTCCACCCACTAAATTGGCTGTCGAGCCTTACTCAGTGTTTCCGTTTTACCTCTCCCACAGCTTGGCATCATGTCCTTTGTCCCTTTCTCCTTCTATGCCATAACTCCCTGGAAGCCTAGCTAGCTGCATGTTGAGTACTTTATTTTATTTTATTTTTTTTAAGAAAGCAATTTTACAATTTCAAAAAAAATGGCTTATCTCTTTGGCTAGGGGGAAGCAAGGGATGTCGACAGACTAGATTCTCCAATGATGTGGACACAGTTTCTTGCTGGAATTTTCAAAGTCGATTTAAATATGATCTGAATTTTCAGAAGATTGTTTTTAAAGTAGAGACATTCGAGAAGACAGCCTTTGAGAATGCAAATTTTGAAGAACTTGGAATCTTTTCATGTTGAATATATTAACCACAGAGCTTGTCTAGCTGGCTATCACAGCATGTACAACATAAGGAAATCATCTTAATAAAAACAGCTTCCCACCTAGCTGGTGTTTGGTGCTATCTTTGCCCGACACCAGTTTTTGTATGTTATTGATTAGAAACATAGCTGTGGATTCAAGAGATATAAAGGACAGAAAATTATTACAACCAGCTAAGAAACAATGAACTTTAATTATAAATGTATGATTTCCAGTATGAAAATGATAGTTCCAAAAGGTTGTTTGCCTTGATGTTGGGGACAAGACATGATTTAACTGATGAAAAACTTTCAGAGTGCTTAAAGATCACATAGCACTTAAGACAAAAAAAAAAGCAAAACATCTCACAGAATAAAGGTACAAAGAAGGCTTTTAATGTGAGACTTCTATCTGAGTTACTTCTCTTTTGTTGAAACAAATACTCAATACACAAAGTTAAAGTAGAAAAGGTTTATTTAGCTCACAGTTTAGAGAGGCTTTGGTCCATGCTCAGTTAACTCCGAGGAAGAGTGATACACAGCAGAGGGACAACAGTTCATGGCAGCAGAGGACAGCAAAAGCAAGAAGGGAGAGAGAGAAAGGCCTCTTCTTGTCCCTTATATTGTATCCAGCCCACTGAGATTAGGGTGGTGCCAATCCAATCAGTAGACTGATTCAGCCTTTACATAACTTCAATCCCAGCATCTTTAATCTCAGTATTAGATTAGTCACACACTCTAGATTCAGCCATCTCTGAAAAAGCCCCATTTAAAACTGCATGAGGATTGGAGGGGAACATCCAAAGCCTCAGTAAATAATGTCTCACATTCCTTTGAATTTCAGGGGTCTCTTTCCCAAAGGGATAACCCAACAATCTGCAGCACATGTTGAGCTTTTTCCCATAACTTTTTTGTGTAATGTTCACGTATCTGTACTTTTTGGTAATATATCTGGAAATATTTTGGTAGGACAGCACTTATATGTAAACACCTCAAATAGAACTGTAAGTGTAGCTGTAGCTTAAAGTACATGCATGATATTAGGTCACAGGGCTGTGACACCCCAGCTCTGTACAGCCCAGTGTGGTTTAGGGTAAATGCAAGATGGTAAGAGAAGGCCACTGGATTCCCCCCACCCCGCAACACTGCAGCCCTAACATGCAACCTCCCCATCTACCTAACTTTCAGCTACATCACTGTTCATCCATTCATAGTATGGTAGGTCCCAGTTTTTTTGTTGATGAAAGTATTTCTTTTTGATCTCAGTAATGGTAATTGTTTTATTATCCAAAAACAATGATAAAAGTAAGAAAATGATTATTATCGGTGGTTGCTGTCTCCTCCTCTACTGATTATACATGAATAGTAGAGTTCAATGAGGAACTTCATTAAAAAGACACACTGGCAAGCAGACTTCATTAAAATTCTCCAACAGCAAATAAATACCTTGGTTATGGATTGGAGAGCAAGGGACCCACTCCATAACACAGACAGCCTGTGGGTGGAGGATGAGCAATGGCTTATTGATCATTGTGCTGTTAATTTAAACTACAATTAATTTTAAGTTCTATTAGAGAATCACTGTGCTTTAGAAGCACAAACAGAGCTGGCCAGATAGCTCAGCAGATTAAAGTGCCTGCTTAGACAGACACAAAGACCTAGGTTCCATCCCTGGTGTGCAATGCAAGCCCCATCCCTGGGGCATGCTGAGATAGCAATTGAGACTGGGGGTGGTGGCGCATGCCTATAATCCCAGTGCATGGGAAGCTGAAAACAGGAGAACCACTATGAGTCTGATGTATGCAGTGAGACCCTGTAGACCCTGTCCTAAATACAAAGAAGAAGAAGGAGGAGGAGGAGAAAAAGGAAGAAGAGGAGAAGGAG
>NW_004524591.1:12732923-12734225 GCF_000260255.1 Octodon degus | reverse complement strand
GAAAGATGCTAAGGGTCTTGGTGTTTTATTTTAATGTTCTTACATAGGTGCTCAATGAATATTGAACAAATGACTGAATGCACCTTCTTAGAGCATTCATATCTTTTCTTTTTAGCACTTACTTCCGCAAATCTACCTTCTAATATACTAATTCCATCCCCAGTAAACAATCTAGCTGAAGTTACTTACAACCACATTCCATTAGAAGAACCTGTAAATCTGAGACTGCTCAAAAATATCTTGACTTGTATGGTGTCAAAATAAAGCCAATATACTATTGACTGCTATTCACATATCAGAAGAATGAGGTAAGCCCTACTTTCTCAATGGTCCTAACTTTATTGACCACATATACCTATTAGTAATATGAAACTCCTCAGAGATCATCTCACACAACTTTCCTCTTTCTGATATTTGGAAGAGATAGGTTTTCTCTGTCTCAAAAACCAGAACACTGAGTGCCATAGCTGTGTGAGAATTAAAATAAACAAACAAACATATAGTCCAATTCTCTCATTTAATAAATAAAGACCTAGGGGTTTGCAGATTAGCTCAGTTGTTTAAGTGCCTGCTCTGGCGCAGGGAACCCCAGTTTGATCCTCAGCTCCACCTGCCTTACCAGACCCACACTTAAGGCAGCCTGAGCCAGCCAAAAAAAAAAAAAAAAAAAAAAAAAAAAAAATCCTAATAAATAAGGACCTTGAAGTTTGGAGTGCTGTAATGATTAGTTCAGTTAAAAGATCTCACTCTTAGACTTCTAGTGCCAAAGTACAATGGTAAGTATTTCAGGCTAGTGACAATGATCACAAAACAATTATTTCTGGAATGGAACAAAAGAGACAAAGAATGGGTGTTGAAACAATCCATTGTGGTTATTAGGAGCAGGCACAAATTGAATGAACAAGTTAGAACTACTTTTATACACTGACATGGAAATATCTCCAGACACCATTGAATAAAAATATAGTTGTGAAGTAGTCTTTAATATGAGTTTGTTTATATGTATATCAAAATTAATAGTGTATGTTTTTCTCTAGACAAGGTATAGATGAATAACTATTTAAACAAAGATGAATTTTACCCTGAAAACATGCAGGGCTCTAAGATTGATTATGGTAGTCAAAGGAAACCTTGCACTTATCTACAGTATTTGAATGTTTTAAGGAAAATTTATGCATTCATTGCTTAGAAATTAATTGCATTGGGGCCAGGGAGATGGCTCAGTGGAATAAGCACTTCCCCAGTTCCACAAAAAAAAAAAAAGAAAGAAAAAAAGAAAAAAGAAAGAAAGAAAGAAAGAAA
>NW_004524591.1:12720044-12732756 GCF_000260255.1 Octodon degus | reverse complement strand
AAAAAAAAAGATTTTAAAAAATAGGGCTGGGGAGATAGCTCAGTGGAATAAGCACTTGCCTGGCAATCTCAAGGGCCTGAGTTCAATCCCCGGTTCCGCAAAAAAGAATAATGTTGTATATTTGTTGCTGTTGTTGTTGTGCTCCACATCACTCTCCTGGCTTTGTTCCTATCACTATAGGCTGTGCTCTGAGGGATCCATCCTGTTGTCTTAATCCCAATGGACTGTCTAGAATAATTTCAGTTTTAAGGTCATAATCTGACACATAGGAAAAGGAAAGAGAGAGTGTTTTGATATTAGCTTCCAAAAAAAATTCATTGCTCTCTCCTTCACACTGATTGCCATTTCATGCCTTGATCATAATAGTAATGATGATGAATAATAATACTGATAGGTTCTGGCCCTAGCATTAATTGCTGAATTATTACGGTGGTCATCTAAAATGGCTGAAGCCCTTAAAACAACAGCTCATCTTCTCAGAGACCACCTCCCTGCTTCTTCTCCAACTCAGCCCAGGGTGCAATTACCTTTCACCTTTCCGGCCACCTCAGGGAAGGCCCCAGTCAGCTCCTCAGATATTTCTAGTCATTCCCTCAAACTCCACCCCTAACAAAAGTCCATGAAAGCCTCATCTTTCTTTGTCTATGCCGGAAGATCTACCTGAACTATCTGCCCTTGATCTTCTCTGTCTTTGGAGTTAATAAAGGCTTCTTTTATTGCACCTCTGAAAAACTTATCACATAGAAAGTGTAAATACTGCCCCTACCAAATGACAACAACTAAAAGTTCTTTTGAGCACTATAGCCCTACCCAAGACTCTCTCTGGAGCACCTTCACACATTGTCATTCTTGTGTGATCTTCATTCCGCTCTGTGAAGTAAGTCCTGTTATCCTTCAGTTTCATAGATGAAAAAGACTTGAAAGTAACCAACAAACCTGACTGTGGCCTAATGGATGGTGAGAGGAGGCCCCAGGCCTGAATGTTGGATCAGGAGTGGGTACTTCTTGGAGAAACACTGGCCACCCATGTCTGCAAGAACAGTAGAACTTTGTTTAAACCAGAAAATGCAGAGTTTGGGAGAATCCTTCTGTCTAATCTGCTTCCCCACTGCTTCCTCCTTGGGTTCCCCTGACTCTGTACTGAAGGTTGGAATTGCCCTTGGGTCATTATGTCAAGTGCATAATTCTATCAGGCAGTGTGCAGTGAGGGGAAAAATTTATTGGCATGTACAGACCCAACAGCTGTGTCTCAGTTAACAATTTGTTTAAAACAACCACAGTAAGTAAAAACAGTAAAGACTGTCATTCAAAAGGCACAGGATTTTATTGGATCTTTAGGTGACCAAGCAACCAGACTTCAGAGAACCTTACCAGCTGGCAGGTCTTTCATTGCCATGGATACCAAGGACATCCCTCAGATTCTACAACAGATCTTCACCTCTACAATGTTGTCCAGTGTTTAAGAAATTCCCTTTACTACCCTAATGACCCTAGGATTTTAAATGGAATAGGAATTAAGAGTATTCTGAAAAGAAGATAAATATAAGTTGAACCCATGCAGTAACTGTTAAAAAAACAAAACAAAACAAAACAAAACAAACAAACAAACAAACAAACAAAAAAGGCACAGGATCTAGCTGGCCTGGGTCACTGAATCATTATTTCTTTCATTTTAATATTTGCTATGGATGTCAGCTTTTTTCCTTAAATAGATGAAAAAGCATGAAGTAATAACTTTTAACTAGTGAAAATTATCAAAGTGGTAAGTTTTGAAATTATTTTTATACCTTACAGTGGAACAGGTATTTTTCAGAAAGCTGGTCATCTTACCCTAAGTAATAGTTCTTTCCCTGTCCCTTGCCTTTGTCTAAATTTTAGGAATTTATTTTTCTGTTTCTCTGTTCAAAATCAAAGCATCTCAGATTCATCATTGGAAATTTGAGTTAAATTACAGGAAAAAATACAGAAGTATATTTTACAGAACAAAAATTCTGAGATGTACCAAATTTAACTACAATGGAGAGGAGCTATAAGGGAAACTAATCATTGAACAGCTGTCTCAGTTACTGTTCTCTCCTTGCTGGGACAAATACCCAACACTCAAAATTAGGGAAGGAAAGGTTTATTTATCTCTGTTACTGGAGGTTTCAGTCTATACTCAGCTGGCTCCAAGGCACAGTGGCACATGGCAGAGAGTAACCTTTCATGGCAGCGGCAAAGAGCAGAGCAAAGGGAGTGGTGGCAGCCCAGGCAGCTAGCTAGCCTCTCTCCCCTCCTTACATTGTAATGCAAATTACCTGCCCCACGGCAGGTGCAGCATCCACACCGACAACAATCACAAACTCCAGAAGCCGTCCCATGACTGCATGAGGCTACACAGGGACACCTAGATACAAACCATGACAACAGCCATGGAGAAAACCAGCACAAGACTTCCACATTTCTATGTGTTGAAACACTGACCTGTAACTCCAGGCAGTCAAACGCCAGGTACCTCCATGCTGGGTTTATGACACTGGCTAGATTATTCATCCCTATCAATCTATAAGGAACAAAGACTCCTTGCAAGCTGGCTTCTTATGGACTGCCCTTGTCTTTGTATTATCACGCCCCTCTGATATATACCAAATGCAGGCTCAATGTGAACAGTTTGAGCTTTCCTTCACAAATTTTTATTATGAAAATGCTCTTGGCTCTTAGACTATGCAGACATACTCTAAGCTGCTCCCTAGCCCTGTTGCTGATGGTTGTGGAACTTGTCCCAGAACCTGGTCCTGCTCTGGATGGCATCTGTAATGGTTCAGTAAATACTTCTGTTTCAGAAATTGTCATCTCAACATTTCCACTTACTGCTGTGATAGAAATGTAGCTTCAATTAGAAAAACTTGTATAACTGAGGTGCTCTCTTTCTCTCCCTTGCTCTCTCTCCCTCTCTCCCTCTCTCCCTCTCTCTCTCTCTCTCTCTCTCTCTCTCATATACATATATATGAATATATGTATATGAATACATATATTCATATACATGAATATATGTATATTCATGCATTGTTTGCAGATGAGGACATGGTCTGAGGGATACATCCTTAGGTGGCTTTGTCATTGTAGAGCATCATAGAATATACTACTCACACAGATTAAGATGGCTGTGCTATCACTAAGAATCTTTCAGCCCCCATATGATCTTGTTGGATGGCCACTGTACACCTGCTCCATCATTGACTGAAACATCCTTATGCACTCCATGGCCTGACTATACACACCTACTCATATGCACACAAAAGCCACCCACACATATATAATGTGCGTGCATGCATGTGTGTGTGTGTGTGTGTGTGTGTGTGTGTTGTTCTTTGATTGGGAAAGTTTGTATTACTTGACGAGCCACTTGATGAAGGTACAATTCTCCTTTCGCTCCATACAATCGCATTCCTGTCTACAATGCTAAACTGGCTTTTTTGATCCCTGCTGAATAATGCCTAGAGATGCCACCTGTAATTTCAAAGATGCACTGTTTCCCTGTTCCTTGTGGTATTTCCCTTTTGGAAGGAACAACTCTACCTCCTCTTTTTTTCCCTCCATACGGTGTAACACGTGTGCAACGAAGATGAAGCTGGGCCAGCATCCTTTTCTTCTTACATGTATAAGCACAGCAAATGGATCTCCTTTCCCACGTACCTGCTCTGTAACCTCCCCATGGTTGGCCCTGAGACAGGAGGATGATCTAGCAGATGGGGGCCCCGACATTGCCATTATGGGGCTTGAGTCATCCCTGCCGATTTACAGGTCACTTGGTTCTGCTAAGCTCCCCAGTTGCCAGGACTACAAGACTTCCAAATGGGTGAAGAGTTTTGACAAATGTGTGAAGCCCATTTCTACAAACAAAGTCACTTATTTTTGGCTGAAACATTGGCAGCAACATGTAAATAATTTATCTAGAATGTGTCAAATTGAATGCTTTCATTAAATCCTTCTGGATTTCTTTGGTTGAACATTTATAAGCTAAAAGCCTTGTTATCTTAAATTTCTCAAGTAGCTCTGCCATTACTACTAACAAGATGTATGGACTCAGTGTTCCCAAAGCAGTCTCAGGAATCACAGCCTGTCCAGGAGAAATATCCTAGGTCATTACTGAAGTGAATCAGGACTGTAAGTGTTCTTTACTGTGTTTTGGGAGAGAGAAGGGATTTTTGTTGGGTCCAGATGCTACTAAACAGTGTCCATTATATTATAAGCCAAAAACCTGGAGACGTAATCAGTCCCACTCCAAAAATAATGGACTGCATTTCCTGGAAGTATTGTTTGCTGAAAATCATACTTAAAAGTATAATCCTAGATCAGGTGTGGTAACGCATGCCTATAATTCCAGGAGGCTGAGGCAGGAGCATTGCAAATTTAAAGCCACCCTAGCAAGGACACCCTAGCAAGACCCTGTCTCAAAATAAAATAAAAAGGGTTATTAATATAGTTCAGTGATAGAGCACTTGGGTAGGATGTGCTAGGCCCAGGGTTCGGCCCCCAGTCTTGCAAAAAAGAAAAATAAAAGAAGGAATCCTTTCAGTTAGATTGGCATTGTTCTTGAGGGGAAAGGAGGACCAACCCAAAGTTTGTGCTTGGCCTTGGCCTTTAGTGGCATTTTCTCCCCTCAGGGGCTGGCCAGCACCTAGCGAAGAGAAGCCATTCTTGAGAATTGAAGCTTCAGGGGGTGCAGGGAAGAGGGAGGTGCGGGGCAGCCTTGCCTGGAGAGCCCTGGTTCTACTGAGCAGCCTGTCAGCCTAGAGGAAGTCCTGAGACAAGC
Organism: Octodon degus; assembly: GCF_000260255.1. NCBI lineage: Eukaryota > Metazoa > Chordata > Mammalia > Rodentia > Octodontidae > Octodon > Octodon degus. Next base: position 12,727,961 of record NW_004524591.1, on the reverse strand, counting down.
TGCCCCCTCACTCCACAGACTTTTGTTTGCCTCCAAGTGATTTCTGACATATTTAAAAGTAGAAATACAACCTTTTTCTTCAACAATCTTTCTCCCTGCACTTTAATTCATTAGTGCCTCTGGGTTATGCAGATGAGTGGGTTTCATCTGGGCAGATCTGTGTATGGGCGAACACACTCTGATCACGTGCCCTCGTCCCATCTCTTGCCCCACCTTTCCCCATTTCCCACTTGGGGGATTTCGATGTGTATGATGTATTTGGGTCACATCTGTTTCCCCTTCTGTAGGAATCTTCATAAATGTCCCTGCAGGGTCCAGGATATTTTGACCATGTATCAGCGCTGTCCAGGTCTCAGGACTGGCTGCACTCCGTGGCCCCTCTCCCAGTGCAGTGACCTGTCCGCCAGAAGGGCCCCTGCCAGAGCATATTGTGCTGGGCTGTCACGGGTGGCAGAAACTGCTGGCCTCTCTTTCCATGACCAGCAGGACACATTTGCACCTCCAGCACTTTCCGCACAAAAGCGTGCACGGTAGCAACACCCGAGTGCGGTCCCAGAGCTGTTTGCTACGCTGCTTTGAAATTCATCTTTCTCTTTGGCCTCTGGAAGTCCAGCGAGAGACCTGAACTCTCCTGCTGTCCATGTTTGGTAAGCAAACTGTTAAAGTTTTCAAAATTCCTCATTTGTACTCTATCTTAGAAATAAAATAGATATGAACAAAAACCAGCACTTGCTTCTCGGAGCTATATATATCAGGGAAAATGCTTTTATTCATAGCTCATATTAGTTATAAGTTGCCACCTAGAAAATTTATTCAGTTAAGAAATTAACACTGGAAAAATAACATGTTAAAGGAGGACAAATTATTTCCACCGTTGTTCCCAGGTTGAATGGCAACACAGATAATTTGGTCATAACATATCTTTAACCTTTTTTGGTACATGATTAATCTGTTGAGTCTTTGATTATAGCTGGATAAATGTTTCTCTCAAAATAATTGGTTTTGAGCATTAATAATAGGCCTCTGCCTATTGATGACAACTGCTATGACTTTTTTCATGTGCAGTAAAGCCTTTATAGTGAATTACACAATTAACTTTCTACAGTTGAAATAAGTGCAGTATAAATGGATTTAGAGGAATCCAGTTGGAATTAAGTCAATTAAATACATTGACTTTTGCCAGTTTATGGCCATATTTTTATTATTTAATTTTTTTTTGGCCTAGCATGTGGTAATGTTGGGTGAATTGAATGACACTGAAAATACCAGAAATGAGGAGAAACAGATTAAAACTATGAACAGTAGGAGCATGAAAGGAGAGTCAAGTGCTTTAGGTAAGTCTCTGGTTTGACATAATTCTAGAAAGCTCTACTTGAGAAAGGGGGCACGCTTACCCCTGTGGGGGCTACACTGCTACATTTACAGCCTCTGAAATTGCACAGTTCCTCTGTACACAGAGGCTTTTATTAAGCCAAATGAAGGTTAAAAACATAAGCAACCAAATATTTGTCGTTTTTATGTACCAGTGTTCTAGAAAAATCTCAATAGATTTTGCTAATTTAAATGCCAGCAGACAATTAGCTGTGTTTTCCCATCTTTCTCTTCCAGACTTTGGGCACATCCTAATTTTCCTTAATTATACTTAGAAAGTGTGTTGACTATTTCACATATGCAATTAGTGTTATAATTACTGCAGCAATGGATAAAACTGCTATCTCCTGTTCATAATCTTACCCTGTTCCTTGTAAATTAGGGAGTTCGAAGTGTAGGACCATTTATGGATGAAGATCAAGTTTGGATTCTCAGAAGCCTGAATGCCAGGGAGGGCACCTTGCCCCACATTAAGTGTTCATGGTTTTTGCCTTGCTGTCTAATTGAGAAGAACATTAGTACACCAGGAACTCATCCCAAATGGGAATATTTTCATAGCACTTTTGAAAGTTATGTGGATAAGGCTCTTAGGAAATTTGTTACAGCCTTTAGCTCCAAAGCTTCATTCAAATTTTCCCCGGGGGTTCTTCTGTCAGAAGCCACTATGAGCCAGAAAATGAAGCTCTCCTGTTTCAGGAGGTGGGGGAGGGATGAATTGTCTTTTTATTTATTTTTTTAATTTTTTGAATAAGCATTTACTTAGAAGATTTTACACAAGCATGCTTACATTAAAAAGATATTAACATTATAAAGCCCAAGACTTATTTATATTAAAAAAGCATAAGATTTATTTGTATATATTTTTCAGGTTCATTTATCAAGTTAATTATCAAGTCATTATCGAGTTAATTATCATAAACACAGGTTAGTTACGAACAGGCAAACAAACAAACAAAAAACACTATAAAACATATGAAACAATTAGACTAAATCAAAGTACACTTTTCAGATAATTGTCCATGCCAGACTAAAACAACATTTTTTTTTGTCTTTTTCATTGTCTCTCTTTTATTTTGCATTTGATATACTTTTGTAACAGGCAAGTGGGCCAAAATAGTCCAGGTTGTATACAGCAAGGAAAGAATTGCCAACCAAAACCCTCATATTATATAGTAAGTTTATTGAAAATCATGGGACTCCAGTAGAAATGGGCAGAAGGGTGAAACTGGGGGAAGGGTCTTTGGAACTCAGGCATCCAGTATTTATAGAGTCAGACAGCCACTGGTCCTTGGCACCTACAACTGTCTCTCTCCCACCGACGTCAGCAATCTGCACAACCTCCTAAGACTGAGCCTGAATAATCATTAGGGTGGTTGTGTGTTATGGTTGAATGAATGGAAGAGAATGACCCAACTCCTTTGTTTCTAACTGTACTATTCCCTTCTGAGAGTCCTAGACCCCTAAAATCTTCAAGGGGAGTGAAAGGAGGAAGCTACTTTTGGCTGAAGGGAGACATTGACCCTATCTATGAGAGACCAAGGAATTCTTGTTCTGATTAATCTAGGAGTTCAAACAAGATGAGCCCTTCCTTCAAAGATTTTTTTAATAATCCATAGATGAGAATGTAGCTTCTGATCTTGAATTATGATCACCACACAGTAGTTTTGACAGAGGCTGTTGTATGGCCACTACTGCTAGTGAGTCTGTCTAATCTAGGAGGAAGTCAATACTCCAGGCAATTTGTCTAGGCTGTCTGTCAAGTTCTCAGCGTGGATTTTCTCTACATGATCACTTGAGGTTTGGCAATCTCTACATAAAAACACACAAACTTTTTAAACAAGGCCAAAGTATGAGTACTAGAATGTAAAGGTAGACTGGGGAAGAGGCAGTGTCAGATTCTGTTCTTAAGGAATTGGACTAGCAATTATAACCATCTGGCTCCTATTCTTGTCTACAGGCATAGCTAGAAACTGTCCAGAGTTGGTAGTGATTGGAGCTGCTTTTTATGCTTAGTCTACGTTGTTATTACTTTCATGTGCCTTTGGTCATACTCCCTTGGTAGGTGTTCAAGATCAGGTTAAAAAAACCTCTGTCAACCAATATTTCCTCCTTGCTGACTATCAAAGTGAGGTAAATTTATTCGGGCATTGCTTCTGGAATTATGCGCAGAGCCTCTCAGCTCCTCTGCCAGTGTCAGCTGCCAGGATGGATCATGGTCTTGCTGGACCATGTGGCTTTCTGTGACAGCAAGGAAGACTTTTCTTCTTTGGTGACTCTGCTTTTTCTCACACTTTGTATTGGTTATCTCGTGTTCTCTCGGGTCCAATAATCCCCTTGTTTAGGGTGTTGGGTGACTCACTGAAATTATAGAAGGAGTAAATATAACTATTATATTCACATCTGGATGTCAAGCATATTAAAATATAACATCTAGCCAGAGGACTGTTATTTTACCATTCATGGTTATCTTAGAAGTTGAATCCATATAGAATGTTAACATAAACTTTATATATAACCCATATATAAAGTTTAGCAGAGAAAACTTGAGATCAAGAGCTACACATAGCATTTCAACATGACAATCATGACTTTATCATTTGAATGTCTGTCTTAGTATAGAACAGTCTTTTTAGTCAAGTATCTCTATCTGATCACAAGACATTGAATGATACAAAGAAGGGCTGGGGGAATAGCTCAGCAGCATAAGCACCTGCCTGGCAAGCTCAATGTCTTGAGTTCAAGTCCCCAGTACCAAAAAAAGAAAAGAAATAAGCCTTTAAATGATACAAAGAAGGGGCCAGGGAGATAGCTCAGTGGAATAAGCGCTTCCCTGGCAAGCGCAAGGGCCTGAGTTCAATCCCCAGTTCTGCAAAAATAAAAATTAAAAAAATAAATGATACAAAGAAACTCTTAACCTAATTTATTATCCTTCAATAGGATGCCATTGAAAAGAAAATGAGCCTGCCTATAAACATACCTTAGAAGCTTATGTTTTGCCTTTACTTTTTGGTGTGTGACATTATCTGGACTGGTGCTTAGTGTCTCAAAATATAGTGACCCATACATAGCATTCTCCTCTCATTGCTGGAACAAATACCTGACACCCAAAATGAAGGAAGAAAGATTTGTTTAGCTCACAGTTACTGGAGGTTTCAGTCTATACTCAACTGGCTCCAAGGCAGAGAGCAACTTTTCATGGCATCAGCAAAGAAAACAGAGGGAGCTGCAGCAGCTCTGGCAGCTATCTAGCCTCTATCTCCTCCTTACATTGTAATGCAAATTACCTGCCCAGGGCAAGTGCAGCATCCACACCCACAAAAATCAAACACAAACTCCAGAAGCAGCCCCAGGACTGCATGAGGCTTTGGGGGAACAACTAGACACAAACCGTAACACATACACATCATATAAGCTTTTAAAAATTCTCATTTAGCTGGTGGTCTTATGCTGGCTGGACATGTACCTCTAATCACAAGTAGCTGGAACACAAATAAGAGAAAGGAAGATGTCTGAAAAGAAAAGATTTTCACCATAAACAACCTGGTTTTACCTCTCTGAAGATCTGCGCACCTGGAAGGCATAAATATATTTAATATTCCATAAAATAAGCAACAGTGGGGCTGGCCTGATAGCTCAGGGGACTAAAATGCCTGCTCAGGCAGAGTGCAGCAGCTGGGGTTTGATCCAGAGCCTAACGTGTTGGCCCTGCCCTTGGGACACGCTAAGACAGCTATTGACACTGGGCATGGTGGTGCATGCCTGTAATTCCAGCACTTGGAAGGCTGAAAACAGAAGAATCACTACATGTTGGATCTATGTAGTGAGACCCTGTAGACCTTGTAGATCCTGTCCTAAATACAGAAAAAAAAAAAATAATAATGAGTGTCACAACTATGTGAAAACCTTTGTCTCTTAATTTAATTTTGTACCAAGAAATCTTTTAATAGGAAAATCTTACTGTTTTATTCATAGAAAACTTTTAATGATAACCAAAGTAAACATATGATAATACATTTAGCAGTTTTGGCTGGTTGTGTCTCCTATTGGATTATGGAAATTATTGGGGGTCCCATTAGTGAATAAAGAGTGGACTAATGTATCCAGGCAGCTAGTCCTTTATTAACCAAGAAGAATCTTGTCTAGCAGTTTTCTCAAGCCTTAACCATCCCCATTTAACTATCTTAATAAAATTTTCAGATGATTAATGAGAAACAGAGCATAGCACCACATTCTTCTTTTGTTTTATGGGGAAAAACGGTAAAGCAAAATTTCATAACAAGATGATAGGAGAATAAAAATAGTTAATACATTGTATATTGTAATCTTTAAAGTCGTTACTCAGAGTGCAAGAAGCTGGGCATGGTGGCACACACCTATAATCCCAGCACTCAGGAGGCTGAGGCAGGAGGATGGTTGCCAGTTTGAGACCAGCTGTGGCTACAAAGTGAGCTCGAGCCTAGCCTGAACTGCAAAGCAAAAGCCTGCCTCAAAATGACAAAAGAAAAACCAAAACAGAGCAAAACAAAAAATCCTCGAGTATAAGATATGGGCATAAAAATTGTCTCCAATCCATGTAAGGACAAACCTTCCTTTTCAATGAACTAAGAGTCACTAATAGTCTAATTTTTTCTCTTTTCCCTTCTGTCCTTTCCCCTTTCACCCATCCTAGCTCCTTTTCCTTTTGAACAATTTATTTTCATTTCATAGTACCTATTGTACATTTTAGATGTTTTTACTCTTTCAGTTTCCCACACCAGGGAGACAATATGAAGTTTACGCACATGAGTCTGATTTATTTCCATTACAAGTATGGTCCCAGTTTTCATCTATTTACCTAGAAGTCTCCAGTTTATCCTTCTTTATGGCTGAGTAGTACTCCACTGAGTAATAATACCGCATCTTTTTATCCATTCCTTGGTTGATGGGCATTTGGTTTGTTTCCAAGATTTAGCTATTACAAATTGTGCTGCTATAAACATGGGTGCACATATATTGCTGAGGTATGATTTTTTTAAGTCTTCTGGGAAGGTACCCAGAAAGGAAATAGCTGAGTTGAATGGGACTTCTAATCCTAGCTTTTTGAGGAATCTTTACACTGATTTCCACAATGGTTTTACCAATTTGGACTCCCACCAACAGTGGAAAAGTGTTCCTTTTCCTCCAAAACCCCTCCGGTATTTGTTATTGATTGATTTCTTTTTTTTTTTTTTTATGTATTTAGTATAGGATGTACAGGGTCTCATTACATGAGTCTGACTTGTAGTGATCCTTCCTGTTTTTCAGCCTCCCAAGCACTGGGGTTACAGGTGCACCCAGTCTTGTTCAAGTAGGCCCAGGGATGGGACTAGCACAGCATGCTGGGAATTGAACCCCCCAGCCCATGTCTGCCTGAGCAGGTGCTTTAACCACTGATCTATCTAACCAGCCCTGAATGATTTCTTTTTTTGGGGTGGGGGGAACTGGGGATTGAACTCAGATCCTTGTACTTGCCAGGGAAGCACTTATTCCACTGAGCCATCTGAATGATTTCTTGATAGCCATTTTTTCTGGGGTGAAATGAAATCTCAGGGTTGTTTTACTTTGCATTTCTCAATTTAACAATGGTGTTGAATATTTTTTCATATATTTATTTGCCATTTCTATTTCTTCATCTGAGACATGCATATTTATCTCAGATGCCTTTTTTTTTTTTTTTTTTTTTTTTGGATTGGGTCTTTGAATTTGGATCTTTGCCTGATATTTTTCAATTCTTTCTTTATCCCAGATATAAGTCCTTTGTTTAAGGGGCAAATGACTAATTTTTTTCCTATTATGTGGGTTCTCTTTTCACTCTGTTGGTGAGGGCCAGCCAAATAGCTCAGCGGACTAAAGCACCTGCTTAGGCAGAGCACAGTGGCCAGGGTTCGATCCCTGGCCTGTGGTGCCGGGCATGCTGAGACAGTGATTGAGACTGGATGTGGCAGTGCACGCCTGTGATCCCAGTGCTTGGGAGGCTGAAAACAGGTGAATCACTATGAGTCTGATCTGTGTAGTGAGACCCTGTAGACCCTGTACTAAATACATTAAAAAAAAAATTCTCACTCTGTTGGTGATTTCTTTGGATGTCTGAAAGCTTTTCATTTTTTAGTTTTTGTTTTTGTTTTGTTTTGTTTTTTGTCTTTTTGAGACAGGGTCTCACTATATAGTTCAGGCTGTCCTTGAGCTCACTTTGTAGGCTAGGCTGATCTCATACTTGCAATGATCCTCCTGCCTCATCCTGGGTGCTGGGATTGCAGGCGTGCACCACCATGCCTGACTTGATGTGCAAAAACTTTTTAATAAGATGAGATTTCAGCTGTGGTTCTTTGAAGTATTTCCGATGCAGTTTGGGTTTTACTCATGAAGTCTCTGCCAACACCTGTGTTTTCAATATTTCTACCTACTTTCTCCTGCAGTAGATTTAGTGTTTCTGTTTTAATATTTAGATCTTTGATCCATTTTTTTTTTCAAAAGGTCTTTTTTTTGTTTTGTTTTGTTTTCTGGCTCAGCCCACCCTGAGAGTGGGGA
>NW_004524591.1:12693382-12719819 GCF_000260255.1 Octodon degus | reverse complement strand
TGACTACCTGGTTTCGAACCACAGAAGCTTGAGCTTGAGGGCTTTATTTAAGCAGGCACTTAAACAACTGAGCTACTGGTCAGCCCCCCCCCCTTGATCCATTTTGACTTCACTTTATTGTATGGTGATAGACATAGGTCTAATTTTAGTCTTTGGCCTGTAGAGAGCCAGTTTTTCCAGCACCATTTACTAAAGAAGTTATCCAGTGAACATAGCACATGATCCTTGACCAATGCAAGACTCTCAAGTTATTTCACACACATGACAATATACATTGCATTTGTAAAACCTGTCTTGGTATTATTTTGAGCACTGGGCAACCTGGGTGGAAGCATGTCTTTAACTCTAATGACATTTCTCTATAAGCCAATTTAAATTGCAGAGACACATATTTTAAAATCCAAATAAAGTAAAAGGAAGAAAAACATTGTTGAGCTCAAACAACAACAAACCAGCTGTAAATGTTACAAACAGCTACAAATTTCACAGGCACACATAAGATATTTGTTAATAGACCAGAGTGCACCCAGATGTATTTAGCTGTGGCCATTTTTATGAATTTGGCAAAATTGTTATTTTAGTAAGTAAACAAGACAATAGTGAGGCTATTTGCACAATCTTTTCACTCTGTTGGTGATTTCTAGAAAGAGGCAAACCATTTCATCCTTCTTGTTCATCAGACTGGTTGGTGTTTCCTCTCTTGAAAAGAAACAAGGTTGTCTATTAATTCACAGGTGTATGAAATTTGTGGTCCTTTGTTTTCTGGTGTCTCAGGTGTTTGTTGTTTTACCTTGGAGCGATAGATTCAAAGATCTTTTTTCCTGTATCTTAATGACAAAAGAACTAGTCAATAGGGTCGCAAGATCTTATATTGGGCAATATTTTTCTGATGCATTTGCCACAGACTGGGTCTAAGGGTCCCTGAGACTAAAATAGGAACTTAACCAATTCCTTTAAAATAAGTATGCCGATTCACTGACTCCTGTCATGGGAAAACAATTATCAGGAAGTGTCAGTAAAAGGAGTGTGACAAAGAGTTATTAGACGTAAAAATAGGATGCACTCAAGAGTGGGACGCAGGTACTCAAAGAGATCAGGCACAATACAATTGAGAACTTGGGATCCTTTACATGTTTTGGGAGGTAGAAATCTCTGGAATTCAATAATCTATAGTCTAAATCCTTACTAAGACTAGGACTTAGTCTTAGTATGTGGAAAAAGATAGCCCACCCCTAGTGGGAAAATGATCTGTTCCTATGGAAAATTCCAAAAGGGTGATCTATTTATGGGTAAAAGAGAGCCAATTGCAAGTAAAATGAATGAGCAGAACCCAACTGTAGTTGAAAGGGAGTTGCCCATGTTTGCTGTTTTGGAAAAAAGAAAAAAGTAGATAAACTGGACTTGTGTTTTAAGGTTGCAGTTGTTTTTATTTTTGTTGTTGTTTGTTTGTTTGTTTGTTTGAGACAGAGTCTTCCTACATAGTTCAGGTTGGCCTTGAACTCACCTTGTAGCCCAGGATGGCCTCATACTTGTGGCAGTCCTCCCTCCTCAGCCTTGAACCTGGCTCTGTAGTTTTTCTCTAAAATACAATTTTTAAAATTTTGCTTTCCTTGTCTGTTTTTTTTAAAATGTATTTTAGTACAGGGTCTATAGGGTCTCACTGCGTAGATTGGACTCATAGTGATCCTGTTTTCAGCCTCTCAAGTACTGGGATTACAGGCACATGCCACCATACCCAGTCTCAATCGCCATCTCAGCGGGCCCCAGGGGCAGGGCTGGACTGGCATACTAGGGATCAAATCCCAGCCACTGTGCTCTGCCTAAGCAGGCACTTTAGTCTGCTGAGCTATCTGGTTGGCCTACCTGTCTCCCTTCTTTATCCAGTTCTCATATGTCTTCTGCTTCATCATGATTATTAACACCAGTTAAGCTTCATCAACCAATTGGCTTATTTCAATTTGTGGATCTACTTAGGATAATCTGAACTTCTCTAGACTCAGAGTCTAAATTAGTATGTTTATGGAAGGCTTCTTCAAGCGGAAGCTAAAAAGGAGCTGGTTTCTCACTGGGGTCCTGACTAATTCACAGGTTTGGCCATCCCCTGTTGCATACTGGCTAGAATGGCTTTGATGTGTAACTGTTGCTTAGCTCCTCCATTCCTTATGTCATAATTCCACTCAGGCCCTTCTTGAGACTCAACGCTATGGTTAGATGATTATCAGAAGGTGAAGCTGCAAAGGCTCTATCATTGGCCTGATTTGCCACCTTTGTTACCCTTTTTTTCTCCACTGCTGTGTAACAAGAGATGAGGATGAGTTAGACATCTCACCAGTTCAGATCAAAAGCCATTATTAGGGTTTGGAAATCATCACCAAACTCTTTAAGATCTTCAAAGAATCTACCCATTTTTTTCTTGTACTTTTAAATTGAACAGGGCAGTGCCACAAGGACTGTACCATTGGTGCCTGCCACTTCTCACAGAGATAAAACAGTGGTGGGCTCAGATGTTTGCTTCCCTGGGTCTAAGACCTATGATTTCTGAGCATCTTTGTTCTTAACTGTACTGCTTTGGATTTCTTGTATAAGAGAAACAATGAAATATTTAGGCCTGTGTGTCTGATTCATGTCACTTAAACTTATAGTCTCAAGATGCATCCATTTTCCTACTGATGACTCAAGTTCATGACTGAAAAAAAAAGAGAGAGAGAGGAAGAGAGAGAGACAGAGACAGACAGACAGACAGACAGACAGACAGACACACACACACACACAAAGACAGAGAGACAGAGGGACAGAGAGGAGAAAGAGAGAGGCAGAGACAGAGAGAATATTTAAAGACCTCAAATCCCACTTGTTTCATTTAGGTGAGGTGAGGAATTTCTCTAATCACAAGAATACATTGCTAGGGGCTGGAGAGATGGCTCAGTGGTCTAAAGTACCTACTTGGAACAAGCTTGGCAAAGCACAGGGACCGCGGTTCAATCCCCCAGCACCACATGCCAGCCAGCCCCGCCCCCAGGTGGGCTGACCTGGCCACACACACACACACACACACACACACACACAATAAATGTTAAAAAAAAATACATTGCTAGGATAATAGAAAAAACTGAATATAAACCAGCTCTCAGATGATATCAAAGAATTACTAGTATTTTGGGGAGAAATAATAGCATTGTGATTTTGGAGGAAAATGTCTTAATTTTAGGAAATGTGCACTGAAAAAGTAACATCATGATATCTACAATTTATATTCTATATACATTGCAAATACAAGTACACACAAAGATAACGCACATATGGTAAATACTAGAAATAAAGCATGGGGTCAGCAAGATAGCTCAGCAGTCTAAAGTGTTTGCTTAGGCAAGCTTAGGCAACCGCAGGGACTATGGTTCAATTCCCAGCACCACTTGCCATGTGAGCCCTGCCCCCAGGGCAGGCTGAATCAGCCACAAGAAAGAAAGAAAGAAAGAAAGAAAGAAAGAAAGAAAGAAAGAAAGAAAGAAAGAAAGAAAGAAGAAAGAAATTCATAAAGCTAGAAGGGACAAAAAGAGAGAATAGAAGGGAAAATGGAAACAAGGCTTTTATAAATTACAAGGGGAAGAAGAGTTGAAAGGAGGGGAGGGAAATTTTTAAAAAAGCAAGGTATATCATGTATAGGTACAAATTCCTTCTGATGAACATTATTATATCTAAAATATATCAATAAAATTAATTAAAATTTTTAAAAGCTAGATACTGGGTATATGTACAAGCAGTGCACTAGATAGCTAAAGAGATTATGCATCAGCTGGAAATGATTTTGGCTACTAATAAAACTCGAGAAAAAAAGCTTAATTTTATTTATTTATTTATTTTTTGCGGAACCGGGGATTGAACTCAGATCCTTGTGTTTGCCAGTCAAGCGCTTATCCTACTGAGCCATTTCCTCGGCCTATTGGTACATTTTAGATATACATAATTCTTACATTCATTATAGGGAGTTTGTGCATGTACATGATACATCTTGCTTCTTCTTAAATTTTAGGAACATTTTTTACTAAACAAGAATTTTGAGAGTCACCATAATGGTTAGTTCAGCCCTTCAGTGATGCCATCCAGGCCCAGCTTGTTCTGCCCATTGGAGCTTCAGACAGGTCAGTTCAAGGTGGCGAGATAGCTGCTGAGCTCTAGACATCTTGGCCACATTCAAAGGCAGGAAATGGGTGGTGCAGAGTAAAGCAGGCTCCCTCTTGAACTATCCTCTTTCTTGAGAAAGTGAAATATTTCCCAGAAGCCTTTGGGACTCTTCTGTCAAGGCTCTTGTCTAGAACAGTCCTGTGGCCAGTCTTAACTGCAGGGTAGTCTCAAAATAGAATCACCCTGAAAGACTGACATCCGGTGTGACTCATCCCCTTGGGCTACCAGTGGGCAGTCACCCAGCGCAAAATCAGCACTCTGTTCAGAAGGAAATGACAGCTACTTGTCATTTGCTACACAGATGCCCTTTTTCTTAGAAAGGAAATCATGCTATTTCAGTGGATAACAAAAGTGCCACTAAATGAAGCTATAAAAAACCCATCCTGCACATTATAGTGATGATTATACATCTTGGTTTTTAACAGGAGATAAAGGAGACTTTAGGTTTCTTGTCTTTGTGTACATAATCTGTTCAGCAAAATAAAATGGAAATTTTTCACCATCCATAGAATTACCTTTTGCTTCATTTTCAATTTTAGTAATGCATTTCAATATACAATTTATTTTTAAAGGCTGTTCTCATGATGATAAACATTATCATAATGATTATGATTATGCAGTAGAATCGTATACACACAACTACACTTCAGGTTCTTAGCCACACTTTGTTGAGTGTCCTCTAAATGCAAGGTGCTTTAAGTGGTTTACATTGTTCCCTCATTTATGCAGAAAGGATGTGCTGATACAAAAATCTGTAAATTAAATGTCATCAGAGCTAATAAAGAAAGAAAACTGAAAGCTTTCAACAACGATTCTAATTTCTATTTCCTTCCTCATCTGTGTGAGGCTATCACATTGGGTATTCTGGACATCTTAAAGTGAAAACCCATTATTGATCATAACAAGTAGTAGTCATAACTAGACTTTTCTAGGGTTCCCTCTTGTCTGCTTCACTATCCCTTGGCTCAGGTGTAGGCTTTCCTTCATGAAAGGTGGGACCCACTCATCGTACATATACTGGGATGAATTCTCAGGTCTACAATAGGCACCCAGCCATCCTTGGTACCATGGACAAGTATTCTGGGAAGAGACAGTTGGAAATGGTCTACACTCAAAAGGGCTTTGAGTATCAAGAAGCTTCTCCTCATGGGCCATTTGTCTGTTGAGTTAGCATGCAGAGCTGATTGCTTAGGCCTGCCTCGCTATGTCAGGGTACCTTTCAGTTGTCAATCATGGTAGCAAGGCAGATTCAAAGTGGAAGTTTAGCATGGAAGAGCTAAACTTCCACTTTGAGTTGCCTGCAGTACCTAGGGATTCCCTGGGCCTCTTGCCAAGTGTTGTCTCAGGATCACCTAACTGAAACAAAGCCCAACAGAGCAAAGGCTGGTTGTGAGAGTCTCTGAAGAGCCAAAAGCAAGAGAGTAGTGAGTAGGTTGAAGGGAAAGTAATAAGCATGCCACTGAGAAACTAGCTATAGGAGTCTAAATAGAGAGACATATTACAAAAATAAAATAAGATAAAAACAAGAAGAAGAAGGAGGAGGAGAAGGAGAAGGAGGAGGAGAAGGAGAAGGAGAAGGCGAATTCTCCCCTCATGGAGCTTACTTTCTAGCAGGAAGAACAAATTATAAGCAAGTTATGAAAATAAATTGTAAGTAGAGAGTATATTACTAACAAATAGTAAAGAAAAATCAGCAGAAGATGATGGATGAGCACGTAGATGCTATACTTACAACAGTAGCTGATAGTCTTGTGTGACTATATTTAAATTAGTTAAAATAAAAAAATTAGTTCTTTGGTCATACAAGTTACACTTCCTATCCTCAGTAGTCACATAATAGCTACTCTGTTGGGGGGACCATCTTCCTATCTTTGCAGAATTCTCAGGGCCCTCCTGGTCCTCCGGTTTTATGCAGGAGTAATTTCCACTGAGGTCACTTGCGGACCCAGTGATGAGCCAACACTTCCAGTACTTCCTTCACGCTCTCAGCCACTTCCTTTGAGAAGTCAGTACACTGTAACACATGAGAAGCCATTACACTATAACACGTCCTCTGCCTCTGGATGTGAGAAAAGGTATTCAGAAAGAAAATATTTCCCAGTGGTCACTCAAACACAAGTAAGACCTTTTAAAGTCAAAATCAAAACAAAAACCCTGAAAATTTCCCAACTTGCTGAGCAAGGCTTATGGGTTCTGTTGCTTGCATTAATTTCTATTTAGTAGACATTAATAGTAACTGGGCTACTTTCTAAAAGCAAATTCATGCTAAATAGCATGTTAGTGTCTCTTCATTAACATCAAAATTTACTTTACATATATATTTAATAACATTTATGATTTGGATATATGTGTTTTAGGAGCGGCTTTGAGCTACCTCATGAGTCCACGATTTTTGATTTATGCAAGCTGTGCCTTATCGATTTGGGTAAGATGAATCAAATGAAATTAATAATTTTGTTTTTTGGGGGATTTTTTGTAGTTTATTTTTCTATTTTATTTTTTATTGAAAAATAAATATGAATGAGACAGTTTCACAGCTGATTAATAGGACAGTTTTGATAATCAATACACTGTACATTGTTATCTTCTTAGTGGTTATCCATAATACAAGAAGCAGACAGGATATTCTGTCCAAACACTGTTAGTACACCTCTTTCTTCTCATTGAATTAAGCGAAAGTAGCTGTAAATTTATCCTAACTATTTTGTATATATAAATACAAAATGATCTTTCCTTTGTATCCTTTTTTTTTTGTCCTGTCAGAGGTGAATATTCTATTGGCATCTAAATACTATAGGTGTTTGAATTCAACTAAACAATCTAACACTGTCTAGCAGTCTATAATATTAGTGGGTTATCCTCAGAAGTTATTGACTTGAGCCTTTTACAGCTCATCGTATTAATATGGATTTACTTTATATACCTCGTTTTTATACTTTTCTGCTGGATGGTTAAGACCAAGATATAGCAAGACCTATATACCAAGAAATGTAACTTTTGTATCTGATAAGTTCAGCCAAGTACTCTCAGGATTTATCCTGTAGCCCTGTACTGCCCTTTGTACATCCTTTTGTCAGTGTCTGACATGAGGATGAGTCACGGCCATTGCTTGATCAATTTGCTCTCTGTGAAAGCTTGAGAAAATGTTTTTTCTCTCCATGTGACTCTCCCTAGGCTCACTTTACATCATCAAACATATTCATCTGTGACTCCATAATCTTCTTGATCAGAAAATTTGGAGCACAACTGAGTTACATGTTGTTACATACAGGTTTTCCTATGTCCCGAGGCTTCACTGACCTTGAAAGGCTAGGGCCAAAATGTTGGCTAACCATGCAGCCCTTCCTTTTCTCCAATTTTAACAACTTAGGTTGTTAACCCTCCAGAAGAGAAGCTAATTATTAACCTGCAATATATGCAGTTCGGTTTACCCTATCTGTCTAAATATCAAACATTTTGGCATATCATGGAACAGGTATTTTCCATCAGATATTGATATGTTGAACTTTAAGTCCTTAGAAATTAATATTTTTGGATAAAGTGAACTATAATATTAAGGTTATTAGATTGTCTCAGCATATTAGATACAATGTGTGTGTGTGTGTTTCAAAGTGACCTTGTACTCCAAGCACACTTAACAGGTGGAGGCAAGAAGATCACCATAAGTTTGAGGCCAGTCTAAGCTACATAGTGAGTTCAAGGCCAGTCTGAACTACATAACGAGATGTCTAAAAAAAAAAAAAAAGTCCTGAGTTACCACATATAGAGCACTTAGAGGAACATGGGAACACCCATACAACATGTATGAAGGGCAGTTATAATAAATAATTAAAAATAAATGCCATAAAATGACCCAAGTGAAGAGCTATGATGTCAGAATCCTTCATGGGGCCTTTCACAGTCACTGTTCCTTCCCACTAGCAGCAGCCGTGAGCCTCGCTGTTAGGGCATTTGCCTCCATGCTTTTCTTTAGAATTTTACCTCTGGTGCAAGATATGCCCGTATGGAATAGTTTCATTTTGTGTTTGAACTTTAAATGAATTGCTGCCACATGCATTCTGTTATGTTATTTACTTAGCATTGCATTTAAATACCCATATTGTTGCAAGCGGCCCTAGTTTGCTTTTCATTGCTGTACATTAATTCAGTGTACCATAAACCACAATTTGTTGTATTAATCTTTCCAAAGAGTCGGCTTTCGGCTTCACCAAGCCTTTCTCTATGTGTCTTTATTTTCTTAGTTCAATAATTTCTGCCCACATCTTTATTATTGCTTTTTCTACTTTCTTTGATCTCTTAGAGCCATTCCTTTTCCTTTTAATACAGACATTTAGCTCATTGAATTCAGTCTTCCTTTTCTAATATATAGACTTAAGGTCACGGGTTTCATTTCAAGCAGTAACTGCATTGCCAAGCTTGGCTGTACTTTGTTAAAAATATTTTATAATGTCTTCTGTGATTGCTGACTTGTCCTATGCAGTCCTATGCATTACTAAGTATATTCATTAATTTACAAACATGAAGAAATTCAACTTAAACTAAATTTCTTCTTTTTGTTTCTGTTGGTTTTAAACTTAATTGTCTTGAGAACAGAAAACTCAGAAATCTGCATGGTTTCAATAGGCTGAAATTAAGATTTTTTCAATCCATTATATGGTGAATTTTTACAATGTTTCATGTGCTTAAAATGATGCGTAATCTGGGTCTGCTGAATATGGATTGCTGAACACACATACATTCAAAAGGCATTTATACGGCCAGCAAGATAGCTCAGCAGACTAAACGCCTGCTTGGGCAAGCACAGGGACTGGGGTTTGATCCCTGGCACCATATGCTGCACCGGCCCCACCCCCTGGTGTGCTGAGCTGGCCATGGAGACCCAGCTACCATGTGCTACCATGCCTAGGTTACTCCTAAAATTTTTATTTAGTATTTTTCTTCAAACTGCCCATGCTAGCTGGACGTGGTGGCACACTACTGTAATCCCAGTAGTTGCAAGGCTGAGGCAAAAGGGTCACTGTGAGTTTGAGGCCAGCCTGAACTGCAGAGTAAGACCCTGTCTTAAAACAAAATACAAAAAAAACAACCAAACAAACAAAAAACTTGCTCAGGTCACTCTAGTGTTTCCCATCCCTGTCCAGATTGTCTTTGGATATAGGAATCATTATTACTATTTTACAGCCTGCATCTGACGAATTCAATATCTGAAGTCTCCGTGGGTCTATCTGAAGTCTCCGTGGCTCTGTCTGTACTGTTTTTTATTTATTATACACTATGTTCATGGAGCTCTAATTCCTTTTATTACTGGTGTGCTGAGCATTATACTTAAAAGTTATTGCAGGTGGGGCCAGGGAGATGGCTCAGTAGAATAAGTGCTTGCCTGGCAAGCATAAGGGCCTGAGTTCAATCCCTGGTTCTGCCAAAATAAAGTTATTGAAAGAGTCCTTAGAAGTCTACAGTGATAGCCTCTTCTTTTGGAGAGGAGTTTAATTGCTTTCTCTCAGATGCATTTGCTTGTACCTTAAGCCTGTACTTCTTTGCATCTCAGACTCATAGTGATCCTCCTGTCTCAACCTCCCCAGCCCTGGGATTACAAGTGTGCACCACTACACCCAGTTTTAGTGGCCAACTCGGTGGGCCCAGGCCAGCACAGCATGTGGTACTGGGGACTGAACCAGATCCCTGTGCTTGCCAGGCAGCTGCATAGACCACTGAGCCATCTCCCCAGCCCCAACCCTGTGCTTCTTGATGGAAACAATAATGCTGGTCAGCACAGGGACTTACCTAGCGCATGGTCAGTGCTTAGCATTTCCCGAGCCATCTGGAATCACAAGCCTACACTGGGGCTGGCTTACTTCTGGTTTCTGTGGAATCCTAGCTTAAAGCTAGTCCTTATTGTTAGTAGGATGGATTTCTTTCATCTGACTTCCCAAGGCCACAAAAGCTGCAGTTCCATTTCACAAATATTTCCTTTGATCTGCAGATATCCTCAGGGTATACTGTTTCTCCTCTTAGGATCCTCATATTTTTCCAAGTTTTTTGTCTGATATTTTAGCCTTAATTTATTGGCTCTTTGATGCTTTTAAGACTTTAGAAAATATCCTTCCCTGCTTTTTAAAGTTGTGAGTAAATTGTAGATTAAGTTATAGTTGTACTGCATAGAAATATAATTTTGACATTGTTTCTAAAGTTTATGTGCTATATGTCCTTAGGGACAAATGCATCTTTCTGGATTTTAACCTTATCCTGTCTTTTAGTCAGTGATTAAAGCATTCTTTGCCTCTGCTGCCTTGCAGGGAGACCGAATGTGGCACTTTGCCATGTCTGTGTTTCTGATAGAATTATACGGACATAATCTCCTTCTAACAGCGGTGTTTGGCTTAGTAGTGGCTGGATCTGTACTAATATTTGGGGTCTTAATTGGAGATTGGATCGACAGGAAACCAAGAAACAAAGGTAACAGTGTTACTTATGATGTGTATGATTATGTGGTACACTATGATCACACATTTTTTTGGTTTGTTTAGTCAAATAAAATTGTAAGTCTGAGCTAAATTACCATAGAGCATAACTTGAAAACTCTAGTAAAAGATTTATGTCATATTCTCTTGTATTATATTTTATACACTTTAAATATGATTTTTACTTATTGTATCTTACTGTGTGAAGGACTAAACACAGAGCCTCATATATGCTCTGTACGTGCTCTAATCCTGAGCTACCCCTTAGCCCTTTAATGAGGTTTTGGATGCTAAGTAAAAGTTTTTAATGTAAAATTCATGGAAAAAATGCTATATTTTTAATATTCCAGTGTTACCCACCTACGATATTTGCATTACACATATTACAGGGAATTTCTCTGTATAAAAGATTTTGTGGGGCCAGAGAGATGGCTCAGTGGAATAAGCACTTCCCTGGCAAGTGCAAGTTCAATCCCCACTTCTGGAAAAAAAAAAAAAATCAGCTCTAGAAGATTTTGTACCTCTACAAAAAAAGATTTTGTATCTGGTATCCCAAATAGTAGGAATTAAAGTCTGAGGGCTTATTTGTTCAAAGGTAAAACTCCTTTTAGCTTTTGGCTATTGTATCTTCGTACAGTTCCTTTGTCTAATAAAAATGTGGGATTCCGTCTGTTGTCCTGTCCTTTTGATTTCTAGTCAACAGGATTGTTTTTATTTCACCTAGAGGTCTGGGAAAGGCATTTGCTGAAGCAAAGTCATGGAAAAACCTAATTTATTTAATTGGGAGCCAGGATTAGTGCCCCATTCCTGCACTCCCAACCCTGGTGGGTGGGCAAGGTGGGGGATTGAAGGTCAACCCGGGCTACATAGTAAGACACTATGTCAAAGAAAACAAAACTCTAGAATGTTGTTGCTTAGGATCCATTGATGGATTTTACCACAAATTCAATCCAGGAGACTGAGATATACTACTAGAAAATGTCAAGTTCTTTAATTCAGCTGGAGTAGGCTTCTCATATTGCTCTACTGTCGGGGTCTGTTTTCATTCCTCTCCAAAGTCCAGCTTTTGTTTTCTTTTGGGTGTGAAGTGTTTGTCCTGAGTGAGCCCTGCACTGCACTTTGCTTCCTACTGAAGCCTGTAATGCTGATGGAAAGGACAAGCGTGTTGGCTGGGTGCCATAGGATTTGGTCACACACAGTAGCTCTGCACTGAGTGATAATGTGGCTGTGACTTGCCTCTTAAAGCCAAGAGTAAATACTAGGCCCCTGGCATTTCCATCTGCAGTGGCTCATGCAGCACTCTTCATCCAGAACGGTTCTGTCACCACCTGCTGCGTGGTCCTGATGGTCGTGTTCTCCTACAGAAGGGAGATGGATCAAATGTGGCATGGCTGGTTCACTGTGAGTGTCCCTTCTCTCTTGTGCTGTGATGGCTGGGGGCAGGGGAGGGGCATCGTGGGATGCTTGAGCCCTGGCTTATCTTTTGGCAGTGGCTTCCTCACCCTAGATGTGTGAATCTGAGCCCAAATTCCATGGACAAGGAGGCAACAGAACAGCTGAACTGGTCTGCAAGATTAGCATCAGATCTGCTGTAATGAAGAGAGAGGAAGAAAGTGCTCAGCACAGCACTGGCTCCAGACTTCACTGAGCCTTTCTCTCTCTCCCTCTATCAGATAAATAAATACCCCTGGGGTACAGAAAAGTCTACTTTGGGCTCCACTGTCTGCTTCCTTCCATAGGTGGCCTGCTATGCAGCGGTCATCACCCTGGCAGCCATGGCGAACCTGGCAGGCACAGCACTGACCATCACCATTCAGAAGGACTGGATTGTGAGCATCACAGGGGACAACAGAGGCCAGCTGGCTGGTGAGCAGTGCTGCCCAGGGCCTCCAATCAGTGGAGAAGTAGAATGGATGTGGAAGGACCATGCAGGTCTCTGAGGGGGATAGTGTTATACGTGGTAAGAGAACAGTATTTGGTGCCAACCAGGTTTGGGTTTGAATTAAATTCCGCTATGCCTCTTATCAACTGTATGCACTGGGACGAGTTACCTAACCCGTCAGGACTTGATTTTCCTGAACTGTTGAATAGGAGAAACACACACACACACACACACACACACACACACACACACACACACACCATGGCTCAGTATGGGGAGGGATCCTATGAGATACAGGAAGTGCCTAAGACCTGGTTGTCATTGCTACCCGGAAGCACACATAGGCTGCACTTTTGGAGACGAGCGTTTCATTTGCAGGAAGTTCCACAAGTTTAGACCTGAAAAATAAGTGAACTGAAAGATTTCTTAATTCTGGCCAATGATAAGTTTCCCCCTCCAGGATAAAAACTGCCCTCCCCCCCCCAATTTTTTTTCTAATAAACACACTCAATGGAATAATCTGACAACTTTGTTTTTGTTTCTGTTTACAAAATGAGAATTGTCCACTCTGCAGGATACTTAAGTGGCCGATGTAAAGCACACATGTAGTCCTGTCTTGAGCTTGTGCCATGGGTGCTTTCTGCTAGGAGATGTGCGGGAGTGTTGATGGCCAGGATAAAGGGAGCTATGAAGAAGGAATCTACTAAAATATATGCCTCGCAAGGAGGAGAAGCCCCTTATAACATGTCTTTTAGTAGCCCTTATTTAACTGCACTGTGACTAAACAAGACTGCCTAAAATAGAACAGCTATGTGAGTAAATGCTGGGTGTTGTGGTGTTAGGGTTGAGACTCTTCCAGTTGTAAGTTTATTAAATTTAAAGAAATCTAAGGCAAAGCACATATTGTGGTTCAAGTTCACTACAGTTTCTTAAATGACTTAGGAAATCTATTCTTCAATGATGTGGCAGAGTTCAGAGAATAGGATTTAGAGTCCAGATTTGTCTTTGTAGAGCCTAGGGATGAGGGGCACTAGGGATCAGACCCAGGACCTTCACACTGAGCTCCAACCTGGCCCGTTATAAATTTTAAGATAGGGTCTCACTATATTGCTAAATTGCCCAGATTGGAGGTCAACAAGATAGCTCAGCTGACTAAGCGCCTGCTTAGGCAAGCACAGGGACCAGGGTTCGATCCCCTGTACCACGTGCCTCACCAGCCCCACCCCTGGGCATACCCAGCCAGCCACTGAAACCAGACATGGTGGTACACACCTGTAATCCCAGTGTTGGAGAGGCTGAAAAAGATCACTATCAGTCCAAGCTGTGTAGTGAGACCAAATATATTTTTTAAAAAAAAATGCCCAGATTGGGCTTGAACTTGCAGTTTTCTGCCTCAGCCTCCTAGAGTGCGGGATTACAAGTGTGTACCACTACACTAGCATTAGACTGTCCAGGTTTGAATATCAGATCTACCATTTTCTCTTTGATTTTGAGCCAATAAGTTCATCTCTGTGTACCTCAGTTTCCTAATTTGCAAAAAGGAAATACACTATTATTAACCTCTAAGAATTATTTTGAGGATTAAGTAAGATGCATATAAATAGAAGGCTTGGAACTGACACAGAATAAGCATTCATTCTTTCCTCTGCCCTGCCCTGTCACTTGCTTCCTCTGTCACATGTCAGGTTTTTTGGCTGGCTTGGCTGCCTTAAGTGTGGGTCTGGTAAGGCATGGGGAACTGGGGATCAAACCACAGTCCCCTGTGCCTGACTGGGTTTGCCCCAGCAGGCTCACATGTTAGTTTTAATGAAGGAGTATAAAAGTTATTATTGTTATTATGGTACTAGGTTTGATTCTAGCACCTTTACACTAAGATACATCCATAGCTCTTTGTTTGTTTGTTTGTTTTTTAATTTGAGACAACTTAGTGACTCTGTAAGTCAAGTCACTAAGTTGGCCAAGTTGGGTTTTAGCTTATGACCATCTTGCTTCAGCCTCCCACAGTGTTGGGATAACATGCATTGTACCACCACACCCAGCTGAATATTGTTGGTTTTGTTAGGAAAGTGGGGTGTGATGGGAAAGAGCACAGAGATAAGAGTTAGAATAATCAGCTCCAAGTCGCTCTGTCCTCCAGTACACAAATCTATTAATCCTTCAAGTTTCCACAGAACTGACCTTAAAGGCTTTTCAGGTTGAAAACCCAACTATTCATCTGTAGTTAAACCAAAAAGGATCTTCCCTATCACTGTCATGAACCTAAGGTGTGCCTGACAGTCCCAGCAAGTACATGATGGGAATTCACCTGGGGGACATAGCTGGCAACCCCAGCAAGTGCATGATGGGAAATTCACCAGAAGATGGTCTTATCTACTGAATTGCAATGTTTCCTTCCTTCCACCTCCAGGGATGAATGCAACCGTCCGGCGGCTGGACCAAGTCATCAATATATTTGCTCCCCTGTCTGTGGGCCAGGTGATGACATGGGCATCTCATGTGATCGGTTGTGGTTTCATTCTTGGATGGAACTTGGTTTCACTTCTTGTAGAGTTTCTATTTCTGTCCAGGGTTTATCAACTAGTTCCCCAATTGGCTGTAAAACCCCAGCAACAAACAGGGGGGCACTTCCTAGAAAGGCAACAGGATGCTGTGAACATCCAAGGTAATGCAAACTCAGAGAGACCTCTTGTTCTTTTTTGCTCCTTTATGTTACTGTTTCATTTCTTCTTTCCAGAACTTGTGTCTAAACATGATCTTAACACTTTGCCTGTAAATGTGCCTAGAAACAATGCTTAATGAGAAGGCTCCAGCTGTCCCACTGCTTATGCAGTTCATATGGCTGATCTTGTTGGTGGGGGCAGGCGGGCTGTTTTGTACAGTTACACAAGTTATACACTGCATAACTCTGGGGGTTGCATTCAGAGAGGCTCCAATGTAAGTAGCAGCCAAATAGTCCCATTTGGGACTATGTAATATACAACCTCCATAACTTACCACTGGCCCTGGGTGGGTGGGTGGGGGGAATTACTCTTTCCTGTCTCACTTCTAAACATCATCCCCAAAGTAGAGGCAAGTGTGTCAAGGAGTATGCCCTGCTCTTTCATCACGATTGGATGAATTGCTCATTCTGATGTCAACAGTGCTTTCTTTTTAAAAAAAATTAAAACCTCTCTGTCAGCAAGGTGAGTGTGAAAAACAAAGAGACCTGTGAACATAGGTGACCCTTTCCTCTCAAATGACAGCACCTGTGCCTGTCTATTGAGAGTATTGCCCAGCTGCCTGGTGCATGGTGTGATGCGGTTTAGTAATTAATCCTTGTCTTAGTTTCTCTTTCTAGATGATTAATTTATGCATTTTTCCCAAAGTTGTTTAAGAATGAAGTCCTACAATCCTATTGGATAAACAAAATACATATTTTGTAAAAACAGCTTGGTGTATGTATTTAGATGATGAATGGATGGATACATACATAGGTAGATAGAACTATCCTTCACATCTACTATGTAGTACCTGTGTGGAATTGCAAGGCTAATTTACTCCTATGCTCTGTCTTCCTATCTGTAAAGTAAAGATAATGGAACTGATTTCATAGGTATATTGGGGCAATGAAACCGAACAGTCTACACAAAGTTGTATTTCATTCTCTGGCATACAGGAAAACTTAAATCAATGTTAACAACGTTTCATTGTTATTTTTAAATCTTTTTTTTTTGAAGTTGCACTGACAAGAAATTCATTTCTGTCATGTAGACCCTCACTCTCCCTTATTCTAGGTCTAAAATGGACATAATTCACCTGTCTCTCTGTCTTTCCTTAAGGCTATATTTAAGTGCTCAAGTCCTTCACAGAACTTAATTTGTGCTGAATTCCTCTAGTCATTGTCTGATATATCCTGGAGAAATAAAAGGCTTTGATTTACCCACTCAACCAACCCCCATATCTGTTTCTTCAGAAAAAAATAGCCATGGCGGGGGGAGTCATAGGAAGTCTCTGTCCCTGGTTTCTGGGAATTCATTACCAAGCTTCAAGCCTTTGACACTGTCATTCTCCCTTCCCTGTTCCTACCTTTTCCTTTCTGATGCTGCCTTCCTGACCTTATGGTATGTGTGGGTTTGAATTTTCTCAGGAGCACTTCTCAAGACAGGGTTTGGATTGAAAAGTCACTTACTTGGAATCATTTGGAATGTGATCCCTTGAGGAGGGAAAGGATGGGAGGCAGAGAAGGACAAAAGCCCATGAAAGGAGTCTTATTATATGAGTGACTGCAGAGAGAAATGGGGACCTCCTGAGAGACTGCAGGATGTCTCTCACAATTGTCCCAGCAAGGGCCAAGGAAGCTATGGTGTTTAGCAACCAAGGCTTGTCCTATATTCACTGCAATGTGTCCCCAAAGGCACTTAAAGCCTGTCTGCCACTCATGTTCCAGGGTGGAAAGAGGAGAGAGATAGAAAAAGAGAGACAGGTCTGCAGGCAGAGACATAGGTGCTTGGGGACAGGAGCCCCTCAGTATGCTCTGGAACCATCCACCAGAAAAGCAAGTGAGTTGGGTGGGCTGAGGGGATTAGGCATGGTATTGACATTCAACTTATTTGGATTTTACCTTAGATGAAACGGATTCTTGGGAAAACACTGACATATTCATCAGCAAAATCAGAACTTTGGAAAAACCAAAGGATCAAGGGTCTAACCTTGAAGGAAAACAGGCCACCGCCAAAGGAATTTTTCTTTGCCTTCAAAGCATGCGGCAGCTGCTGCGCACATGCCGTGAGGGCTGGGAGACATACTGCAGGCAGGCCGTGTTCCTGGCCGGGCTGGGCTTGGCCTTCCTCTACATGACAGTCCTGGGGTTCGACTGCATCACCACTGGCTACGCCTACACCCAAGGGATTGGAGGGTCCCTGCTTAGCATCCTCACAGCCCTTTCAGCTCTGTCAGGCCTGGTGGGCACTATTCTCTTCACCTGGCTCCGGGAGCATTATGGCTTGGTCACCACCGGAGTCGTATCCAGTTGGCTCCATGTCGGTTGTCTGATACTCTGTGTGTTTTCTGTCTTTGCTCCTGGAAGTCCTTTTGATATGGCTGTCTTCTCACTTCCATCAAACAAGAATTCTTCAAACCACAAGTTGCTGAAAAAGGACCAGGAACACATTTACCCCTTTGAAAGAAACCTGAACCAACCCATCCTCCCAGACCGCTCTTCCATCCACTGGACCAACAGCACTGTTCTGTTTGATGACCAGCAGGACCCTGAGCAGCCCGAGTCATACATCTCCATCATCTTGCTCTTCTCAGGTGTGATTCTGGCAAGAATCGGTGAGCAGTGGGTCATGTTTGGCATGAGATTCTGAGGCCTGTGATCTGTCCAAGTAATCTTAAAGCATCTGATGGTCTCACTACAGAGCCACTGTAAGTTTTCATCATTTGTTCACTGAGAACAAGACCAACTTCCCTTCTTCTTTCTTCTCCTTCCCTTGCTCTTCCCATTCTTCCATTGTGGTACTGGAGATTGAACTCAGGGCCTTTGAACTGAACCACACCCTCAGCCTTTTATTTTATTTTTTAAATTTTGAGACAGACTTTCACCAAGTCATTGAGTTGCCCAGGCTGTAGTTCAACTTGTGATCCTTCTCCTCACCCTTCCAGGGTGCTGGGGTTAAAGTCATATGCCACTGCAGTTAGCCCATTCAGACTCTATGTGGTCCAAGAGTAATTTAATCATATGAGATTTTGGTCCCATGATGCTTACAACCTGGATGGGAGACCAATAAGGAAGCAGTCAACAATAGTCGGCAAGATAGCAAAGAGGAGCCATGTCAGGGAAAAAGGGGTGGATTGAGAATACACAGGAGAGGCACCAGGTTGGGCATCACACAGGAAGGCACAGATGAAGATCTCCAAAAGGAAGAGAAAGGGACAACTGTTCTAGCCAGGTGGGTGGTGGGGCAAAGACAAGGATGAAAGTTGAAGACTTGGAGATCTGAGGAAATGAAAAATACTGTGTCAGTGTCTTCATGTCTCGGAGCTTGGTCAGCTGTGTGCTTCAATGTTAAACACTAAAACTTTGGCAGTTCTACATAAAATTGTCAAATTTTTAAGGGTTTTTATGAGGTCATTTTTTTCTGCCATTTCTTTTGTAGTGGTTGCTATTTTTGTGAAAGTTGCCGTATAATTTTTTATTAAATAAGTGATAAGGTATTCAATTACTGTTAAGCCTGGTGAAGTAAGATATTTGTAGGTGGAGTTTAAGGTTCTTTGATTTTCAGCACAAGGCAACCGTTGAACTAACTAGTGTGTTTGCAATGTTGTACTTTTCAAATGGCTAAAATATTTAAAAGTTGTTCATTCAGCAATGTCTGCCATTACTTTGTTGCTAAAACTCAGAATTGAACCACAACTTACCACTTGAGTATGTGGGATCAGATACTGAAGTCAGTGAAAAGTAATCACTGCCACTTCACTGTATGAACATTTTTTAAACACTGAAGGTAACCAAACAGCCTGATGAGGCTTTCATTCATTGTTTTGAGTGAGATTTCAATACTTCAGTAGGACCTTACATTGTTCATCTACAATAGTTGCCCTAAAAAGTCACAGGATTTTGAAATAACCACTCCATCCTTTCTTTGAGCTGCTGAGACAAGAGAAAGAAAGCTATGGCTCTGTGCCAGTCAGTTGGCTAGACTATGATGAATGACTGGTAGTAGGCTCAAGTTTTTAAAAAATATTCTTACTTTTCTAAATTGTTACAGAATAACGGTTTTGTCAATGATGATAGAGGATGAGAATCTTGCCATTCAGAAATGCAGCAGCCGGGGAGATGGCTCAGTGGAATAAGCGCTTCCCTGGCAAGCACAAGGGCCTGAGTTCAATCTCCGGTTCCGAAAAAAAAAAAAAAAAAAAAGAAATGCAGTATCAGGAGAGCTGTGCTGAAACCAGTACCTGTGACCTGGAAGGTGACCCACATGGTCACCGCAGAGCAATTTCATACAACAGAAGCATGAATCGCATGAATCACTGAAACACTTGAGGGCTAGTGCAGTCCTTTTGAAAGGGAAACCCTTAATTAATATACATTTCTTATATCACCAGGTTTGTTTATATTACAAATTTAATATCAAATATTTTTCCAGGGCCAGCCAGATAGCTCAGCAGACTAAAGCACCTGCTTAGGCAGAGCACTGCGGCTGGGGTTTGATCTCCAGCCTGCCATGCTACACACCCCCACCCCCGCCTGCCCCTAGGCATGCTGAGACAGCAGTTGAGACTAGGTGTGGTGGTACATGCCTGTAATCCCAGCACTTGGGAGGCTGGAAACAGGAGAATCACTATGAGTCCAATCTACATAGTGAGACCCTGTAGACCCTACCTAGTCCTAAATACTATATATATATTCTTATTTATAAATTATATGAGACCAAAAAAAAAAAAGGAAAAACAAAATGCCATGTGAAGCATGTAGATACTACAGAGGGTGTCTACATGAATGTAGTATTTTGACCTGTGGAACTGTGATCAGAAAAAAGAGGATGACTTCATGAGCAATGGCTTTCATTAGCTTCCCGAGGAGGGCAGTGCAGTCCTCCAAAGACAAGGTGCCAAACTTGAGAGTCTACAGTCTTTTCTGCCCCAGGTTCTTGGTCTTTGAATTCTATCAACAATGATGTCATTCATATCTAGCAGTGAGAATGCACCTGCTTTGGTTAGGGCATTTATTGAAACAAAATTTTTAAAATTTTGGTTATTGGTTCCCTGACACCCCCAACAGTGACATACTGGGGATCAATGACAATGGTAGCATGAACCACTTAACAGCACATTGGGTCTTGTGCTCAATCAGACCTGCAGATATCCAGTTGGGAAACCCTAGGTCTTGCTCTTTGACATGGGATCCCTAATACAGGGTTTCCAATCAGAAAGTACCATCTATTTGCCTCCTTCCATTCAGTCACAAGCTTAAAAAAAACCAAAAACTAAGTCACAGCTTCGAAGCCCTCCCTCGCAGCATAGCTCTGAACCTCCCAGAACCCCTTGTCAGGGACGTAGAAAGTAGGGTGCAGTGGGGGTAGCTTTGGGTGCAAACCAAGTGAGCTCCCATTCCTTCATAGTCTTCCCCACATACCTCCTCTGTGTAGCACTCCTGAGGCAGAGCCAAGAAGACCCTTTGTTCAGGGCCTCAGGGGCCACAGTTGGGGAGACTGGGATTGGGAGGATGTGTTCCTGACCTCTGCCAGGAAGACCTAGAACCCTTCGGTTTATGGGAGCTTGGGAGAGGAAATGACCATTTTTAAAAAATTTTTTATGCTTTTTAAAAAAAATAATTTTATTGAGAAACAAATAGCAATGAGACAGTTTCAAAACTGATTAGTAGGACAGTTTCAATGCTTAATATATTGTATATTGTTTTTTTCCCATAATTTTATTGATAAACAAATATCAATGAGACAGTTTCAAACCAAATTGGTAGGACAGTTTCAATAATTAACACATTGCATACATTCTTCCTAGTGGTTAATTGCTGTACAAGATGTGGACATGATATCCTATTTACAAACACCATTAGAACAAATCACTCTATTCATTAAGAGAGAATGTAAGGGCCGGGGAGATGGCTCAGTGGAATAAGCGCTTCCCTGGCAAGCGCAAGGACCCGAGTTCAATCCCCGGTTCCGCAAAAAAAAAAAAAAAAAAAAAAGAGAATGTAACTATATATCTAACCTAACCACTTTGAATACACAGATACAAAATGAACATTCATTTGTGTACCCTTTTTTTGTTAAGTTCCGTTATTTGAATATTATAGGCATGTAAACTCAGCAAAATATTCTAAAAGAGTCCAGTAGCCCATAATTGTATTGGGTCTTCTGCTTGACTGGCAATGTCAGAAATTGTTGACCCGAGTCCCCTACAAGAAATGACCATTTTGAAGGGCAGTTCAAGGTTTCAAAGTCATATGCTTACCTCAGAACCTCATTATTCTGATATAGTGAGCATATATGAGAAAGATACTGAATTCCTTGTTCTGTTTTTGCAGAACCAGGGATTGAACTCAGATCCTTGCATTTGCAAGTCAAACGTTTATCGTACTGAGCCATCTCCCCGGCCCCTTGTTTGTTTGTTTTTAATCTTGCCTTGTAAGGCTGGCCAAATAGCTCAGCACATTAAAGCACTTGCTCAGGCAGACACAAGGGCCAGGGATTCCACCACCACCACGGGCCCTGCCTCCGGGGCCTGCTGAGACAGCAATTGAGACTGGGCGTGGAGGCACAAACCTATAATCCCAGCACTTGGGAGGTTATAAACAGGAGAATCACTGAGTTCAATCTAGTAGTGAGACCCTAAATACCTTGTAGAACTTTACCTAAAAAATACAGAAAGAAAAAAAAACATTATAAAGAAAAAAATCTTGCCTCGTAACTCAAGCTGGCCTTGAACTCACTGTGTAACTCAGGCTGGCACTGAATTTGTGGTGATCCACTTGCCTCAGCCTCCTGAATGCTGGCATTACAAGTATAAGCTTACTATACCCTGATTAACATATTCTTAAGATACCTGCTGAGTAGATTCTCTTTTACTTGGTATTTGACTTGTGTTTCTCCTCTTTCATCACACAAACAACTAAGAGTAGACTGACCATTTAAGATTTCTGCAGTTCATATTGTGTTGTTTAGTTCAAATGGCAAAACAAATCCACTAATGACTCCCATCTGCCAGGAACACTGGGCTTCCCAACACAGAGGAAATGAACACATTTAGAGAAGTCAGCTGGGCCTTGGCTCAGCAAAAGGGAAACATAGCCTTTCTTCCCCTGCAGCAAGGACAGCTGCTGACTGCATCTTGGATGAGGCTCCAAGAGATGCAGAGCTCTCGTGATACTCCAGAGGGACACAGCTCATGGCCTGAGCCAGGCTGCCTGGTGATGTTGGCAAGACCCCCGAGTCACGGTTTGCCAGTCTGTATGGTAAAACACTAACAGTACCTCCCCATTAGGGAGGTCTTGGAGGTGCTGCGACAATTCCTGCAGGTAAAGGTTTGGCACAAAACTCCTAACTGTAGGGGCTACATGTTAAAATGAATATATCCTGGGCTTGGTGGTACTGTACAGCTATTTTTGGAAATTGGGGCAGGAAGATGACCAGATCGAGGCCAGCCTGGGCAACTTATCAAGATTGTCTCAAATCTTTTTAAAAATCAAAATTTAAAAAAAAATTAAGTTCTGGGATGCAGCTCAAGGGATTCAACTCCTAGTACCACAATGAAGGAGAAGGGGAAGGAAGGGAGGAACAAGGGAAAAGGGAGGGAGAGTGGGTCTCATCTTCAGTCATCATTATTAATTTTAGCTTTAATTTTCATGCCTTTTCAAGTGTTGCTAGAGTGGGCAGTGCCATGAGGAAGCACATGCTAGTGACCGTGTTTCCTGACTCCTGAGTCTATTCCTGTCAGGAGTACAAGTGCCCTTGGAGTTGATGGTGTGACACTGTAACTGCACACCTTAATAGCACCACTGCCCAGAAAGATGCACTGTGCCTGCTAGCCTCGTCAGTGTGGTCAGGCCTGGTGGCCATCATGACTGGTCCTGTTGCTGGGAGCAGAGAGGCCTGTAATCCACCTGGGATCCAAGGCCTGGTCATCAAAGTACAGGGACCATTCTCCATATTCACTTAGTAAATACTTGCTTCCAGCTTCCACTCTAATGGAGACTTACAGAACTCTGCCTATAAGAAGTAACATACATGCCTGGCAAGCACAAGGGCCCCAATTCAATCCCCAGTTCTGAAAAAAAAAAAAAGACATACAGCTTACAAGTCACTTTGTTTCACAGAAATCTAAGAAGTATAAGTCTTTATGCCCTCATTTAGAAATTATTCTCAGTGCATGATTAGCCCTCAGGCCTTGAGCCCTTGAGTGCTGTGCCCAAATACTTTCCAGCTTGGCAAACACCACCACTTGCTGAGGGTGGGGTGAGAATTCTACAGGTGAGTGTTGGGTCACAGTCCAGCAGAGTGATAGTCCTCAGAGGCCTGGAGTGGTCAGAACAGCCCAAGAAGACAGGGGACCTGTCACCGCTTAGGTGGAGGCTACAGCAGGGCAATCAGGGAAGCCCAGGAGAAAAAGGATCTCACTGGTAAAGTATAAAGACAGATGCAGGGGACACAGCACGTTATCTACAAATAATTCTAGAACCCAGAGCTAAGTCTAGGAATCAGCTAAGTGCTGAATCTCAAGGAGAATCCAGAAGGCTAGCTGGCTGTAAAGCCAACCAGGCAGGCAAAGCTGGTTGCTTTGGGTGCAGGTCCCCTTGAGGGCAGGTTCCAGTACCCTCAGGCAGGCCGATGTTCACATTCCAGGACAGCACGGCCATCTGCACAGCTGGCCTCTGCCCTATTTGATGCCTGCGCAGTGGGTGCCAAGGCTGTTTCTGAATCTCACTTAAATGTGGCCCTGACAGTGGCTGAATGTGGGGGAAGAGAAGAGCCCAGTTCCTCCTCTCCTGCGCCAGGACCCAAGAGGAAAAACCCAGAATTGCAAGTAGATTTGAGGCCTGAGACTGTGCTGTTTTGCAATAAGTGGAAGCATACACCAACACACCTAAAATGAAGTTGTGCGCATTGATGATATTTGTTATGGTTATTTGAAAAGATAAAGAATCACAAATTATGACACTGCCATGCACAGATGGCCGGGCACAGGGCTACACATTTTACTCTGCTATCTCTGGGAACTGTCTAGTGTGCTAGTGTTTAAAGTGTCCACATTTTCCAGATGAGGAAGCTAAGGAAGCAGATAGTTACATCTCCCCTAGGGAATAATGCAAGTCAGTGCCAGAGGCCAAATCTCACCGAGGTTCTCAGACATCTGTTCGTTTTATTTTCCTCTTACATTGCTGCCCCCACAGGCCTCTGGTCCTTTGACCTCACCATCACCCAGCTTCTCCAAGAGAACATTCCAGAAGCAGAGCGAGGGGCTGTCAACGGCGTCCAGTGCTCTCTGAACTACCTCATGGACCTCATCCACTTCATCCTCGTCATGCTTGCCCCGCGGCCACAGCAGTTTGGCCTGCTCGTCTTCATTTCCATATTGTTTGTAACCATGGGACACACGCTGTACTTTTTTTATGCAAGAAAATGTAAGATTAAAAACAGCCTTGTGAATGAGACAATGCAAAAGGGCACCTGGTCACCTTTAACCCGAGAGGTAGGCAGTGCTCCTCAAAGCTCTAGTGACAGGGTTTCCCTTCCTCACTAATATGCTACCTTATGCTATCATTACCTTTGAAGGCAAATGTATCAACACTTTTGCCAGCTGTGTCAACTGCTTAAGTGTGTCTTCCCTGGTGGAACTATCTGGCATGTGACAGATTTACCCACTAGCTGGAGCCAAAGAGACTCCTCCCCAGATGACTTGGACAGAGTATTTTAATTTTGCTAAAATTGTACTGCAGTATTTTAGCATCTTTATTATTTGTCAGGATCTATTATTAGGGTATTCTGGGCAATATTAGAATTAAAGAGGTAGAACAGTCATCTATGCTTGGTATCAATTCTTTGGATAGATTTTTACATTGTTGTTCTGCTGGTTTGCAGATGTTCTTTGGTTGAGCTAAGTGTCCCCAGGGAGGACTGAAACTTCTTGTTGAACAAACAGATCGTGAGGAAATCTCTGTGGCTTGTGGAGTCTGGAGTTAGGCCAGTGACTTCCACGGCCACTTTAGCTGAGCTTTGCCTCAAGATGAAGCTAGGACAACTCTGATTAAGGGCAGCACTAGTTGGTGATAAGCAAATGAGCAATTTCTGGTCAATTCTAAGCAATCACCATGAAAACTAGCTTTTTGAGTAAGCTAGAAGAAAACCTACTTACCTCTTTAAATTAATTACAAATCATTATAAGAGCTGTTAAAGTTTTGTCCAGAAATGAAAATAATAGGGTTAGCATTAAAGTTCCCTTATGTCAGTAGTGGCAAACCCATGATACATGTGTTGTTTTTCTATTAAAGATGTTAATGTATGAGTTGTTTTTTCTAAACTAAAACCTCAGCATTCAGGCTGAATTGCAGTGTTGGCACTCTGCGATAAATAAGCAGGCTTAGGGTTGTGGTTTGGGCACACATGACTAAAAGGTTAGGTCTACAGTGTTCCCGCAGAGTGCCATGTTCATAGCGTAATCAAAGGCAATGAGATCATCAGGGCTCTGACTTCATCAGTGGATTCATCTGTTCAGATAATCTGATGGCATTGTTAGTAGGCAGCAGAAATTTAGGATTGGGGTCTAGTTGAAGGGAGCGGGTCAAGGGGGAGTGGCCTTGGGGACTATGTCTTGTCCCTGACCCCTTCCTCTGTGGCTTTTCCCCCTTGCTTTCTACTTCTGGCTGCCATGAAATGAGCAGTTTACAGCTGTGATGCGCAGACTCAGAAACAATGCTGCCAGCCATCAGTGCA
Source organism: Octodon degus (assembly GCF_000260255.1). Lineage (NCBI taxonomy): Eukaryota > Metazoa > Chordata > Mammalia > Rodentia > Octodontidae > Octodon > Octodon degus. The sequence continues at coordinate 12,693,861 of NW_004524591.1, read as the reverse complement.
CGGAAACCATGGGCCAAAATGAACCTTTCCTGCTCTTGTTGACTTTTGCAGGTACTTTGTCATAGTAATGAAAAGCTGACTGACATAGGCCTCAAAATTTAGAGATCCTTTCTGAGTAAGGGAAAAATCCTATTTCGGAAAGGCCTATAGCAGACCCAGGAGCATCTAGCAGGTAGCAGTTGATGAAAACAGCATATCCCAAGACGGCATTCCTCCATCTCTGCAGTGTTGACAGTACGAGTCACCATTTCCTGTGGTAGGATTGTCCTGTGTATTGTAGGATATTTTATAGCATCTCTGGTCTCTACCCACTCAGTGCTGGTTAGCATCCCTCCCCATCTAGCTGTGCTAACCAAGAGTCTCCAGACATTACCAAGTGTCTTGTCAATTAAGAAGCACTACTTAAGGGCCGGGGAGATAGCTCAGTAGAATAAGCACTTGCCTGGAAAGAGCAAGGGCCTGAGTTCAAGCCCCAATTC
>NW_004524591.1:12687414-12688773 GCF_000260255.1 Octodon degus | reverse complement strand
ACCTGTATTACAAGAGGCCAGTAAATATAGGGGCTCCTCATTTAATGACCCATTTCCATTCCTGCAACCAGGTTGTTAAATGAGGAACTGGGGATAGTATATACATTGCATGGAGAACAAAGAAATGGTCAAAGGAAACAACTTGAGGATTCGCTTGTACTGGCATAACTCTCATATGCAGTAATATAATGTGTAACGGAAAACTACAATATTATATGGAGTACAATCAGCAAAAACTTCAGTACCGTATCACCAAAGGACACTACAAAAAGGGCTGTCAGTTGCAGTGGGCCACTGGGAACTGCACAACAGCTCACCCTGGTCTTAAGTCTGAACAACTGTTAATGTCATTAGATGATTATTTGTACATTACTTGCTAAGTTACAACTCTTTTAAAATATCTATGGTTTAGCTTGAACATTCACTCTACGTACAAACTTGACTATTTTAGGCAACATCATCTATTTGGACTCAAGTGCTTAAGAATGTAGAATACATGCCCATCTTAAAATCAATTATGAGGGGCCAGGGAGATGGCTCAGTGGAATAGGCACTTCCCTGGCAAGTGCAAGGGCCTGAGTTCAATCCCCGGCTCTGGAAAAAAAAAAAGAGACTTGGTCTATATGAACTGAAACACAAGCAGCATAACCATGACACTGGATGGGATAGATCAAGTTAAAGATTTCCTCATGAAATAACCACTAACATAGAAACTACCCAAAACACAATTTCTTTTGCAGTCCTAATGACTCTTCATGTCTCTCATCTGAAACTTAGTCCTTATTCAACTTCTCATTTGCTTCACTTTTTTTTTTTGCGGAACCGGGGATTGAACTCAGGCCCTTGTGCTTGCCAGGGAAGCACTTACTCCACTGAGCCATCTCCCCAGCCCTGCTTCACTTTTCTTCAGGATACTTGAGCACAAAAGAATGGACTGGTGCTCTGAACAGTTGCATGCCCACCTATTTTACCTAACCAGAAATGCTGTACCAAGGAAGGCCAGTATTTCCCAGGAACCGTGGTACTGACATCCAACTATTTACTCTGCTTCCTCTGATACTGCATAGTTCTAAATTGCTAAATTATAAGAATGGGGACCTGGTGGAAGGCCCTGTAAGGAGCCCAAGAGGCACCTGAAGGCTTTTGTTTATATGGGAAAGATGGTACAAACTGGGTCAGGATCCTAGATAAGTAGGCCAGGGCACAACAGGCTCTCTGGCTAAACCAATACCTATAGGAAAAAACCTCACAACCAATACTTTATCAATACTACCTTCACAACCATTGGATTACCCCAGGGAGCAAAATACAGATCAGAGGATCTTCAGCTAGCCTTTTACAGGAGTAAACCGTGAAGTC
>NW_004524591.1:12667957-12686394 GCF_000260255.1 Octodon degus | reverse complement strand
TACTTCAGACACTTGATTCAGACATTTCAGCTGTGTGATTCCTAATTTCTTCTGTGCTAGTGTCCTCTACACTTGTTTTGGGTGGGCTGAGCCTAAGATTGCTTTTTGCTCCTTCTCTTTGTCATTTTGTGTAGCACTGTCCTCTGACCTTTGGTGCAGTTATAACCTTAGCGCCTACTGAAATTTGGGTGTAGATCTACTAAAGTTTGAGTTCATCCAGTTGTGCCTGGCTTGGGTCTGGCTTCTGTGCTCAGCTCTTTCCTGCTGCAGCCCTTGGGAGGTGAAACTGTTGTGCCCCTCTGGCAAGATATTCTGCTCCTGGATTAGCTGGGTGGTTCTGGCCCTTAGTCTCTCTGCAGGGACTTCAGCTGCAGAGTTTCACCCCATGCCTGGGCTGGGTCTGGAAGGGTCCAGGGGGTGCAGGGGAGTGCAGAAGCTCTCCCACTTGCAGGGCCTGGGGCTAGAGGGGTCCCGAGAGCGCAGCAGAAGGTCCCATTCATGTGGTGGGCCTAGGCTTGGTCCCGAAAGGTCTAGTGGGTACAAGGGAGCATGGAAGCTCTCACACACTTGCATGTGCTGGGCTTGGTCTTCAATTTATGTTCTGTAAAATCCACCAAGTGTTCAATCCCTGGTTCCACAAAACAATAAAAAAAATCCACCAAGTGTGAGATTTGAAAGATGCATAACTATGTAATCACCATTAGTAGAACAATTGTGGAACAAGATGTAAGCACAGAAAAGAGCCCCTCTTGCCTCTCTGCAGTCAACCATTCCCTCACCTTAGAAGCAATTTGTGTTGCCAAAAGAAAATCTCACTAAAATGATCTATTGTACAAGACCATGTTTTTTTTAAAAGATATATTAGTTATATAAAGTAGCTAGTTAAATTTTCTGATCTTAAATCAATTAGTCTCAGTCACCTTTATAAAGCATATAAATCAAAATAGTTTCAGACTAGGGCTACGTGATTAAAAAAAATCTTAAATACTTTAATTCTACAGAAATTAATCAGGGGCTGGTGAGATGGCTCAGTGGAATAAGCGCTTACCTGGCAAATGCAAGGACCTGAGTTCAATACCCGGTTCCGCAAAAAAAAAAAAAAATTTAATCTTGGGGCTGGGGAGATGGCTCAGTAGAATAAGCGCTTCTCTGGCAAGCGCAAGGGCCTGAGTTCAATACCTGATTCCGCCAAAAAAAGAAAAAGAAATTAGTCTCTACTGGGTCAACCGTGTTACAGGACAGACACAAAATTCTCAAATTCGCTTCTGTTACCACAATAAAAGGGATGGGGGCAAAATCTCTGCTCTTTATAACATAGTCAAATATACTTTATCTACTTGAAGAGCTCCACCAATTCTTTCAAGCACCAGACCTGTTAAAACAAAAAATCAGTAATTACTAATAACAAAAACAGTACATTTTAGTTTCACCCACTGCAGACCTAGCAACATTTTTTAATACTCAAAATCCTTCTTTCTCTTGGCTTTATATAGTATTGATCCACTTATAGGGTTTCCCCCCTTTTCGTCTAAAGCAAAAGGACTGGAGAATGAATCTAGTACATTCCTGCCTGTCAAGCTGGCCTCAGGTAAATCCTTTCACCCATCAGAGCAGAGCACATGCAATCAGGTTCCAGTTCTCATCTTTGGCCAGGAATTCTAACTCAAGCCCCCAAATTCTTCCACAGGTTCATACCTTGTGTTTATCAGCATCTTGAACTCCACTGAGCCTGTTTAAAAAAAAGTGACAGCAACATTAACACCACGTTACATCTTTTGTGTTTGGAAGCGTGGCTATTGTTTTGGCTAGTTACTCGCTGCCTTTGAGGAATACATAGAACACTTTTACAGCACTTAGAAGTCTTTTATAAAGAAAGCTACAGCTTCCATATTTCTGACATTTGGGAGTTTTCTGTAAATTAAAGTTAGAAGTGAAATGAAACAAAATTCCTCGTCCTCTGAGACTTCTCAGCCGTTATCATCCTTCCAACGGTGTCTGTAACATTAGCATGGAATAGTATCTAGTTTATAATGTCCTAGGAAAAACGGAAGCACTCCTGTCCCAGATTTTAAAGATCAAATCATTTACTTGTTTACACTGGGGCTGAGACTACACCCAAAGGTTGCTAAGTTTCCCGTTTCCACAGCCCTTAAATAGACTCTGGCTCTGGCTGCTGCCTCGGTATGCCAAACTCTGTCTCTTGGGCCAAAATGAAGAGACCGGCTGTAGAACCTACAGCAGTAGTAAAACAACGCACTCACTTCCCAGTCTGTGTGCAGGGCCATCTGACCGAAATCGAGGTACTCAGGGCGGGGACTGCTCTCACAAGTAGGGCTGCACAAGATTCCCGGGACACAGACCCCGATCCTGCACCTCCTCCCTCTGAAGGCGCAGTACTATCTATGGATTTCGGCTCAGCCTCTTGATCAGTGAAAGGGCAATCAGTCACAGGTGAGGGAAATGTCAGCCAGGCGGCTCCGGACAGAACTGCTCCTATGGCACCTTAATGATTCCTTCAGCCTTTCTCTAGTCTTGGATCTTTACACATCTAACTCTACAGCCATGTGTACCAGGAACGGCCGTCCCGAAGCTCACTGGTGCTCAGGGCGCAGGCACACCACCCCCAGACCTAGAAACTCTTGGGGGCTCTGCAGAGCGGCCTCGTGCGCTCCAAAGCCGGGCGCCCAAGGCCACGGCAAGGGCAGAACCCAAGCTCGGCTGCTCCCCGGCGAACAGGCCGGCTTCCCTCCCTGCGCCCAGAGGGCGCGCCTGCGGGCCACCCCTAAATGCGGTCTGGGGAGACTGTGGGCTCCCGCGGGGCAGGCGCGGGGCTCAGCGTCCGACTCACTGGTCTCCGGCGCCCGGAACTCTCCGCGAAACCTTCCCCAAAAGCCACGTGGCTTCCAAAGTGGCAACGCAAAGACCTGTGTGGCGAGGAAGTGGCTGCGTGGGCGCAATTACCTCCGTCTGCAGCTAGCGACAGAATTACACCGCTCGCTAGGAGCCTCGGACCCCGTCCGCTTCCTCGCCGGCCGGGTGCCGGGGCCCAGGCGGGAGCCCCGAGGGTCCGGGGGTCGGGGTACGGGGGCACGGGGGCACGGGGGCAGCGGATCAACTTACCGAGCAGCAAGCGGGCGGGCGAAAGGGGAAGACACGGGCGAGTCCGGGTAGAAAAGGGCCTGGGACCGCCTGCACCCGGGTAGCAACCAACCAAAAACTTGCTCAGGCGCCCCTCCGGGCGGCTCCCCGCCCAGCGCCGGCCTCCCCGCCCGCCCAACCCGGAGGCCTCGCGCGCCCCCTGCCGGGGAAGGGGTCCGCCTCCGGCCGCCTAGGCCGCCACCTCCGCGCCTGGCCCTCCCTGGGACCGGTATCTCGCCGCGGAACTGGGCAACACCTGGCATCAAGTGAGGTTAGGTGTCCCCCGTGCCCCCTTCCCTCTTGTTCCTCCAAATTCTTCAGCTACACCGTTACGCTTATTTTAATTGTAGGGTTCATGATTAGTGTAACGCGATTGGCTCACGTTACAGGAACGACGATGACCTGGGAGTGAGTGGGCATGTAAACTCTTTGAAGAAGGGATGGGGCAAAGGGAGGGCTTCGGGTGCCTGGCAGTCCTACCTATGGCAGAGGCTCGGGTTGATGGCCAAGATCTGTGATGTCCAGACTACGCTGTGTAGAGAATGTGGCGCTGATTGGATCGTGCCCTCCTCCCAAATACTTGAAGTCCCAACTTCCAGTGCCAGGGACTGTGAACTTACTTGGAAATAGTCTTTGCAGATGTAATCAAGCAAGGTCACTGGGGTGGACCCTTCTTGTTCAACCTGACTGGCATTCTCACCGCAAGCAGTAACTAGAAACAGATAAGGAAGACCTTTCCCAAGAAGTTATTCCTGCCCTGACACCTGGATTTTGGACGTGGAGCTGCAAGAATTGACATGACTTCCTTCTGTTGGTCCTAGTGTTGTAGACAGCCGAGTTAGATAAAAATATTACAGGCAGTCAGACAGGGCCAGGCCCTCAAAGGAGACAGCACAGAAGACAAGATGCCTTACAACTGTGGGAGGGACGGACGCTCCTGCTGTGAACCACACTAAAGGCCAAACAAATGCTAAACGAGTAGCATTTAGGATTGATATTCTAAATAGGTATCAATTGTCTTGAAAGAGCCCAAATGAGTCACTAACCCAACCCCCAACAGGGAGGGACCCTGTCTCATATTCATGCCTGCTTGCTATGTGACTGGCTTTCCCATTTGATACTGGATTTAATGCGTTTTACCTGAGCAATGGTGCTTGTAATCCCATTGGTTGACCATAGTTTTGTCCCACCCCACATCCACCTAAGCGAGTTCCCCCTTTCTCTTACCTTAGCCCGGCATGGTTGTGCACTATAAAAGTCCCTGGAAGAGATAGCTTCTGGGGGAACAACTGGCTTGGGGCTCCCCTCCCATCCATCTCTCGGACAGGAGCTTCCTTTCCCTCAATAAATATATTCTGCTCATAACCTCCATTTGTTTCTAAAATTCATTCTTTGGTTTTAGAGAATACAAACTCGTGCAGGTCAGGTCGGGAGATCGTTATTTCCCTATGTCATTTGGAGGTTCCCTATATGGTTTGGAGGTCACCTACCCAAGATCAGTTTTTCTCCCTGTATCACTAGTCACCAAGTGTTTTCCTAAGATTTGGCTAGAAAGACTTCCACAACTGTAGGGAAGAGGAAATGGGAAGGGCCCGTCCCTTTCCAGGGGTTAAAAATGGTATCTCCTGTAAACCCTACTCAGAGGAAGCTTGTTTTCTGTATTTCGGCTCAATGCCTAATGCACTTGCTGCCACAGGCCCCCAAGGGACAGTTGCAGAGTGAATGAGTGACCGTCCTTGTGTCCTGCAGTGTAGCAGGCAGTATGGTGGCAGCACCTTGATCATGCACACCTTGAAGCTAGAGACTCTGTTGCCAGACAATAACTTGACAGTCATGAAAAAAAAAAAAGAAAGAAAGTCATGAATCTGCTCATTCGAGGCCTAGAGTGCTTCTTACATTGTTCTTCTGGGCAGTAAAGAGATAGAAAAGATAGACTAAGCCTTTATTGACTGTAAACATGTGGAGAGAATCAGGGGAAGATGGGGGGTGGGGAATCCTTGGACCGGAGACAAAGAAAGCTGAGATTTTTAAGGCCCTTTGCTAGGGGTAGAGTTGGAGGGACAAGTTTAGTGACACCTGAGGAGCTGACTGGGGTCTCTCCCAGTATGTGTGACAAAGGTGAGAAGGAATTGTATCCAGGACTGCGTAGGGGAGGAAGGGGAAGGTGGTCTCTGGGAAGATAAGCTGTTGCTTTAAGGGCTTCAGCCATGTTAGATGACCACCATAATAATTCAGCAGTTCTTACTAGGGCATAGCCTAACTGTGCTCACCTCAGGCAAAGGGCTCACCTACTCCAAAGCGGGAATTCTCTGGAAGGAGAGCTGTGTTAGGAAGCTCGGAGTGGAAGACATGAGGACAGCAAAAAGTGTCCTGAATCTGAGTATCCATGCCCTGCCCTAGGGAGGCCTTCCAGCCAGAGAAGTACTGAGGAATAATGTGCTGGCTGCCAGCCTACTCTACATTGCTTTTACCATTAATCTGTCCCTAGAATTTTGAGATTTGAACATTCCTAAGAAATAACTTGATATTATTTTGATTCAAAGGATTTAGTGCCCTGCACATTTATTCAGTCTCTGTTCAGTGCCAAGTACTGTAATTGGTGGAGGGGATGTAAAGCTCAATGAGAAACTGCTTATGCCCTAAAATGAGTAAAGTGAAATGGATTTGCTGATTGAAGCTCCAGTACAGTGCCAAGAAAGGGCACAGAAAGGCCCGCAGCCCCACTTACTAGACAGGCTTTCTGGAAGACAACACCTGTGTGGGGTCTGTCAGAGCAGGAAGCATGGGGCCAGGGAAATGGCTCAGTGGAATAAGTACTTCTCTGGCAAGCGCAAGGACCTGAGTTCAATCCTCAGTTCTGCAAAAAAAAAAAAAAAAAAAAAAGAGAGAGAGAAGGAAGGTGAAAGGACATCAAATTTAGAGGGGCAGAGAATCTAAGTGACCAAGAAGAATCACAGGAGGAATACCAGAGGAATCAAGAGTAGAAGGGACTTGGATCATTGGGGTTTTCTCTGATAAAGTGGCGCTGCATAGGGTGTTCTCCAGAAGCAGAGTCGTCGTGAGGGTAGAACATACATTTAGGAAAACTGTTTCCTTCTCTGCAGAATCCTGGGAAGATAGGGCATTGTGCCTGAAGTGTATTTGGGGAAGGAGGAATGACTCCAGGGAATAGGATTTGCCATTTATTCCCCAAAGTAGTTGAATATTCATACCATAAGACTCTTCCAAGGCTCATTATGGGATAGTGATGGGGTCTTATCCACAATGTAGCTTTCTTTGGCCACCTTGAATATGAATGTATCTTTCTATTCCTAGAACCTGGTCAGGGGTTTGGTTCAATAAATGTGCTGGATTTCCTTTTTTATTCTTTTGTGTTGTTTTGTTTTATTTTGAGACAGGGACTCCCTAGGTACTTTAGGCTGGTCTTGAACTCACTTTGTAGCCCAGGGTGGCCTCAAACTCAGCAGTCCTCCTACGTGCTGGGATTACAAATGTGCACCACCATGCTCTCCACTTTAAACCTAGGACCCTGCATATTAGGCACATGCTGCACGACTGGGCAGTATTTCCAGCCCTCACATTTCCTTGGTGTGTCTTGGTCTGTCTCTCACACATATGATGAACCACTAGGAAAACAGGAATCCTCAGGCACGGCTTGGGGGAGGGGAGGCAGTGTTTGGCATTTCTCTGGTTAGTTTTGCAGCTGCTTGGGGTGGTGGTGGTTCCAAGCCTGTTTGTGACAGAATTTCTGCCAGATAATGTCCTGGGCCTCTTGCCCATCCTTTCCTCATTCCTTTCCAGAGGAAGGCATTCCAGTAAAGCCCTGTCCACGAATGTTGGCAGCATGCAGGCTGAGGATGTCCTTCTGGCTTCCATCTTCTGCCTGTCCGCTGGTCTCAGTGGGAAATGGCCAGGACTCTTCTCTGATGGGGGTGAGTGAACTGGGATAAGTGACCCTCTGGAAGCTATTCAGAGTTAACTTTGCTATATATGGCAAACATATAGTAATAAAAAAAAGAAAAGAAAAAAGTCATCTTGGTTCAGCATACAGTCAGCTGGATACTTTGTAAGTGTCGCTACCTTGAACTTTTTTTTTTTTTTTTTCTTTCTTTCTTTCTTTCTTTCTTTCTTTCTTTCTTTCTTTCTTTCTTTCTTTCTTTTTTTGATAGCCCAAACAGAATGGAAAATAGCATTTCTCATTAACTCTGCAAAACATGGTCCTGCACTTTACTCAGTTTAAATTTTTGGCTGTCCCTTATGTTAAGGGAGGTGCCCTCCACTGGCTTATCTTTCTCAAAGAAGAGCAAGTCTATCCAAAGGCTTTAAACAGAGAGAATTTGCTCCATCCTTTTTCCTCCATGCTCAGAGCCTGTGTAAGGCAGCAGTGACCCAAGATCCAGGCTAAGATGTGAAGTGGGATGGCTTCTACTGCAGAGATACAGTCTGATTCTTTAATTTCCATTCTTTGGGGGAGGAGAACGGGATGAAGAAAGAACTAAAGCCAGGAGTGGTGGCACATGACTAGTATCTGAGCACTCAGAAGGCCAAGGAAGGAGGATCATTGTGATTTCAAAGCCAATTACATTCAATTCTGAATTACATAGTGAGACCCTGACTCAAACAAAACAAAATAGAATTAAAATGTGTTGTGTATGTGTGCCTGCTCCCCACATGGAATAGAATCATTATTACAGCAAACACGTATTAATAAAAATAAGAATTTTTAAAATGCCTGTTCTGTGCTTGCATCTAAGGTAGTTCTGCATGTGGCAAAGGAAAAAAATGTTCTTTCCCTCACACACACACGCACACACACACACACACACACACACACCTACAGCTGCCTGATCTTTATCTTGGAGAGGATCCAAGTTCTCAGTGGGCTAACTTCAGACCCAGATCTGGGAATTCGCTTTTGTTAGTTAATTAGTCCCTTCATCTGCTCTTGCGTCTGCACTTGGTGCATATTGTAGTGTGTTGTCACAGTGTAGAGCTGGTCCGTAAAGCAACTGCTGATATTATTTATGGTTTACGTGATCACACCAGTTGGGTAGCGTTTTAATTGGGGTCACCGGGCTGTTTACCACATGTAGGTCTCTGCCCAGCAGCTTGTCTGTTCCAAGCAGCTGCAGGCTTGTTCTCCAGCCAAAAGGACATCTGCCCTGGATGGAGTAGGTTGGTGTCATCGGCATGACTAAGCCCTCCCAGCTGATGTCAGCAGTTTGACAGTGCAGGTGAGTGTCCTGCAACCCTGGGGTTGCGAAAGCTCTTGTTTCAGGCCCCCATAAGGGCACCAAATAGCCTGTTTTAAAATCTTCCCTTAGGTTTGCTGTTTACAAATATGGATGTTGTTGCTCACAATATGTCTAGGAAACAGAAATAAAGCATAAGACAGGATAAAGTTACACACGCAATATGTCAAATATATTACCTTTACTGATAAGAAAGGTCTGGCTTTAAAAAAAAAATTAAAACAATTTCTTTTATCTCTACGTCCTTTGGAGATGAGTCTCTCATTTTTTTGTTTGTCTTTATAGCAAAACTCCCCTAAGTGTTGTCTCCATTTGTCTCCATTCCTCTCCCCCATTCTCTTGTGAAGCTGACTGTGGGGGGCAGTGCCCACCTCCTGTGATTCATGCTTTTGTCAGACCCCTCTCCCTGGTGTGGGCTGAAGACAAATGATAGGATGGCACATGACAAGATGCCAAGCGTGGTGTGTCGTTAAGAAATTGTAAATTAAAGCAGTATTGCTACGCTACTACACACCTACTGGAATCACAGGAATCTCAAACGCTGAAATCTCAAATCTTCAAATATTGGGGAAATTGTGGAGCAATAGGAATTCATGGGTTTCTGGCCATATGGAACGCCAATAAGGGTTATGGCAGGTGATCCAACATGGTTGGGCCCTTAAACAACAACGTGTCACTCTCAGACCAACTTCCATGTTCTGCTAGTCCCAAAATAGACATTTTTGTCTCATTTTAGCAAGACACAGTAAGAATCGAGGGCAGGGAGATACGCAGATCCTCTGATCTGAGACAGGGAGGATGAGACTTTCCGGACTTTTGCTAGGGGCGGAGTCTGAGGCGCAGGTTGCGTGACCACAAGGAGCTGATTGGACGCTCCCTTGTGTGAGTGGGAAAGGTAAAAGGAAGTTGTATGCAGGGCTGGAGTGGGGAAGGAGGAAGTGATCGTTGGGAAGATAAAGCTGTTGTTTTGGGGATTCAGCCATGTTGGGTAAGGGCCATGATAATGTAGCAGTCTGTACTCCAGCCGTAACCTATCACCAAGGAGCCTCCAGTCTTCTCCTAATGCGACCCTTCACCTGCCCATGTAATCTTCACCTCTAATCCAACCCCGTAAAATCCCCCCTCCCAGCTCCTTCCTCCCTCTCTGAGCAATAAAGATGTTCTTTCTTTGTACCTCTGTCAGTGTCTCTCCACAGCACCAGAAACCTTACAGGATACTCATTCACTGCAGGTGGGAATACAAATGGGAATATTTGGAAGACCATTTGGTGTTTCTCATGAAAGTGAACATACTTTTACCATATGACCCAGGAACTTTAGCATTTACCTAAGTGAGCGGAAAATTTATGTGCACACAAATACCTGTGCATGAATGTTTATATCAACTTTATTTATAAATGCCAAAATTTGACAGGGCAAATGTAGTTTTCAAAAATCACGATGCAATATTCATATGTACCAATTCTCTATGATAAATGTATTTATTATGTATTACATAATAAATATACTAGTAAATGTTTTATACTAATAAATTATTTCTATTAATAATTTCTAATAGGGGCTGGTGAGATGGCTCAGTGGTCTAAAGCACCTGCTTAGAACAAGCTTAGCAAAGCACAGGGACCACGGTTCAATCCCCCAGCACCACATGCCAGCGAGCCCCACCCCCTGGTGGGCTGAGCTGGCCACACACACACACACACAAATAAATAAATATTTTTTTAAATACATTAATAATTTCTAATAATTATACTATTATACTAATAATTATTCATAGTAATATTTATATTAATAAATACATATTTTATACTAATAAAACTTTTAAAAAAAGATTGGCAGGAACCAAGATGTCCTTCTGTAGGCAAATGGATAAACTGTGATCCATCCAGATAATAGAATTTCAGCACTAAATAAAATGAGCTATTAACGCATAAAAGGACACGGGGGGGGGGTAGCTTGAAGGTGGTGAGTCAGGACCCTCACCCTCACTCCAAGGCTCACTTCTTTTTAGCCCCAAGCTGGGGCCAAGCCACATAAACAATTCTGCCCAACTTTGTACCTTGGACCTGAGCCAGGACAAAACTACAGAAACTCTCATTTTGTTATCATCGAAAGTCCCCCACAGACCAGGTAGCCCTGCCAAGATTAGCTCTCCCTCAGCTGGTTCCAGCCCTCCCCTAAAAGCCCTATAAAATTCCCTGTACCCTTTTGTTTGGGAGTGTCTTGGTGTGCTAGACAGCCAACCTACTTACTCTTGCCTCCAATAAACCTTTTCACATCAGAACGCCTGGTCTGGTCAATTGTGTGGGTTCGTACCTTACAGAAGGATGTTACTAGATGAAGGAAGCCAATCAGAAGGCTGCATATTGTATGAAGCCAACTATTTAACTTTCAGAAAAGGCAAAACTGGAGACAGTGAGATTGGAGGTTACTAAAATCTGCCCTTTCAGCACTAATAGATGTCTGAGAATTTGGAGCAATGTCAGCGCAGTAGACTGTTACCCTAGTTCAATTGTGGGCCTGAAAAACCTTCATGGGGGAAGGAAGGGAAGCTGGATAAATGGAGTGGGATTTTTTTTTTTTTTTTTTTTTTTTGTGGAACCAGGGATTGAACTCAGGCACTTGCACTTGTGCTTGTCAGGAAAGCGCTTATTCCACTGAACCATCTCCCCAGCCCCTGGAGTGAGATTTTTAGGACAATGAGAGTAGAAATTCTGTATGATACATTTGTGAAAAACCATAGGGCACTGGACACAGAACAAACCCTAATGTGATCTATGAACTTTGCTTGATAATGATGTATCAATGTAGCGTCACCAATTGCAACAACCAAACCACCTTAGAATGGGATGTTAGCATGTGTAGGGAAAAGAGGGTTAATAGAGCTGATTTTCTGCTCTTTTTCCATGAATATAAAACTACTCTTAAAAACAAAAAACACAAACTTGGGGCTGGGGAGATGGCTCAGTAGAATATACACTTCCCTGGCATGCTCAAGGGCCTGAGTTCAATGCCCAGTTCTGCAAAACAAACAAACAAACAAACAAACAAAAACCTCAAAAAAGTGATGCAACAGTAGGTCACAGAGATAGGCACTTCCATCTTGACTTGCCTTCTCTATGTGATGAAGCCAGCTGTCTTGTCTGAGCTATCCAGGGGAGAGACCCTCCAGGTGAGGAATAGATGTCTCAGGCCCTCAGCACACAGGAATTGAGACCTGCCAGCATCCACAGAAGCAAATCTGAAGCAGGTTCCCTTCCATCAGGCCTTGAGAGGACTGTAGCCCTGGTGATAACCTGATGTCAGCTTTGTGGGAGACCCTAAGCCAGAGTCCCTGAGCTGAGCTGCACCCTGATTCCTGACTTACAGAAGCTGTGAGGTAATACATGCTCATTGTCTTAGAGGGCTAAGTTTGGGGTAACCCCCCCCAGCTCAGAATGCCTTCAGGGCAAGTTTGGCTGGCTTGAGTTCTGGGGATCGAACCACAGCAACCTGAGCCTGACTGCTTTGTTTAAGCAGCCACTTAAATAACTGAGTTAAGGGGCAGGCTCCCTGGGATAATTTTTATGCATCGACAACAGTGCAGCAAAGCCTGCAGCTCAGAAACAGCTCTTTTCAAGGTCTTCAATTGTGCAGTATGCCTCCCCTCAAAACACTTCTCATTTGGCTCTTGGGTTGTTTTTTCTTTTTTCTTTTTTTTTTTTTTGCGGAACCAGGGCCCTTGCGCTTGCCAGAGAAGTGCTTATTCCACTGAGCCATTTCCCTGGCCCCTCATTTGGCTCTCGGGTCATCTCACTTTCTCAGTTTTTCTCCACCTTCATGACTTCTGTCTCTGCCAGGTCCTTCTTGCCCATATTGACTCTGTGAACTTCTCAGGGACCAGTCCCCTCTGTACCAGTGTGCTGGATCTACTCTTTTTTTGTTGTTGTTGTTCTACTCTTAGCAGGGGTGCACCTTCGTCTAGTTGTATAGTTTCAAACACCAGCTTTCCTTCTTCCAGTCTGCTGTGCTCTGCTTGGCAGTGCAAGCAGATCCTACAGAAGAGAGGTCTTGCCTGAGCACTCCAGTGGCACCATGCACCAGCTCTCCTACCAGCCTGGCTCACTTAATCTGTTGTGTCCTTTGTATTGCTTTAGCTTCCTTTTCTGTTTGCTTGTTTGTGTTCTTCTCACCTGAGCAGAATGTCAGTGCCATGAGGGCAGCGACTTGTACCCACAACACCCAGCCCTGTGTCTGTCACAACTTAGACCGATGAAGGCAAACCTTGGCATGAGTGCCGCAGCAGGCTGTTCTTATTATGGAAAGCTCTGAAACGTTTGCCATTGCTGCCTTAGACCCTCCCATGAAGGTTTTTCAGGCCCATAATTGAACTGGGGTACCATTGCACTGCGCTGACATTGTTCCAAATTCTCAGACATCTATTAGCACTGAAAGGGCAGAAAAACACATGGGGGAAAGAAAAAAGAGCTCCAATCACCATGGCCCCCTAATTTATACAGTCTCATCTATATTATTCATAGAATTGACTAGCGGTTTCATTTGACTACATGTAAGAAAAATCTTACTACAGGAGCTTACCAGAATCACTTTTATTTTCCTTGTATGACATGTTAGCAATAATACAAAGAATCCTAGTCTATCTGTTAAGCCATCCTTACAATATGGCTTTAGTCCTTCTCATTGACTCAGGTTGCAGATGGCTGTGGCACATCCAGCATTTCATCTCCACCTCAGGCGGGAAGACTGGGAAAAGTGAAGGGCAAAGGTGAGTAAGTGCCTGCTGAGTTAGTCCTCTTAAAAAGTGTGTTCCCAGCAGCCTTGGATTGACCAGAAATGTGTTGTGTGCCTGCCTCTAGCTGCAAATGGTACTGAGAAATAGGCTTTTTTAAAATTTATTTATGTGTGTGTGTGTGTGTGTGTGGCCAGCTCAGCCCACCAGGGGGCAGGGCTGGCTGGCATGTGGTGCTGGGGGATTGAACCGCGGTCCCTGTGGTTTGTTCAGCTTAGCTTGTTCTAAGTAGGTGCTTTAGACCACTGAGCCAGCTCACCAGCCCCAGAAATAGGCTTTTTCTAAAAGAAAAAATGTGGTGTTTCTGGCAAGCTCAAGGTCCTGAGCTCAATCCCCAGTACTGTAAAAAGTAAAATAAAATGAAAAATGTGTTGTTACCCAGGTGTGGTGATGCATGCCTGGAACCCCATTACTCAATAATCTGAGGCAGAAGGACTGCTGTGGGTATGAGGCCAGCCTGGTTACAAAGTGAGTTCAGGGACAGTCTGAACTACAAAATAAGAACCTCAACAACAACACATGCAAAGCACACTTCTACCCTGAATGAAAATGATGGTGTTTTGTGAAAAAGAAAAGAAGACTGGGCATGGTGCTATGCTCCTGTAATCCCAGCTCTTGGGAGGCTGAACACAGGTGGATCACTATGAGTCCCATCTACATAGTGAGACCCTTACTAAAACGCTAAAAAAAAAAAAAAAAAAAAAAGGAGTAACAGAGAAATGAGAATTGGCTAAGTGACCAGCATTGTTGGCTTCTTCCCAGGACATAGAGAAACCAGTTTCCCACATTTGAGTACTTAAAAAATGTGTGACTAGACACCGTAGCCCAGACACCAAGCTAGACACCAAGGCTAGACATGTCAGCTAGACACCAAACTTTAGTCTTGGAGTGGGGGGGGGGGCAGTATGACAAGAACAGAATTCCTGGGTGAAGCTGAGAAAGAGCCTCCCCAGGGCTCTGACTGCCCAGGAAACTTTGTTCAGTTGCGTGATAGCTCAAATCAAAGTTGCCAAGTTTAAATTCCAGGAGGGCAGGGCTTGTGACTGCTTAATTTCCATCTGTAACACCCTGGCTGCCTGAACCACAAGCCGGCATTGCAAATAAATGCCCTTTACAGAAATGAGTATAAATGACGTGAAGCTGTTTGTCTGCCTTGTCCTTTCTCATTAACGCATGTTTCAGACCTGCATTTGGAATCCTGGAAATAGCTGCCAGGCTTATCCAAATTTGTGCTGGGGAATTGAATGTAGCAATGTCACAAATGGTTTCTCCTAAATCATGCTTTCAGCTTTAGAAAAATTATGATAAAAAATGAATAATCCTTTTGTTCTCTCCCCAAAGCATATACGGTAGATTTGGCTCCTACTCCCAATATGCTAAGGCCCCACACGAGCATGACTTTCTCCAGTGTCTGCTTGAGGCTGTCCTATGTCATTTCACCCCTCCTCGCCCCGAGAGAGAAAACAGGTGTCACAGGTGCGGTGTGGAGAGCAGAGTGACTCTGTATTTTTCTTACTGCCTACCTGCTGTGTCATGAGCTACTGTTCCTCTTTTTTTTTTTTTTTTTTTTTGCAGAACCAGGGATTGAACTCAGGCCCTTGCACTTGCCAGGGAAGCGCTTATTCCACTGAGCTATCTCCCTGGACCCATGAGCTACTGTTCTTGCTGGACAGAGTCTGTGAGCACCCTTGCTTTTAAGCCAGGCCAGTAACTTTATTCATATGCAATAATTTAAATGGGCTTTTGAGGTAAAATGTTCAGTCTATTTTTCTAGAAGTCTTCTCTTTAGGGTTTCTGCTCCCCTCCTTTCTCCTTTCCAGATGGCATCTGTTGCATGTGTGCATGAGGGGAGGAACTCACAGCAGGGGACAGGACGGTTGACACCTATCCCCGGAAGGCACACTGGTTTCTGCTGCCCCTTGAGGTACCCTTGAGACAGTGACCACTGAGAAGTCACTGTTCCCAGCCCTAGGTCTTCTCTAGAGTTTGCTGCTGACCCCTGGGACCTGATCCATCATGATCACACTTGGTCTTGGCTTGGGGAGACCTTGCTAAGCCAACAGGGATGACTCCAAGGTCCCCATCTTGTCCATTTTATCTTTAATAAGCTTTCTTCCTCCATCATGTTCTTTTTCTTTTCTTTTCTTTCTTTCTTTTTTTTTAATTTTAACATAACATTTATTGTGTGTGTATGTATGTGTGTGGCCAGCTCAGCCCACCAGGGGGCGTAGCTGGCTGGCATGTGGTGCTGGGGGATTGAACCACAGTCCCTGTGCTTTGCCAAGCTTGTTCCAAGTAGGTGCTTTAGACCACTGAGCCATCTCTCCAGCCCCTCTTTCTTTCTTTCTTTCTTTCTTTCTTTCTTTCTTTCTTTCTTTCTTTCTTTCTTTCTTTCTTTCTTTCGTTCATTCTCTCTCTCTCTCTCTCTTTCTTTCTTGAGACAGGGTCTTACTATGTAGGTCAGGCTGATGTAAACTCTGTGTTCTAGGCTCGGCCTCCTGAATGTCTGACTTCTGTTCTATTTTTGGATCCTGCGTCATTATTAAGCTCATCTATACCTTAATTGGATTCCTAGAGTAAAATTTTGTCTCCCTTTTGAGACTATTTTAGAGGTTTTTCTATGGTTTTGGTTACTTTTCTCTCATTGCTGGGACCAAATACCCAACCCCTGAAATTAAGGAAAAAAAGGTATTTTTAACTCACAGTTGTGGAGGTTTCAGTCCATAATCTGCTGGCTCCAAGGCAGAGTGGTGTGGCACAGGCAACACTTCAAGGCAGCAGAAGACAGCAAAAGCTGCAAGAGCAAAAAGTAGGGAAGAGCAAGCCTCTTTTCTTCTCTTACATTGTAAGCAGGGTACCCGCTGCCCCGGGTGGGCATAGCACACACCTCTCTATGCCCTCCTCTTGCACAGGCTGAGGGTGTTTACAAAGCGAGGACTCTGCTGAGTCAATTAAAGTTCTACATTTCTTGAGGTGACACAACACATCAACCATTAGAGCTACCCTCTAGGAAAGTGGATACTTGTGTCCTTATCTATTTGTGCCCCTATAGCTCTTTCTGTATCTATAATCTACCCATTTACATCCCCTCACACCTGTCGCCCTGCTAGTTTAATTTATCTGGATCAATTAAATGTAAAGTTAAGCTGCTTGTAGTGCAATCCCTGTCCTGTGATTTATTTCTGTGTACACTTAAGCAAGTAAATTAGCCTGATGATGCCTCAGTTTCCTTATTTGTAAAATGAGGATAATAATAATATTTACTGTATGGATTATCATAAAGATAAAATGAGTTAGTAAGCCAATCCCAGCCCTCTGGGAGGTTGAAGCAGGAGGACTGCAATTTCAAGGGCAGCCTGGGTCAGGATAAAGAATTTGTCTCTAAATGAATAAATGAACAGAATTAAAAGGCTAGGGATGTAGCTCAGTAGCAGAGTGTTATTTAGCATACATGAATATGAAGTCCTGAGTTCGAGCCTCAGTACTACAGTTAATCCATTATTCAAAAAAAGTTAATGCATGTATTTAAAGGACCTACAGTAGGTTCTTTAGAAGGCACCATGTAAGTATATGCTACTATTAACTACCTTCCCTTCTATAATATAAAATCCAAGAAATATTATCTTTATTGTTATATCTCCTGGTCCTTAAATAATACTAGTAGGCATGTAACAACCATTTGTTTGGTAAGTGAATAAATGAATGCACTGAGAAAGAAATGCAACATTCTTCAAAAAAGAATTAATAGGGCTGGGGAAATAGCTCAGTGGTCTAAGGGCCTGCCTGGCAAGCACAAGGACCTGGATTTGATCCCTGGTACTGCATGCTGTGCTGGCCCAGGAACCATGTGCTATGCCCGCCACTGGAACTGGGCATGATAGCACATGCCTATAAGCCCAGCACTGGGGAAGCTGAATGGGAGGATCACTACGAGTCTGAGCTTTGTAGCGAGACCCTGTACCAAAATAAACAAATAAAAATTTTAAAAAGGGTTCATAACCTTGTAACCCAGTAGATGCTTATGTTTTTCTCTATGTTACTCCTGTTTATTCTCTTCAATGCTTAGGAAAGTGAGAATTAGGTCTTATTTTTTTTAATGGATTTTTTAGAGCCAAATCCACTCTACCCCAGGGCCACTGGCGGCCATAGACCTATTGAATGACCTTGTTCTGGAAAAGTCACACCTCTTACCCGCAAGATTTCCTGTTTTTTCTTCCCAGAATTTTGGCTGCTCTCCAACATTAGGATGACACTAGTGTTTTTAACTCTGTGTCTTTCTGTGGAGGAAGACGGGAGCTGAAGCAGTTATGCTTGGCTGGACTGTGTGAGATGCGAAGGAAGTGGAAGGACTAAGCCATAGTTAGTCCAGGCAGAAGGAGTGGAGAAGGTTCCAGGCAGAAGGAGCAGAAATACAAAGGCTCCAAGACAAATGTGAGTGTCACATTTGAGGGTCACCAAATGGCAACATAGTGATCTCTTACTAATCCCTCAAAGGCCCATGATTTAGGTCAGGGCTCCTGATCCTCATCTCTGATCATCCCCCATAACTGTTGCTTCCTTTAAGTCTCCTGGGGTCAGGGACCAGGAGAAACTTTTCCCCTTCTTTTTTCTCTCAGGCTGTTGCTTTGATGCTAAACTCTATTCCTTGTCCCCACCTTCCCTTGAAGCATGATCTTTTAATTAAATCACCTGTGGAAATTTTTTTGAAAGTTAAAATTGTTATCATTTCTTTTCATTTCAGTTGTAATAACTCTGCTTTTCTCTGAGGCAAAATAAATGCCTCACTATGGGAACACACAATGCCCAAGGGGGTGTAGAGTGTTCACACAGTGTAATAGAAAACACTGTGGCTTTCTACCCCCTCTTAGTGCCTGGAGGTCTGGCCTCTCCTGGTGGGATCTCTATTGTGGTTGTAGGATTGGGTCCACTGATAACTCTTAACAATGCAATCAAAGGCTGCAAAGGTACTGAGGGACACTGTTACCAGCTACCATGACTCGGCCCGTGAGTCAAAACGTGGGGTAATGACCTGGAGGAGGAACGGGGATGAAGAAGACAGGGCAAGAGACACAAGAGACGGAGACAAGACAGGCTTTCTGATCAAGTCTTGTTTATTGAGGAAGTGAACAGGGTCTAAATAGCTGTATAGTGGAAGTAGTTGGGTGGGACTAGTTATGGATTGGTAGTGGAGGTCCAGGACCACAGGAAGATGTCGAGGCAAGTGGGGATTGGTGCTGCAGCACTTCTTGCCCAAATAA
>NW_004524591.1:12665248-12666612 GCF_000260255.1 Octodon degus | reverse complement strand
AGGGGCTTAGGAGTGCCTAGGGTCATACATAGCCAACAATTTTGGGCTAAGCTTGGGTTGGAAGCATTAAGGGCTTTGTGTGTGGCTTCTAGAATATCTAAGGTTTGAGTATCTAAATCTACTCCTCATGACTTGGGGAGTGCTAGAGAATGATAATTTATCTTAGGGAACATTTGTTCCATAATTTTTCCAGGTGTTTTTGGACTTGTAACTCTCTAACAGTATCTTGGGGTCCACCGCCATCTGAAACATGTATTGGGGGAATCTTGTTCCAGCAGATCGGCTCTCCAGGGGTGCCAGAGCATGAAGCCTGGGCATACTTAGGTTTACTAAGCACCATGGGGGTGTTGGTCCAGTCACCTTCTATGGTACCACAGTAAGTCCTCTGAAGGATGGCCGTAAAATAAGTTTGTCCATCGATGGCTGTGCATTCTTGTAGGGAGTCATGATATGGGATATGTATCTCAGCTTGGAAGGAGCTGCATTTTTTAGGGCAAGGCCCTGGTCTGCCATTAATATTTGGTATTATATGAGGTTTATTATAGCATTCCCAACTCTGGGAATGGCCTTCTCCCAATCGGGGTGAAAATGTAAGAAAGGCTATTTTATTGCCACAATCAGTGCTTTGAGTAAAGGTGGTGGGTTTAACCTTAAGAGTACCTCTTCACATGGAGGGCCGTATAATATTCTTTTTTTCCCCATAATTTTATTGATAAACAAATAGCAATGAGACAGTTTCAAATCAAATTGGTAGGACAGTTTCAACAATTATAATATTCTTAATAGTTCTGGAGCGTTTACCTCTTGGAAGCCACCTTCGAGGACCCATGGCCAGGTCTGCAGTATTCCCAATAACAGGATCTGGACCTTCATATTCTGTAAGTAAGAATAAGAAAATTTTCTCAGGGCACGCCTTCATCCCTGGAATTATCTATGAGATTATCTTTTGTGCATTGGGTCTGGTCAATTTGTTTAACCAAACGTTCTGGCAGCCATCTTGCAGATTTTGCATGTTGAGAATAAATGCACACTGATCCTCGTCCCCATATAAGAACCGGATCAGGACCGTTCTAAGTGCCAGTCAGGGGGTCTCACCACATGACCAAGGAGAATTGAGTCTGTGTTTGAGTATGCCAAAAGCGAGATGCTGCAGAACGACCATCAGCATCCAGGATCAAAAACTTGAGAGTGAAGAGTGCATGGGATACTATATTTCTGGGGGACCCTTGAGTAGGATACCAATCTCCCCCTTTTATTTTGTTAATGGTGAGCTTTAATGAGAGGTGTGCTCTTTCAACAATACCTTGTCCTTGGGGGTTATATACCTGTAGTGTGAAGAATATTGAGTGTCTTACAAAATTGAG
>NW_004524591.1:12659474-12660178 GCF_000260255.1 Octodon degus | reverse complement strand
GAAGCAGCCACTTAAAGAACTGAGCTAAGGGGCAGGCCTCCTGAATCTGTGTACTGACATGAGAATAATCACTGAGAAATAGTTACAGTACTTTCATTTTGACATACTTCAAGACTCTTAAGGAGCTCCAAAAATAGTGTAGAGAGTTCCTGCATGTCTTTCCCTCAGCTCCCCCCAGTGATACCGACATACATAACCAGAAAACATGGTCAAAACCAGAAATTGATGGTGCTACAATATTGTTTATCTAAACATACTTGATTAAGATTTCTAAGAATACTTTTAATAAATAAAAAGGTGAGGTAGTAAGTGTGTAGCATGCATCTTATTTGTTTATTTTAAAGGTAAAAGGAAGGATTATGCATGTGTTTGTTCATTTCTATAGGTTGAGAATATCTCAAAGGGTATATAAGAAACTAGACCAACTGAGGTACTTTCTGAGAGAACAGGGCACCAAGGGAATGAAAACGTAGACACTTAATTTTTTTTATGTATTTAGTACAGGGTCTACAGGGTCTCACTACACAGATCCGACTTGTAGTGATCCTCCTGTTTTCAGCCTCCCAAGCACTGGATTTACAGGTGCCTGCCACCATGCCCAGTCACAGTTGCTGTCTCAGTGTACCCTGGGGGTGGGGCTGGCATAGCATGCTGGGGATCGAACTCTGGTCCCTGTGCCTGCCTAAATAGGCAGCTTGGGGCCG
>NW_004524591.1:12657351-12658499 GCF_000260255.1 Octodon degus | reverse complement strand
GCTGCATGTTCTGGCATTTCTTTCTCCCCTTCCCCATCCTTGGCCATGGAGGATCAGCTGCAGGCTGTTGATGTTGCTCAGAGCACCTGCCAAGCATGCTTGTGGGCCGAGCTTAGTCCCCAGCACACATACACAGAAAGTCAAGTCATGTTTGCTTCTTTAAAGTTTTTTCCCGAAAACCTCAGCTCTTGGAGATTTTCTCCTCTATATTCCTGTAGCAGTGTATAGTCCGCCTTACAGAGTGTGCTATTATTATTCCATGTTCTCTCGTCTTACAAGGAGTATGTGTATCAAATCCTGCTGAGCAGTGGCTCCTATTGTTGCAGGCAGCCGAGTTAGACAGAAATATTATAGGCAGACAGACAGGGCCAGGCCCTGGAAGGAGACAGCACGGAAAAGGAGATGCCTTACAACTGTGGGAGGGGCGGATGCTCCTGCTGTGAACCAAACCTAAAGACCTAAAGGCCAAACAGTTCCTGAAAGAGTAGCACCTGGGATTGATATTCTAAATAGATATCGATCACCTGGAAAGACCCAAGTGAGTCACCAGCCCAGCCCCCAATGGGAAGAGACCCTGTCCCATATTCATGCCCGCTTACTCGTGACTCGCTTCCCCATTTGGTCCGTGACTTAATCAATTTTACCTGAGCAATGGTGCTTGTAATCCCATTGGCTGACCATAGTTTTGTCCCACCCCACATCCAGCTAAGCGAGTTCCCCCTTTTTCTACCTTAGCCCCACAAGGTTTTAAACTATAAAAGTCCCTGGAAGAGATAACTTCCGGGGTAACAACCTGCTCAGGCCCCCTTCCTGTTCCTCTTGGACAGCAGCTTCCTTTCTCTCAATAAATATATTCTGCTCATAACCTCTGTTTGTTCCTAAAATTCATTCTTCGATTTTAGAGAACACAAACTCGTGCAGGTCAGGTCGGGAGATCATTTTTCTCTGTGTCATTTGGAGGTTCCCTGTATGGTTTGGAGGTCACCCATCTGAGACCAGTTTCTCTCCCTGTATTAATACGACAGCTTTCTGAAACTCCCTTTTTCTGGTAAAGCCTTATAGTTGGTTGACATCCCAGTGATGCTTTCTGGCTAATTTCTTTGTGAAAATTGTATTTCATGAATATGCTTGCCCAGTGTGCCTGAGGA
>NW_004524591.1:12655266-12655986 GCF_000260255.1 Octodon degus | reverse complement strand
CCTCCTGGCTCAACTTCCCTAGTGCCAGTATTATAGGCATGAGCCACCATGCCTGGTTCCAGGGCTACATGGTGGGCACCTGTATCCAGGGCCAAGATGGCATGCCCAGGCATCCAGGACCAAGACCACATGGCATGTGGGGCCTGGGATTGAACTTGGGTCCTTGTGATTGCTAGGCAGCCCCATCGTTAGCATTTTTGTACACAAACAATGAATGCACTGAGAGAGAAATTAGGGAAACCACACCTTTCACAATAACATCCAGAAATGAAATACTTAGGAATCAATCTCACAAAGTCAGTAAAATATTTATATAGTGAAAATTACAGTACACTGAGAAAAGAGATTGAAGAGGATTTCAGAAAATCGAAAGATATTCCTTATTCCTGGAGAGGAAGAACCAACATTGTGAAAAGGGCCATACTCCCAAAACTGTTATACAGATTCAGTGCAATCAGTATGTAGAGAGCTAGAAAAATATTCCTAAAATTCATCTGGAACCAGAAGAGACCCAGAATATCAAAAGCAATCCTGGGCTACAAAGGAGAGGCAGGAGGCATCACAATCCCTGACCTGAAATTATACTATAAAACACTGTGATAAAATCAGCATGGTACTGGTATAAAGACAGACCTGAGGATCAATGAAACAGATTAGAAGATGCAGACACAACTACAAACACACTCAGCCATCTTATCTTTGACAAAGGGGCCAAATATG
>NW_004524591.1:12652982-12654621 GCF_000260255.1 Octodon degus | reverse complement strand
AAATAAATAAATAAATGTTAAAAGAAAAAAAGTCTTCTATCTAGGACATATAAAGAATTAAAAAAAAAAATCAGGCCCCCAAAATTCAAAGATCCAGTCCAAAATGGGCATCTGAAATGAATATACACTTCTCAGAGGAAGAAACATAAATGGCAATTAAATATATGAAAAAATGTTCAACATCATTGGTCATTCAAGAAATACAAATAAAAACAACACTGAGATTCTATTTCACCTCAGAAGAATAGTTATCATCAAGAAGCCAACCAATAACAAAAGCTGAAGGGGCTGTGGGGAAAAGGAACCCTTTTCCACTGTTGGTGGGAGTGCAGACTGGTATAACCACTATGGAAATCAATGTGGAGATTCCTCAAAAAGCTAGGATTAGGAGGTCGGGGAGATGGCTCAGTAGAATAAGTGCTTGTCTGGCAAAGCACAAGAGCCTGAGTTCAATCCCTGGTTCAAAAAAAAAAAAAAAGCTAAGATTGGAGGTCCTCTTCAACCCAGACACTCCCCACCCCCAGATATTTTTTCCAGAAGAACTGAAAACATCATACCACAGCAATATCTGTGTGCCCATATTTATAGCAGCACAACTTGTCATAGCTAAATCTTGGAAATGACCCAAATGTCCATAAATTGAGGAATGGATAAGGAAGATGTGATATTTTTACACAATGGAGTATTATTCAACTATAAAACAGGATAAATCTGAGGCTTTTATTGGTAAATGGATGCAACTAGAAACCATACTCTTTTTATTTTTTTGGCAGAACTGGGGATTGAACTCAGAACCTTGTGCTTGCCAGGCAAGTGCTTATTCTACTGAGCCATCTCCCTGGCCCGTAGAGACCATACTCTTAAATGAAATAAATCAAACCTGCATGTGCAAACATTGTAGGATTTTTTGAGTGTGTGAACCTGAAAGAGAAAATAAAATCTGAAGGATACAGTAGGTACTGGGAGAAGGGAATGAACCTATTCAAAAGGAAGGAATTACTGATTTGAGGAGGACAGGAGAAGGAGTGGGGGAAGGAAGTATACCTTTGTATGTAAGCAGGATGGTGTGGACAATTGTACTGTGGCTTTCTACTGGTCTGTGGAAAGGCGCAGTTAATCCTTAACTTTGTTTTGTCTTCTTTTTTCAATTCTTTTTTTCATGTAATTAGTACAGGGTCTCACTACACAGATCAGATTAATAGTGATCCTGTTTTCAACCTCCCAAGTGCTGGGATTACAGGCCTGTGTCACAACGCGCAGTCTCAGTCTGTCTCAGCATACCCGGGGGCGGGACCCACATGGCATGTGGTGCTAGGGATCAAACCCCAGTCCCTGCATCTGCCTAAGCAGGCACTTTAATCTGTTGAGCTATTTGGCTGGCCCTTTCAATTCTTTCTCCTTTTTCTCTTCTTCTTCTTTTGCTTTTTTTTTTTCTTTTGCAGAACCGGGTATTGAACTCAGGTGATTGAACTCAGGCCCTTGTGCTTGCCAGGCAAGCACTTATTCTACTGAGCTATCTTCCCAGCCCTCTTTTTCTCTTCTTAATTATATATATATATTTGCTTTTTTCTTTCTTCCAATTTTGCATGTATATATCTAGTTGTATTAATAACTAATTTGAATACAACACTATGAAATA
>NW_004524591.1:12651016-12651792 GCF_000260255.1 Octodon degus | reverse complement strand
ACCCTCAGAGCATGCTGAGACAGTGACTGAGACTGTGCTTGGTGTCGCGTGCCTGTAATCCCAGCACTTGGGAGGCTGAAAACAGGAGGCTCACCATGAGTCCGATCTGTGTAGTGAGATCCTGTACACCCTGTACTAAATACATACACAAAAAAATCATGGTTTATGGTATAGTGTAATAGGAAGGCACATCAAGAGTAAAACAGGGCTGGCCTGATAGCCCAGTGGACTAAAGCAACTGCTTAGGCAGAGCACAGCAGCTGGGATTCGGTCCCTGGTGTCCATACTGGCCCTGCCTGCAGGGCGTGCTGAGATGGTAACTGAGACTGGGCGTGGTGGCGCATGCCTGTGATCCCAGCACTTGGGAGGCTGATAACAGGAGAATCACTATAAAGCCTATCTGTATAGTGAGACCCTCTACACCCTTTAGACCCTGCCCTAAATACAGGAAAAAAAAAAAAAAGTAAAGAGAAACTGGAATGGTGATGCATGCCTGTACTCTGTACTCCCAGCACTTGGGAGGCTGAGGCAGAAGGATCACAACTTCAAGTTTTACTTAAGCAAATTATCCAGATCCTGCCTCAAAATAATAAAGGACTGAGGATATATCTCAGTATGAAAACCCCAGGTTCAATCCCCAGTACCACAAATAAATCCATCCATCATGTATACATAAATAAAAAAGAACTGGGGATATGACTCAGGGTAAAGGTCCTATAATCCCCATTACCAAGAAAAATAACAAAAAATAAAATACATATTATCAACTTTTTTTT
>NW_004524591.1:12647322-12649296 GCF_000260255.1 Octodon degus | reverse complement strand
AAAAAAAAAGAATTAGTAAAATAAGCTATATATGGGAACACAACCATATAAATTCATGTAAGGATAAAAATGGGCTGTTTGTATTTAAAGCACTTAGCACAGTGACAGGTATTGTAAGTTGTTGATGCTAAGCCAAGCATAGAAGTAATTATAATGAAAGGGGAAAGTTTTGGAGTCATTGAGTGTCTTATGAGTTTCACAGAAAATGTGACCATGTATCTTGGGAATAGTCCAGGAAAAGGCTTCAAGGTCAAACCCTTAGAAGTCTCTTAGAGCCCTAGAAACCAAGAGATGTCTCACACCTGGAGTCACAGGCTCAACTATGATGGCAATCAGGCTGCTATGCTGTGAGAATTAAGGGACTTTATCTTAACTTCAAATCACCTGGTGGTATAGGGGAATGAACCTTGCAAACTGAAAGATATCTGGGCCAAATTGGTGTTCTTTAAAACCGAAGAATGAATTTTAGGAATGACAGAGGTTAAGAGCAGAATATATTTATTGGGGGGAAAGAAAGCTCCTGTCCAAAGAAGGACAGAAGGGGGACCCGAGGGAGTTGTCCTGGGAAGCTGTCTCTTGCAGGGAGTTTTACAGAGTAAAACTATGCAGTGAGGTGGTCCTAAGGGAACTCGCTTAGGTGGGTATGAGGTGGCACAAAACTATGGTGAATCAATGAGATTACAAGCACCATTGCTCAGGTAAAATTGATTATATCCAGGATCAAATGAGGACATGAATCATGGAGCAAGCGGACATGAATAGGGAACAAGGGACTGGGATTGGGTTAGTGACTCAGTTTCTGGCTCTTTCAGGGTGATTGATACCTATTTAGAATAGCAATCCCTGAAGCCCATTCCTAGGGAAGTATGTGGCTGCATTTATTTACCGTTTTGTATTGAGGTCTGGCCCACAATAGGAATGTCTGTCTCTTCCAAAGTTGCAAAGTCACCTTGTTTTCCATATTGTCTCCTTGAGGGCCTAGAACTGTCTGCCTATAGTATATCTATCTAATTTAGCTGCCTATAACACTGGGAAATGGAAAAGGAAACCAATGTCTGTGCAGTATGCCTAAACTAATCAGAAGTTTTAGGAATACCTGTCCCTAGTCTTAATATAACTTTAAGTGATAAATTTTTTTGAGACAGTGTCTCACTGTGCACTTTCAGGCTGGCCTTGAGCTCATTTTGTAGCCCAGGCTGGTCTCAAACTTGCATTCTCCTGCCTCAGCCTCCTGAGTGCCTAGATTACAGGTGTGGGCCACCACACCTGCACCACCACAGCCAGCCCAACTGCTACTGCGATTCTAAACCAACAAATGCTAGATGGGGAACAGGAGTGTCATTTCCTATTAATTCCCATTGACTTAGAATGAGATTCATCAGCTTCCTTGAAAGTCTTGAATTACATGTGGAATTTCCCAAATATGAAAATCTTGGCAAGTAAAGTGTTTGAAAAACACAAAGGGGCATTGGAAAGAGAACATAGACACCAACCCTTTTTTCCCCACTCGGTACCGGGGATTGGACCCAGGGCCTTCACACTCCTTTTAATGCTTTCATTTTGAGGCACATTTCTCTTAAGTCACTGAATTGCCCCAGCTGCCCTCAAACTTAAAAGCCTTCTGCCTCAGGCTTCTAAATGCTGGTATTATAGAGTATGCTGCCACACCCAGTTTAAAACATTAGGTAAATTATCAAAGATTACACAGCAAATCTAATAATCAGGATTTAGACACAGCCCTTTGAACTCAGGCCCTTGCGCTTGCCAGGGAAGTGCTTATTCCACTGAGCCATCTCCCCAGCCCAAATAAATCAAAGTTATTGTTATAACCTGTGCAATTGATTCCAATTTTGTAACTCTGTATGTTTCCACTGTAACTTTATTAATAAGGACTATTTGGTATAAGCTGACAACTTAAACTCCATTTTGTAACAAGTTTTGTAATTTCTGTTTTGTAAAACCTTGATTTGTTTT
>NW_004524591.1:12643371-12646792 GCF_000260255.1 Octodon degus | reverse complement strand
TTACTGTTTCTTCTACATCTACAAGGAACACTTGGGAGTTGCTTGAGGCATGGTGGTGCACATTCCAGCACTCTCGACACTTTTTAGTATGAAACTGAAAGCTTCTTGATATGAGTAGCAAGAGATGCCTTAAATGCTAGAACAAATACTCACTTGAAATGTGGATTTTATTTTATTTTTGTTACAGGGATCAAATTCAGGAACTTGTGTTTACCAGGCAGGCATATAAGTCACTGAGCTATCGCCCCAGCTAGGTTTTATTAGTACATTTTTATAGTACATGATCATAGTTGTTGTGGGGAGTTGGTACACGCACATAATACATCTTAATTCTCCTCTCTCCCAACTTTCCTCTTCCACCCTGCTCTTCCAACCATTGGCCCTCTTCCCATTTGCAAAAGCTTTATTTTCATAATTTTTCCTCCCCTCTTCTCCATCTCCTTCCCCCATTCACTTGAGAGATTTCCTACTTCCTCTTCATCCTCTATTTCACTCTTATTTATCTAAGTTTGGAGTTTTTCGTATCAGACTGTCTTAAAAAAGGGCTGGGGATACAGTTCACTCAGGCGCCTTGGGGTCAATCTCCAGTACCACAAAAACAAAATAACAGGGCGTGGGTGGTGCACACCTATAAGTCTAACACTGGGGAGGCAGAGAAGGGAGGACTGCAGCAGGTCTGATAGCCTAAGCTGTACGTTGTAGTGGGTTCAAGGACAGCTGAAATAGTCGCAAAAGACAGCCATACTGGGTCTCAAAAAAAAAAAAAAAAAAAAAAAGGGCCAGACTCTGGGAAGGGGTGTGTTGTGGGACAGAGAAACCCTAAGCGCAGGTACTCCAGCAGCCCGCAAAGCCCAGGTAATGAAACATAGTTAACGCTCCTTGAAGAAACGTAAAGCAACCACGCATGCGCCTCCTTCCGGCGGCGCCGCGGAGGGGAGGGGCTATTAAGGACGCGGAATTACGACTCCTGCTGGCCACGCTCACGACTCCTGCCGTAAAGGCGGTGTGTGGCGCATGCGCACTTGTTTCACCCGGCGGGCTCTCAACGCGTTGGTGCTGTGGAGGTCCCCTCTGTGCTGCCCGGCCGTCGCCATGGTGAAGCTGAGCAAAGAGGCTAAGCAGAGGCTGCAGCAGCTCTTCAGGGGCGGCCAGTTTGCCATCCGCTGGGGTTTTATTCCTCTTGTGATCTACCTGGGTCAGTAGGAGAACCTCGGAAAAGACTGGGGGAGGGGTTGGCGGAGTCCGTGGCTCCGTCTTTGCCCTTCCGGGCGGAGAAGGAAACGGGGTCCCCCCGTCGCGCGCGACCTCAGTTGTCTGGTCAGCTGGGCTCGAGTCAGCCTGAGTTTTACTTTTTCCCAGTCCAGTTGGGTGGTCTTGAGCAACTCACGTAATCCCCCCGTTCCATGTTTGCATTTATAAAACTGAGAGAAGACCCTTCTCAGGATTACCGTGAAGGTTTGATGCCCTTACGCTTGTGAAAGCGACCAGTTAGGCGGGGTTTCGGGACGTTTCTCCTCACTTCTGGGTGGGTCTGAGTGGACGGGGAGTCGAGATACCTCGTGAATCTGCCAGTATCTTCAGCGATGGCTATGACAGTAGTTCAGTGCCTCTGCTTTCTCACTGTACTATGAAGGGGGCAGAGATTTTTTATTTTAATTTTTTCCTGGACACGTTTTACAGGGGAGGAAACTGCTATAGAACATTCCTTGCCCGAGATCACGAGGTTGCATTGAGGGGCTTATAGACTCACACGTCGAGACATCAAGGCCCGTGCATTTACTGTATTGCCAAGCTTAGAGCTGCATTGGGACCCCATCCTATTTCTGTTTTGGGTAGTTTTGTTTAAGATTCCAACAAGATGCTGCTTCCACTTAATTTTAGATGTCATGCACTGTATACTGTAAAGTATATTCACTCATCGTCTTGGCAGAGCTTTTGATTAGGCTGGACATTCTCCGGGCAGCTGCGGTTTCTAGGTCGCTATGAGCTGGGAGCCGCTTTCATCCCACCTGGGGAATACTTAGGTATGCAGGACTGAAAATGACTTTTTCCTACTTATTTTCACACCCTCCAGTCTATTCCCCTGCTCCTTTCCCCTATACTGGGGATTGAACCCAGGGCCTTTTCACTTAGTTACATCCTTCACCTTTTTGTAAATTTTTTATTTTGAGACAGGATTCTGCTAAGTTGCCTAGGCTGAGCTGGAACGTGTGAACCTCCAGCTTCAGGCTCCTAGAGTGCTGAGGTTAAGGTGTGTGTCACCAGGTCTTACGAACTCGAATGCAATTTTTAAAACATGACTTCTGATAATTGTAGGTATCAGGGTTATAGAGCAGGTGTGTGTGACATCTTACTTGGGCAGTCTTTGTTGAGCCTTTTTATGTTGCAAGATTTTTCTCTCCCCTCACTTTGTATTTAATGATGAAAGAACTATTTGGGTGGCCAAATACCTGGAATAACTCACCACTTAACTGAGAAAGGTGTGGGAATCTTGGCTTTTTTTTTTTGGTGCCGTATTTTTTGTTACTGAGAATGTGGAATCATATTTTAACTTGTTCTTTCTTTGTTTTTGCTATTCTGTAACTCATATCTACCTTTTACTCCCTCCCTCTCTCATTTTTTAATGAATTTTTGTGCAGGGTCTCACTACACAGCTTGGACTCGTAGTGATCATCCTATTTTCAGCCTCCCAAGCGCTGGGATTATAGGTGTGTGCCACAACACCTGGCTGATTTTTTTCCTTTGTACTATGCATAAAATTTAATTTTATGTTCAAACAAGTTTCCAAGTTTTCTTTTTCTACTTCAGGTCTCATTAAACCCTTCAATAATGGGTTAATTTCTAGTGTAATTTAGGTTCAAATATGTGTTCCTGGGCTTCATGGAATACTGTTGTGCTGTGCAGTTTGACAGAAAGTGATATAGTGGTAAAGAATCTGTACTGAAGATTTTTTTTTTTTTTTTTTTTTTTTTTTTTGGCAGAACCAGGGATTGAACTCGGGCCGTTGTGCTTGCCAGGCAAGTGCTTATTCTACTGAGCTAACTCCCCAGCCCCAGTAAAAAGATTAAGCCCCTATTTGGAAGACAGTTCTCTTAGTTTTCTGTAAATCTTGTGAACAGAGGCGTAATTACCCTTTATTCCTTGTAACAACTTGAAAATCATGGTAAATTCCTGATTTATAAACATTCCAGTTGAGATTTTTTTTTTTTTTTTTTTGGTATTAAGAATCGAACTCAGTACCTTGCGCTTGCCCAGCAGGCACTTACTCCACTTAGCTATCTCCCAGCTTCCAGTGGAGAGAATTTTTAAAGATGTGAACATTCGTAGATGCAAACAAATCCCAAAAGTAGCTATAGTTCAGGTTGGCCTTGAGCTTACTACATAGACCAGCGTAAACTTGAACTAGCTATGATCTTTCTGC
>NW_004524591.1:12624729-12635648 GCF_000260255.1 Octodon degus | reverse complement strand
CTGGGGAGATAGTTCAGTAGAATAAGCACTTGCCTGACAAGCACAAGGGCCTGAGTTCAATCTCCAGTTCTGCCAAAAAAAAGAGAAAAGATCCTCATTGTTGTAATAACAGTTTTATTCAGTTAGGATAGAAATTTTTTTATTTTTTCCTTTTTTTTCAGACAGTCTTTTACTTTGTGGTTCAGGTTGACCTTGAACTCACTATGTTGTACAGTGTCATAGCTATTTTCATTGCTGCTAAATGAAGAGAGGTTTATTTTGGTTCATGGTTTGTGGAGGTTTCAGTCCATGGGTGCCTGGCTCTGAGGCAGGACAGTATAGCAGAAGAGGAAGAGCTCATAGCATGATAGGCAGAAAACTGCAAGCCTTCTTTCTTTTTTTTTCTTTTTTTTTTTTTTTTGTACCAGGAATTGAACTCAGGACCTTGTGCTTGCCAGGCAGATGCTTCTGCAACTGGGTTACATCCCTGGCACTTTCTCTTTTTATTCCATCTGGGCTACAAGCCTATTGGTTGGTGCCACTCACACCAGGGTGGATCTTCCCTCTCAGTAAGTCCATTGTTTTTTTTTTTTGCGGAGCTGGGGATTGAACTCAGATCCTTGCGTTTGCCAGTCAAGTGCTTATCCTACTGAGCCGTCTCCCCGGCCCCCAGTAAGTCCATTGTTCACACCTAGAACTGTGCTAGACCAATCAGTAGACTGATCCAGGATTGTACACAGGATGCAGTCGCTTCAGAAAAGCCCCACCTATGAGTGTATGCATCTTGGGTTGTGGGGCAGAACCATAACATCCGGGCTGGCCTCAGACTCAGCAATTCTAACTGAGCATCCTGAGTGCTGGGATTACAAGCATAGGCTGCTGTACCTGGCTCGAAATCATATTTTTTACCCAGCATGATTTATTTATTTATTTATTTATTTATTTGCGGAACCGGGGATTGAACTCAGCCCCTTGGGCTTGCCAGGGAAGTGCTTATTCTACTGAGCCATCTCAGCCCCCTACCCAGCAGGATTTAGATATCAAACATCTTATACCCTTTCTGGATCTCGTTGCTTTGGGAATTTAGGGTTGTTAGTGGCTATAATTCTTAAAAATTAGTTGAAGCAGAGATGGATGCTAATTGCTTCTATGGATGTGGGTAGACTAAGGTTAAGAGCACTTGGGTCAGTCTTGCTGTTCTGCTGACAGCCTGTGACCATCTGAAAGGCTGTTTTTACAGGCCTCAGTAGGGATGCCCATCACAGGCCTTGTGATGGACTTCGCACGCAGAATCTGGCTCAGGGACAGCATGCTGTTTCAGTTGATCTAGGTTCATCAGTCCTTCCAGTTCATGAAAGCTGTTAATCTTTCTTTTCTTTTTTTGTATTTTAGGGAAGGGTCTGCAGGGTATTCAGGGTCTCACTATTGGACTCATAGTGATCCACCTGTTTACAGCTTCCCAAGAGCTGGGATTACAGGCATGTGCCACAACGCCAAGTCTCAATTGCCGTCTCAGTGTGCTGCGGGGGTGGGGCCAGCGGGGCAGGCCTGATTCATTTCTTATCAACTTAGGTTTTCCGGGCCGGGGAGATGGCTCAGTGGAATAAGTGCTTCCCTGGCGAGCGCAAGGGCCTAAGTTCAATCCCCAGTTCTGCCAAAAATAAAAAAACAAAAAAACAAAAAAACCCTTAGATTTTCCTTTTTTTTTCTTTTTTTGTGGTATTGGGGATCAAACTTGGGACCTCGCGCTTGCCAGGCAGGAACTTATAGTGCTGGGCTATCTCCCTGACTCCTGATTTTCCTTTTTTTTTTTTTTTTTTAATATAATGAGTAGCTGTACCAAAAACAGTTTAAGCCGGGGTGTTGTCTCAGTGGTATAAGTACCTGCCTAGCAAAAACAATTTAAATATAGTTCTATATGTTTTTCTTTGTTTTCTTTTGCATAATAACATTGATGCTTCTAGTAATTCAATTTTTAGATGAGCAAACACATATTGTATAAAATCTTGTTCTTAAACTGTGTGTAGAAAGTTTTGGTTTTGAAGTTTAATTAATTTCTCCTCTTCACAAACATTTTAGCCTACTTTGGGGATAAAGGACTATTTTCTCACCTGGATTTGGAAGCAGTCGCCGATCACAGACAACATGGAAGGTGTGCACTCTGGCTGTTATAAGAAATGGGACGTCATTCGGTTGTTCACCAGTTGGATGGCACAGGGCTTTGACTTCTCAGATGTGTCTGACTGAGTGGAACCTCTGCTGACTTATTTATGATAGACTATCAAAATAAATATTTTTAACAGTGTTAAGTCTTGAGTCTTTTTTGAATTGAACATATTAGGGACTATAAGGTAAAAATTAAGCCTTGTATTACTTTTTTTTTTTTTTTTAATCTTTATTTATTTGGTACGTGTCATGTGGTGCTGGGGATCGAACCCAGGTCCTTGTGCTTGCCAGGCAGGCACTTAGACCACCAAGCTATCTCCCCAGCCCTTGCATTACTTTTTCAAAACAGGGAAGCTGTGTGTGGTTGCCTAGATGCTGCCTTAAAAAAGCATGACACTTTCAAGCTAAGTCCTGGCCATTCACTTAACAGGTATATTCTGGTGTCCCTTAGCAGTGAATTAATAACTCCCCCAGGGATGTTCTAAAATATAAGATTAGAGATAACTTTCATTTTGTGACACAGTGGGCTGTTTCACAGCATTGAAATAAAGTTCTTAAAAAGAAATGGGTTTTGTTGTCTTTGGTGCTAGGAAACTGGAGTGACCTTGGGGAATTACGGATTTGATTAATGTACAAGTAGGTTAAACCTATCTTAGGATATTCCTCAATGATGTTAGCAAACTAAAGCTAATCAAACAAGAACTCATGGACTACACAGCATGTCAGCACTTTATCTTCTCAGGTAAAAAAAGGACAATTAATTAATGGGAACCAGTTTCCAGCTCTAGATTCTAGTTCCTGGTCCTTACCCTATATTTTAAGCCTACTTTACTAGTTTTTTTCTGACAAAACTTTATTTTCTTAGTTTGGGAGATGTAATCAGTGAAGGCTTACAGGACCAGATGAGAATTCTCCTGTTTTCAGCCTCCCAAGTGCTGGGAATATAGGCATGCACCATCACACCTATTCTTTTTTTTTTTCTGGAACCGTGGATTGAACTCAGGCCCTTGCGCTTGTCAGGGAAGCACTTAGTCTATTGAGCCATCTCCCCGGCCCCACCACACCCATTCTTAAAATGGCCCAGTCTTAGTGCACCCCCAGGGGTGGGCCCAGCATGGCAGCCCGGGGGTCGAACCTCCAACCCCTGCGTCTGTCTAAGCAGGCATTGTAATCCGCTGAGCTATTTGGCTGGCCCAATTACCAAATTTTTGTTTTGAACTCAGACCTTTGTGCTTGACAAGGAAGCGCTTATTCTACTCAGCCATCTCCCTGATCCCTAGAAAGTTTTTTTTTTTTTTAAACAGTTTTATTTTTATTTTTATTTATTTGAGAGAGAGAGAGAGAGAGAGAGAGAGAGAGAGAGAGAGAGAGAGAGTGTGGTGTGTGTGTGGCCAGCTCAGCCCACCAGGGGGCGGGGCTGGCTGGCATGTGGTGCTGGGGGATTGAACCGCGGTCCCTGATGCTTTGCCAAGCTTGTTCTAAGTAGGTGCTTTAGACCACTGAGCCATCTCTCCAGCCCCCCTAGAAAGTTTTTTTACCCAAAATTTTTTTCTTTGATTTTTAAATGTAAATTGCCTCTCTGCTATTGAAACATTTTCTCAAGTTCTGTTACTTTTGCCATAGAGACAATGAGGACGAGTCTAAGAGAGCTTTATTTTAAATGGAAATTTTTCAGAGCTCAATGCAGGAAGCCTTTTTGGTAAGCACTTAATATAATTGCTTCAACATCTCTGAATCTAGATATGTATGATTATGCTTTAAGGCAGTTTTTTTTTTTTAATTTTTTTTATCCATTTATTTATTTAGTGTGTGTGTGGCCAGCTCAGCCCACCAGGGGGCGGGCTGGCTGGCATGTGGTGCTGGGGGATTGAACTGCAGTCCCTGTGCTTTGCTAAGCTTGTTCTAAGTAGGTGCTTTAGACCACTAAGCCATCTCACCAGCCCCAAGGCAGTTTTAATATTCAATAAAATTACTTAGGCAGTTTTTATATTCAATAAAATTACTTAAGTTGATCATTCTCCCTCCAGCATTCCTTTTTGCAAAGTGGAGTCTTGCAGGGAATTTTTATTAATTTTTTGGTGTATACTTTCTGCCTGTTGTTCAGGATTGCTGAGAATTGAGTAAAGATGTGGATGTCTATTTTGGTGAAATGTGCTCCTTTAGGAGTTACCTTATAGCTGTCTACAGAAGACTAAAGTGAGGAATACAGTATTACACTCACATGAGAAAGCTAAGGAACAAAGTTTAAGCCCTTGTTGAGATAGTGTATACTTTAATATGTGACTATTTTTGCAGCTTATGACATGTTTGAAACTATTTTACTGAATTTTAGGTTTTAGAACAGTATAACCCAGTTAGACGTGGTGTGTATTTTATGTTAGACTCTGGAGAGGCTTTGGAATTAAAACTACTGGGTAGCTGGGAGTGTAGCTCAGTTGTGCAGCACTTGCCTAGCATATGTGAGGCCCTGGGTTCAGGCTCTAGTCACGCACACACACACACACACACACACACACACACACACACCCCTATCCACCCACCCCTGACCGTGCTTTGCTTAGGGAAAATTATCCATGACTGCCACTTTTTTTTTTTTTTTCTTCCCGGAACCAGGGATTGAACTCAGGCTCTTGCGTTTGCCAGGGAAGTGCTTATTCTACTGAGCCATCTCCCCGGCCCCTCACTTGATTCTTAGAAGCTTTAGTGAAGCTAAATTTTCAGGTTCCACAAAAAGAGGAATAATGCTTGTTTCAAGGTGTTACTTTCTAATCGAGACTTTTTTTTCTTTTAATCCCTGACTGGCTAACATCACAGGCAAACTTGTTAGAAGTGCATATATTCAGTTCTCACCACAGACCTTCTGAATCGCAGAGGTAGCTAAGGCTGCAAAGGTGGATATGTTTCTTTGATGACAGGGTCAAATTAGAAGGTTGGTTCCAATGGATTTTAGGGTCATGGCCTGCCTTGCCTCCACCTCAGTGAATACCCGTTGCTTTTTTGTCTTCATTTCTTGTTGCTGGGACATAGTGCTGGACACCAAGTTAAAGAAGAGGCTTATTTGGCCGAAGCTTGTGTGGAGGCTTCTGTCCATAGTTGGCTGGCTCCAAGACAGGGTGGCGTGGCAGAGCACAAACATCTCAAGGTGTGATGATGAGAAGCAGAGTGACTAGGGGCTGGGGAGAGAGTGCCCCATCTCTTCTAGCCAAGCTGCCCCTCCCAACTTACGTAGCTATAAACTCATCAGTGGACTCATCCATTGCTGATTATCACTCCCCCAGGATTCAGTCAGCTTCCCAAAGCCCTGTCTATAATCATATAAGGCCTAGAGGAAATATGTAAACCCTAACACTTTTCCTACAAAATATACATTTTATTTTTATTTTTTTTCCATAATTTTATTGAGAAACAAAATACACATTTTTGGGAAGTCTGAAATTTCTGAGATGCTTTCTAGTAACTTTTTTTTTTTTTTTGTATTTTAGGGAAGTGTCTACAGGGTGTTCAGGGACTACTAGAACTACTACTAGATCGGACTCCTAGAGATCCGCCTGTTTACAGCCTCCCAAGCGCTGGGATTACAGGCGCGCACCACCATGCCCAGTCTCAATTGGCATCTCAACATGCCCTAGGGGCGGGACTGGCACAGCAGGCTGGGGGATTGAACCTGGCCCCTGTATTCATAGTAACTCCTGGCTGCTAAGTGAGTCTTTTTTTGTTGTTGTTGCAGAACTGGGGATTGAACTCAAGACCTTGTGCTTGCCAGGCAAGTGCTTATTCTATTGAGCTATCTCCCCAGCCCCTGCTAAGTTAGTCTTGCCCAGTTTGCCTATAGTTATAAACCAAGGATCTGAGAAGTTTCTACAGATTCATCACAAGATGCATGTTTTGAGACAGGGTCTCATCATGAATTCAGTGTGGAGCCCAGGCTGGCTTTGAGCTCCACTCACAGCGATCCTATATCAGTCTCCCAAATGCTGGAGTCACAGGTGTGCACCTCCCCACCTGGCTTTGATGCATTATTTTATTTTGTATTTTAGTAAGGGTCTGCAGGATCTCACTACATAGATTGGACTCATAGTGATCTGCTTGTGTTCAGCCTCCCAAGCGCCGGGATTACAGGTGTGTGCCACCATGCCCAGTCTCAATTGCCCTCTCACTGCAAGCCGGGGATCGAACCCTGGCCACTGTGCGTGCTTAAGCAGGTGTATAATCTGCTGAGCTATTTGGTCAGCCCTTTTGATGCATTTTTGAGTGAGGTTTACGTATGCTAGAAATGGGCACTGCTCGGAGGGAGGCAGAAGTGTGTTTTCGAGGTTGTAACTAGAGATGCAGGTAAGTCGCATGAAAGCAGATAGTAGGGATTCTAGAATGGTAAAAGAATGCCCTCGACGCAGTGCCGATTGATTATTAGTTAAAAACAGCTTAGCTTCAAGTATATATTGTTAGAACTAGCATAAAACTTTGTGAGTGCTGTCTCAATATTTTTTATTAGAAATTCTGTGACATGCATTTACCCTCTTTGAAGAATCACTTCTCCTGTGATATAATAGGTAGTGAATATATTTAATGGGCTGCTTCTCCAATTTTTTAATTTTTTGCTGTATGGATCATGTGAATAATTGAAAGAGGGGAAATAAAGCACCTAAGAATTAAGAGTCATGTGGGTCAAGAATGTAGGGTTCTTATTCTCATTTTTAAAAAAATGTAGGATTGGTGGAATAAGGGGTGGAGACATTTTCACTGTCATCCTTATTTTCCTTGTTATTTTGGCTTTTTGAGACAGGGTAGGTGAGGACAGTTCTTGCTATGTAGTTCAGATGGGCCTTGTACTCGTGTAGCCCTGGCTGTCCTTGAACTCATGATACTCCTCTTACCTCAACCTCTGCTGCGATTACAGATGTATACTGTTACACCTGGCTAGGTTTTTTTATTGTTGTTTTCTGTCCTATGGTGAACCTATTTGATAATTTGTTACTTTCAGATAATTGTATTGCAATTACCTAGTTCTTCAGTTGTCTAGTTCTTTTTATTTTTTTAATGTCGTTCTTGAAAAAAAAGATTCCATTTCTCTGTTACGTTACATTTCTTCATTCTTATTTACTCCTATTTAACATACTAATGTTGAAGTCTTTTCTGCAAACTCCAAAATGGCAGTTCACCTCTGTATGTACTTCCATCTCTTGACTATTAGTCATTTTAACAAGTTCTTGTGTAATAAGCTTTTCATGCTAAGTACAGTAACTAGTACTTTTAGGCGTTCTGGGTTCTGGTATCATTTCCAAGAAAAGTGGTGAATTCTGTTCCTTATAAAAGTTCAATTACTGGCAGATTACCTTAGTTATTTTATTGTATTTTTTTATGAGCAGAATATATTTATGGAGAGAAAGAAAGCTCCTGTCCAAGAGAGGGACAGGAGGGGGGTCTGAGCAGATAGTTCCCCCGTATTTTTTGTTTTTTGAGACAGCGTCTCAGTGTGTAGTTTGGGCTGGCCTTGAACTCACATATATCCTGCCTCATCCTGCCAAGTACTGGGATTACAGGGGTGTGCCATCATACCCAGCTCTTAGTTTGGATGAAAATTGGGCGTTGGCTTTGCTACGGTAGGTTTATTTTAGCCTTGACCTCATTATTACTAGGGTAACTGGATTTAATAATAAAAGTATTTTTATTCCTAAGCATGAGGTTCTTCTGCTTTTTTGTTTTGGTGACACATCTGTAGTCTTGGAGTTTGTCAGCATTCTCCTATTCTCGGTTGCAACTATAGGACTCTAGGACTGTGTAGACACTGAAATTTGTGCCCACCTCTCCAGTTTCCTAGAAGCGATTTTCTGCTAAGTCTTGGAATCTCACCCCATGATTGTACAGCCTATAGTTAAGGACCTGGGAAGAATCAAGATGTCTTTGTCTGTGTCTGTGTGTCTGTGTATCTGTGTCTTTCTGTCTGTCTGTCTCTTTCTCAGGGTCTTGCTGTGTAGTTCAGGCAGGTGTTGGACTTAACTATGTAGTTCAGCTTGGCCTTGAATGTGTGATCCTCCTGAGTGCTGAGATTACAGGTGTGCACCACCACACCCAGTGTGAGAATTTTTATTAAATCCAGGGGTTCTTTCTCTGGAGTTCTGGGCAGTTCCCTCTTCTCTAGCCCTTGATCTGAGAGTCTTACCTGCGCCGGGGAGATGGCTCAGTGGAATAAGTGCTTCCCTGGCAAGCACAAGGGCCTGAGTTCAATCCCCGGTTCTGCCAAAAATTAAAATAAAAAAAAAAAAAAATCCCTTGAGAGTCTTACCTGCAATGGCAATCTTAAGCTGAAGTCTGTGTTTTCTTTGCCCTATGAGAATGCAACTTCTTGTTCAGGTAGAACTTCCTAAGCAGGGTGAAAATGAATTTCACTTTATTTCCTTCCTTTCAAGGGTCCTAGGTCTGTTTTGATTGTTGACCAAGGCTTAAAGCTTGTTGCTTAATATGCTGAAGGTTTCACTTTTTTGAATGCTTGCATGAAATTCTATATGCTACCTAGAAAAATTCAATGAACAGGAATTTGAATAGAAAATAATTTATTATGTTCCATTGTGGAGCACTAGGGATAAGTAGGTTTTAATGTGTTTTGTTCTGTTTATAGTAGGAGGTTAAGTCTAATACCACCTTTTCTCTAGTGTAATATTTTATTTTTTTAACTGAGAATTGTCATCAAGAAATGGAACTGGTTTATGTGCTTTGCTTAATTTTTTTTCTTTTTCTTCCTTTTTTGTGTTATATTTTTAAGTAAAAAGGAACTTTACAGAGTTGATGTGGGTGGATTGCTAGATTGTTAAAATTCCTAAGTGCTTTGAAGTGCACTCCCACAAGTTATTTTACATTGAAAAGTCTCCATAAAATGATTAATTTCTTTTTCTTAACATGACTCCATCTGAAAGGCTGTAGCTATAGGCAACTCAGCGTATCAATCATTTTTAGATTTTTAGTTGTTTTTTTTTCCTATTAACTTCAGGTATAGAAGAAAAGTATAGTATTATGGTTTGAATGTCTGTGTCAGAAAATATCTAAGATATGTATCAATCTAAAAATTATGGCAAATGAAATATGTCTAATACAGCATTTTTTAAATACAACAAATTAGGACATGTAATGAGAAATTTAAGTGTCATTTTAAAGACTACTTATGTTTTGAATTAAGTATGTTAATTCCAGGAACTCACACCTTTGGAAATGACTGTAAATCGTGGAGCTTCCTGTGTCCTGGATATGGGATCATTTAAGACTGTTTAGAATTGCCATTAGCTTGCCGTTGTATATTGGAAAGCGCCAACTACAACTTTTTCTGCAAAAGCAGGAGAACCTCAAGAGATTATTGTGTAGAAGTCTCCTGGCAATAAACTCACCTGAGACCTTCTATGGCAGCTTCTGAGAAGGCTGCCAGTGAGCTCTACCTCCTGGTATTTACCGCTTATACAGTATTCATTTGCTAGGGTCACTTTCCCAAAGTACTATAAACTGGGTGGCTTAAGCCACATTAATGTGTTTTCTCATACATGTGGAGGCTGGAAGTCCAAAGTTAAAGTGTGGATTGATTTGGCTTCTCCTAAGGCTTCTCTCCTTGGCCTGTAGTAGCTAGCTGTCTTACGGTGTCCTCAGATAACCTTTCCTCTGTGCTCATACCTTCCTGCTATCTCTTCCTTCTCTTTTTGAAGGTGCTACTCATAGTGGAGTAAAGCCCACCCATATGACCTCATTTAATCGTACTGCCTTTTTAGAAGCTTTATCACTAAATGCAGGACATTCTAAGGTAAGCTAAAATTTCAACATATAAATTTTAGAATTACTCAGTTCAGTCTGAGACTGGGTCTTTCTGTATGGTACAGGCTGGCCTTAAACTCCGTATGTAGTCCAGGCTAGTGTCAACTTGCCACTCTCCTGCATTGACTCCTGAGTGGTGAGATGGCTGTCTTGTTTAACAGTGCCCTCTTGTAATTTCCTCCTCTTGAGTGTAGGATAGATCTAGTGATTTGCTTCTAATGAATCAAGTATGTTAAAAATGATGATATGACACTTTTATTTAGTGGAACCAGGGATTGAACTCAGGCCCTTCTGCTTGCAAGGCAAGTGCTTATTCTATTGAGCCATCTCCCCAGCTCCTGATATGACACTTTTGATATCTACATACAAAATACTGACTTCCTACATGTTCAGTCTTCCTTTCTCTCTGGCACTTGCATCTTTGTGGTGAAACATGGAAGCTGCCACATTCTCTGTGGAGAGACTCCAATAGCAAGGAACA
Source organism: Octodon degus (assembly GCF_000260255.1). Taxonomy (NCBI): domain Eukaryota; kingdom Metazoa; phylum Chordata; class Mammalia; order Rodentia; family Octodontidae; genus Octodon; species Octodon degus. Next base: position 12,625,231 of record NW_004524591.1, on the reverse strand, counting down.
GAGAGTGCCCTGCAGCCAGCAGGAAACAGGCTCTCAGTCCAACAGCTCACCAAGAATTCCTGTCAGCCACTTGTGTGCTTGAGAGCAGAGCCCTGCCTCTAGGGCCTTAATATGCCTGAAGCTATGACTGACAGCCTGATTATAGTCTGGCAAGAGACATGACCAGTGGACACAGCTGCCCTTGGATTTCTGACTCATAGAAGCTGAAATAATACATGTTGTTTTAAGCTTTTGAGTTTTGTGATTTGTTACATGGCATTAGATAACTAATGTACCCTCATTATTGTTGAGAACAAAGAGTAGTTACCACTCATTATGTGTGGCATAATGCTACTTTTTCTTATATATTGTCTCCTTTTAAAAAATATTAGTACATATTTATCATACATATTGATCACTTTCATCTATCCCTCCTTTTTTTCTTTTTGGCGAAACTGGGGATTGAACTCAGGCCCTTGCACTTGCCAGGGAAGCACTTATTCCACTGAGCCATCTCCCCTGC
>NW_004524591.1:12621853-12624629 GCF_000260255.1 Octodon degus | reverse complement strand
TTGTATTTAGTACATGGTCTCACTACACAAATCGGACTTGTAGTGATCCTGTTGTTTTCAGCCTCCCAAGTGCTGGGATTACAGGCACGAACCACCACGCCTACTTTCAGTCTCCTGTCTCAGTGTGTATGGGGGGGGCAGCATGACACACCAGGGTTCGAACTTCTGACCCCTGTGTCTGCCTAAGCAGGCGCTTTAACATGATGAACTATCTGGCCAGCCCTATCTCCTTTAATTCTTGTAACAATCTTTATCCTCAGTTTATCAGGTGGGAAGTGGATTTAAAGAAGTTAGATAATACCATCTACATCTTATACCTAAAAAGTGCTAAAACAGTATTTGATCCTATAGGTTGACTCTAGACCTTGTGTCAGGACAGGATACATAATTTGTGGAACCCTGTGGGAAAACATTTGAACCCCTTATTCAAGTATTGCTTAGAATTTGAAGATGGTGACATCAGAGTATTAGACCAAGATTAGGGCTCTGGGCCAGGTGTGGTGGTACATACCTATGTGCACAGCAAATGGGAGGCTGAGGTAGCAAGCTTGCTGGGCATTCCTTTGAGGCCAATCGGAACTGCAAAGTGAAACCCTGTCTCAAAAAGACAAACAAACTGGGGCTGGTGAGATGGCTGAGTGGTCTAAAGCACCTACTTAGAACAAGCTTAGCAAAGCACAGGGACCACGGTTCAATCCCCCAGTACCACATGCCAGCCAGCCCCACCCCCTGGTGGGCTGAGCTGGCCACACACACACACACACTAAAATAAAATAAAAACACTTAAAAAAAAACAAAACCAAACAAACAAACAAAAAATGAGGATGAGGGGCAGAGCTATAGCTTAGCAGTACAGCACCTGCCTGGCAAGCACGAGGGTCTAAGTTTGATTCCTGGTATCCTCACCTGCACAAGAAGAATGTATTTGTACACCTGGGCTCTAGGATTTGTGTTATATTTTATATCTAAAATGTCCCACAGGGCTGGTGAGATGGCTCAGTGGTCTAAAGCACCTACTTAGAACAAGCTCAGCCAAGCACAGGAACCGTGGTACAATCCCCCAGCACCACATGCCAGCCCGCCCCGCCCCCTGGTGGGCCAAGCTGACCACACACACACACACACACACACACACACACACACACACACAAATAAATAAAATAAAAAAAAAAAGTCCCGCAAAGCCTCATGCACTCATAGTTGAGGCTTTTGGGAGGAGGCTGGATAAATGAGTGGGTGATAATTACCACTGTCTTAGTCCATTGATGGGTTTATAGCTGGGTTTGAGGTTAGCAGGTGAAGCCTGGTGGGAAGAGGTGACTCCCTGTGAGCGGCCAGAGAGGTGTACTGTGTGTCATGTATATCGTGTACTTTTGCTTCTCTTCATCCTGTTGTGTGCTCTTGCCTCCATGCCATGAACTGTTTTCTGCATGGCCCTCTGCCATGCTGCCCTGCCTTGGGGCCAGCCAACTATGGAGTGAAACCTCTACAGACTGTGAGCCAAAATAAACTATTCTTCCTTTAACTTCTGGTGTAGAGTATTATGTATCAGCAATGAATAAGGTAACTGAGATACCTTGCCAGATAGTTTATACTAACTGTGATTTTTTGATGAACAGCTCACCCCCCCTCACCTGAGAGCCTGGGTCATCTATCAATTTGACTTTCTAGGGTCTTGAAACTGTGTTCAAGGTCAGTCATGTGGACACTGGAAAAACCAGTATACCAGCTCTTGGATGAGCTTGCTTCCTTTCGTTTCTTTTTTTTTGGGGGGGGGGTGTGGGTACCAGGGATTGAACTCAGGACCTTGCACTTGCCAGGCAAGGGCTTATTCTACCGAGCTATCTTCCTGGCTGGATGAGCTTTCATAGTAGGGAACACTTCACACATGCTGTCAACATAATTGCTGGAAGAATTAAACACTGTCTACTGGGAGAACCACTAGAAGCTTGCACCAGGGTTCTCCTAGACTCCACCCCAGTTACCTTTTTCTTTATTGATCTTAAATTGCATATCTTCCTGGTCAGAAACCATAACAGCAAATATAACAGCTTTTGAGTTCTATGAGTCTTACTTATGGAGCATGAGGGTGACTTTAAGGTCCCTCCCCCCAGCATTTTCCCATCACATTCTTTCAGTATTTTAAATATCTCACTCTTGCTTGCATAGTTATTGAAGGTAAGTGTGATGTGCTGGCTCAAAGCATGCATAACTTTATTTTATTTTATTTTTTTGTGGAACCGGGGATTGACCTCAGGCCCTTGTGCTTGCCAGGGAAGTGCTTATTCTACTGAACCATCTCCCCGGCCCCTCACATAACTTTATTTTTAAAAAAGTGTTTGAGCTCATTTCTATTATTTCAAGTTTTATGTAAGTACTAGGTTTTAAAATTCTTTGTATTTTGGACAAAGTCTTGTCATGTAGTTCAAGCTGGCCTGGACTCATCATGCCATTCAGGCTGGCTTCAAACTCAGTGATTCTCATGCCTTGGGCTCCAGAGTCCTATGATTACAGGCATGCATAATCACAGCTGGGTAAAGCATGTATGCACTTTAAAAACTTGCAGAAAAATTAAAATTCCTTTTCCTGTGAAGTTATTATGAAATAAGCAACCAGGTATTGTTTTGTGGGGGACATATGTTTAATACAGTGGCTTTTTTTTTTTTTTTTTGGTGGAACTGGGGATTGAACTTAGGCCTCTGCACTTGCCAGGCAAATGCTTATTCCACTGAGCCATCTCGCTACTTTGGCTTATTATAATTTTAATATCTGTTAA
>NW_004524591.1:12615691-12620691 GCF_000260255.1 Octodon degus | reverse complement strand
ATGAGCTTTCATAGTAGGGAACACTTCACACATGCTGTCAACATAATTGCTGGAAGAATTAAACACTGTCTACTGGGAGAACCACTAGAAGCTTGCACCAGGGTTCTCCTAGACTCCACCCCAGTTACCTTTTTCTTTATTGATCTTAAATTGCATATCTTCCTGGTCAGAAACCATAACAGCAAATATAACAGCTTTTGAGTTCTATGAGTCTTACTTATGGAGCATGAGGGTGACTTTAAGGTCCCTCCCCCCAGCATTTTCCCATCACATTCTTTCAGTATTTTAAATATCTCACTCTTGCTTGCATAGTTATTGAAGGTAAGTGTGATGTGCTGGCTCAAAGCATGCATAACTTTATTTTATTTTATTTTTTTGTGGAACCGGGGATTGAACTCAGGCCCTTGTGCTTGCCAGGGAAGTGCTTATTCTACTGAACCATCTCCCCGGCCCCTCACATAACTTTATTTTTAAAAAAGTGTTTGAGCTCATTTCTATTATTTCAAGTTTTATGTAAGTACTAGGTTTTAAAATTCTTTGTATTTTGGACAAAGTCTTGTCATGTAGTTCAAGCTGGCCTGGACTCATCATGCCATCCAGGCTGGCTTCAAACTCAGTGATTCTCATGCCTTGGGCTCCAGAGTCCTATGATTACAGGCATGCATAATCACAGCTGGGTAAAGCATGTATGCACTTTAAAAACTTGCAGAAAAATTAAAATTCCTTTTCCTGTGAAGTTATTATGAAATAAGCAACCAGGTATTGTTTTGTGGGGGACATATGTTTAATACAGTGGCTTTTTTTTTTTTTTTTTGGTGGAACTGGGGATTGAACTTAGGCCTCTGCACTTGCCAGGCAAATGCTTATTCCACTGAGCCATCTCGCTACTTTGGCTTATTATAATTTTAATATCTGTTAATTATTACTAACATGTTAGATGATATTCTAAAGAAGTAAGATTCTGCTCCCCCCCGACAGTTTCAGCCACGTTTTATTTATTTATTTGTATTTTAGGGAAGGGTCTATGGGGTGTTCATGGTCTCACTATTAGATCGGACTCGTGGTGATCTATCTGTTTACAACCTCCCAAAAGCTGTGATTACGGGTGTTTGCCACCATGTGCAGTCTCAATTGCTGTCTCAGAGCGCTCTGGGGGCTAGCCTAGTTCATTTATTTTGTTTTATTTTTTTTCGGAACCGGGGATTGAACTCAGGCCCTTGCGCTTGCCAGGGAAGCGCTTATTGCACTGAGCCATCTCCCCGGCCCCTTAGCCTAGTTTTAAATTGAGTACTTAGTCCAGATGGTGTTGGACTTGTAGTGCTCCTCCTACCTCAGCCTGAGAGCTAGGGTTACAGGTGTGTGCCACCACGCCTGGCAAGCCTCATCCTTGTTGTAAATTGGCCATTGCTCTGTGTTGTGCCTATCTTTGTTCTTTCAAGTTAGTGGAGTGAATAACTTTTTTTTTTTGCGGAACCGGGGATTGAACTCAGATCCTTGCATTTGCCAGTCAAGCGCTTATCCTACTGAGCCATCTCCCTGGCCCCGTGAATAACTTTTGTGAAGTGAGGATGTGATATGCACCAGCTATTTTCCTGGAGGATACCTGGAAATATCAGCAAGATAAATTTTGCATCATGCAGAATGATTGAGAGTGAGCCACAAGCAGAGCGTGATATGCCGATGCCTTTGGGCATACATGTTTTAAGCATAATGCAATTTGTAAAACATTACAGTATTAATGTTTTTTTTAAATGAAAAGCAGATATTAGTCTAGAGAGGTTGCTCAGAGGTAGCACTGTTGGCTGGAATGTGCTAAGCCCTGGATTGGATCTCTAGCATTATCCTCCTCCCCTCCCCAAAAAGTAGATGAAGTATTTGCTGACTGAATGTAAATGCTGTTTTCCCTCTGAAATGTACCTACTCAGATGCTAAAGTAATTCTACCATGCTCCTACTTATGTCCTGTTCCAGAAATCAGCAGGAAATGCTCTTTGTATAACTTCATTTTACTGTATCAATCTTTTCTTAGATTGATAAAGAACTAGATTAATTTGAGCTCATAATTTCCTTCTCATACTTTTCTTTGGTTCCTGTAGAATGAAGTGATAATATGGGGCACTTTGTCTTCAATTCTATGTGTTTGTTCCTTGTAATTCTTTCTTCTGGCCTGCAGAATCATATAAAAGATTTATTTAGCTCATAGCCTTGGGGGCTCAAGAGGATGGTAGTGGCCTTAGCTCAGCCCTAAGCTAAGATGAGAGCTATCTGGGCTATCACATGATGGTGGAAGTCTGTGTAATGAGAGTTCATGTCACAAAACTGAAAACCAGCTGTGAGTGGGGCCAGGTTCAGGCTTATAACATAACCTTTTCTTATTTATTTATTTATTTGTTACAGGGTCTTGCTACACAGTTCAGACTTGTAGTGATCCTCCTATCTCAGGGTCCCCAGGGTCGGATTACAAGTGTGCATCATCACACCCAGTTTTAGTGGCTGGCATGGCGCTTTCAGAGTTCTGGGGCTGGCATGGCATGTGGTACTGGGGATTGAACCTTGGTCCTTGTACTTGTAGGCAGGTGCTTAGACAACTGAGCTATCTCCCCAGCCCCTAATACAATCTTTTTATAAAAATTAACCAGAGTTCCAGGAGAAATACCATCTACTCAGAGCCCTTTTGTAGTATCCAATAACTAGAATGACAGAAGAATGGAGAGTCAGACATCAGTCTGTCTGGTAAGTGACTTTTTTCAGATGAAGGGTACTTCCTTTCTCTATAATGACATTGAATATAATGAAGCCTGGCTTCTCTTTAATGTTTAATGTGTGTATTTTGAGGCATACATGGGTGTTAGCTCAGGCGGGGTCTGTGGATTTGGGAAGTCTCAGCAGCGCACAGGTGTCCAGCAGGGGGAGTGGGAGAACAGCATCTGCCGGTGAAAAGGTCTGAGCTGCCAGTACCGCAGGGGCACGCTGCTCTTGCCTTAGCTGGCTTAGTGTGTGACTTGACTTTGACTTGTAATTCATGACAGTGCCTTTGCTTTCCTTTTCCTGTCCTATGTAATTTTATTACTGACAACTTGCCTTAGATGGATCAGGAATTGAATTTACAGAGAAACACTGTCTTTGAACCCTACAGTATCTCATATGGCAGATAGAGTGTAAAGTGACATGTTTTAAAACCTAATCTCAGAAAATATAATAGGACCTGAGTATTTATTATATAAAATCTTTTCTGGAACAAGGCTAGTCACAAATAAATTAATGGGAGACAATGTAGACCAGACCTTTCCTGGTATGCCACAGACAGTGAAACTGGATTCAGGAGGCAAAGAGTAGAAAGCAAATGGTGAATGTGGGCTAGGATAAAGGCACTGAAAAGCTAGGAGGTAGGCTGGTGAAGCCATGAGGGCCCCAATGTATGATGAACTCAGTGATCAAGCAGTTGGTATTGCATGCCTTGGGAGATAGGCACCATTAGGACAGAGGTGGCCAGGATACAATATGGCTGCAAGTTACGGCCAGCTGGGTAAGGGTGCAAAGGTGTATGAAGCTCAGCACTGCGGCTGGAGTTGGGCTCTGAATGAAGGAATAGGAAGCTTGGGCCTGGGATATGATGTTCAGCTTGTTGGAATGGGGGTAGTGGCATGTTATTGGAATGGAGGAGGGGAATTGTCATATCCTGAGAAGGTATGCTGATGCTGGTCAAAAGGGCAGCAGTGGGCACCTGAGGAAGATGGCACTAGGAAGAACATGGCGTGGTAGAATTTGGTGCAGAAGTTCTTCACTTTTGTTTTCAAACTGCCTCTCTACAATGCCTCTAAATCCCAGTTCCCCAAAATGCTTTTCTTCTAGTTGGCCATTATCCAATCCTATGTGGGAATGGCATAGTAAACTGTTGACAGATAACACATTTGTCCTTTGGTAGCGGGGGTGGAGGCAGTGGAATTTTAAATTCCAGAGCCACGAGAGTGCAGCTTTTGGCCAGCGCCTGGATGGAGGGAGCAGACGTACATACAACAGTGCCCCATACGCTATCTCACTGAGGAGGTATTTTGGGATAGGAAACTCTGCTTCATACCTCCTCAAGTGTGCATTGCTACATATCCTGATTATTCAGAAACCTGTCATCTGAAGCAAAGAAGTCCAAGACACTTGGATACCACCTGGACTTATTTCCAGCAAAGTCAGTTTCATTTTATGCTTCCTGGTCTTTAGCAGAAATACATTCTTCTCCTGGTTTGCTATAGGCCGGTGGTGGTGAACCTGTGGGATGTAGGCCATTTGAATCACTGACAACTCTAAAAGGTTTTCCATCACTGCTATAACCAAGGGGAAATGATTAAGTCCCTGTTCCTTGTATTTTGTACACTTCTGTTCCAGACAGATTCAGGCAGCCATGGGCTTGAGATTTTCTAGTGACCTGAGGAATAAGTCCAGTTGTTTAGAGGAAATGAAGCAACTATTTCAACATATGAGTTCCACATGATTTAGGAAGAGATGTTTCCAATAATTCATCCTCAAATAGTGAAACCATTAAGCATTTTTAGTTACGGATGTTAAATTAAGAAACTCACATAAACAAGACTTACCACTGTTGGCTTATCAAATCATGGTTTTGAGAAGTCAAAGTATTAAGAAAAAAATATCTTAATTAAAAACAAGTAGATAAATCTATTAAATTTTTGTGGTACCAAATTTCATGATATTTCTTGAAATGATATTTTCTCTAATTTTAAAAGTTGTAAATGCTCATTATAGGAAAAAAAACTTAGAAACATAAAAGTTAAAAAATAGTGGTTATGTCAACTATAATTTTACAAATAGCCACTCAATTGTTTTAGTGGAAATTTTTTGGCTTTAGTTTTCAGTGCATGTACTTAAACTTTTCACAATGAAGCTCCTACTACATAACCAACTTCACAATCTGCCTTTCATTTTTTTTTCTTTTTTAAAAAATTTTATTTATTTGTGTGTGTGTGTGTGTGTGTGTGTGTGTGTGTG
>NW_004524591.1:12604427-12605911 GCF_000260255.1 Octodon degus | reverse complement strand
AAAAAAAAAAAAAGAAGGGCATGCTAGTGGGGAGCAGATTTCCCTAGTCACATTTTCAACACAGACATTGGTGAAATCTGTATTGGAATTTTTGTGCATTGCAATGATGCCACAATTGCTACTGCTTCCCTAATGAGAAAAGAGGGAATGATCAGTAAGAAAGTAGAAGGACTCTTTCTCAGCCTATACCTCCAGAATTTTTAGAGGCTGAGGCAGCATGCCCAAGATGGTGGTACAGTCATCTGAAGGGGTTGGTGGGGATGGAGGGGAAGTGGCTATGACAGGCGCAGTGGTGGTAGCATGGGACCTAGGATAGGGGGAATGAGGTGGCTGTGGCTGGCCAGCAATAGAGTCAGGTATTACAGAAGCAACTTCCCCGTCTCTGCTTCTCTAGGCCATGCTGGGCATGGTGGTATGTGCCTGGGGTCCCAGGTATCCAGAAGACTGAGGTGAAAGGATCATTTGAATACAGAAACTATTTACATAGGCACTTCTGGCGTCCATTTTGGGAGTTCTGTAAGATATGTAAAAAGGACATCTTGCCCATTCCTGCCTATTGGCAGGTCTTTATCTTCATTTCAATATGCAGCTACAGGGGCTGCGAGATGGCTCAGTGGTCTAAAGTGCCTGCTTAAGCAAGCTTAGGAAGGCTCAGGGACCACAGCTTGATCCCCAGCACCACATGCTGTGCCAGCCTCACCCTCAGGCTGCACTGAGCCGGTCAAAAAAGGAAAAAGAAAAAAAAATATGCAGCTATAAGAGGTTGCAATAGAATAGGCTGTCAGAAATAGGGCAGCAGGAAAACCAGAATCATGGAGGATATGCTGCTGGGAACAAGACCTTATGTAGATCTTTACAACAATTAACTAATCCTGATGAAACATATGATCAGAAAAGTTTCATGATGAAATGGGTATGGGCTACATTTCCCAAAGAAGGTACTCTAGTTCTGTCCTTTTTGCATGGCTTACAGGGATCACAAGAGCCTTATGCTCAAATCCTTGCTAGATTTTAAGAGACAGTCTGCACCCAGAGTCCTCATTTACAAGTGGCTGAAATTGTAGTATAACATTTGGCCTTTGAGAATGCAAATAAGGATGGTAAAAGGCCCTTGGAGCAGTGAGGTCCACAAAGAATCTTGGAAATTATTTAAAAGCTTGTTGAAATGTAGGGACCCAATCTTATGAAAGTTCAAAATGTCATTTCAATTTGAAAGTTCAAAGTCCAAACTGTGTCATCTTACAGAGGGGGATCTCACAAATGCTGTTAGAAGAGAAAGGATATCTGCATCAGTAAGAGCAGGTATAGAGATGACTGAACTGTAGGCTACATGCAAGAGGATGACATGAAGTTGCTGAACTTCTGAAGAAAAAATAAAACACAGAAGAAAATATTTACTGTGAGTAAAAAGTTTTTATCTTTTCTGATTATTACAAGATATCTCTGTTAATTGACCTACAAAGTATTCTTTTTTTTTTTTTTTT
>NW_004524591.1:12600621-12603877 GCF_000260255.1 Octodon degus | reverse complement strand
CTGGCATGTGGTGCTGGGGGATTGAACCGCGGTCCCTGTGCTTTGCTAAGCTTGTTCTAAGTAGGTGCTTTAGACCACTGAGCCATCTCACCAGCCCCACAAATGCATCTTAAAAACATGTCAAAATCATTTATTTTTCTTCTTAATCTACTTTTCCAAGATGTCAGTAAGTACTTCCCTCATCTTTCTTCAACCAGAAATGTAGGCACCATCTTTAAATCTTTTTCTGTTTCATGCATTTCCTGAATTCTGGTTTTATTTCCTGAGAACTGTAATCCATTACTTTCCTTACAGTACAGTCTGCTTTCTGAATTTTACACTAGTTATTAAGTGCTTTAGCCTCCAGTCTTATCCCCCAGTCTAAGCTTTTTCTTCCTATGCAGTATGCAGAATGATCTCTCTCTAGCCCAATAGCACTTGGCCATCATGATAGGACTTGAGTGGAGGAGCTTTACTCAGTTGGCCCTGCAAGATGGATATTATATGGAGGGGTATGATTCGCAACCCCTAGTAATATTCTTTTTAGTTATAACAAACTGTATCATCATGTCTTCTCATATCAAGGAGATATTGAGGGGGTTACACATGAATGGATGAGAGATAAAGTCTTACTTACTTCAACCATTTCTAACAGGTTATAACAAGGCAATTATTCAGTCTTGATAGCTTAATACCTCCAGTCTTCCCTGAATCTGAGTCTGAATCTGAATTTGAATCTGAATCTGAACCTGAATCTGAATCTGAACCTGAATCTGAATCTGAACCTGAATCTGAATCTGAATCAAAGGGAAACTGTTGATGTGATTGTTATACCTCAGGTGTTTTTGTATGGGGGGGAGAGAGCGAGAGCGAGAGCGAGAGTGAGAGCGAGAGCGAGAGCGAGAGAGTGAGAGAGAGAGAGAATGTGTGTGTGTGTTCTTAGTGTTTGGTCTGTTTAATGATAATATCTGAATCTTATCAATTTTTTTCTTTTTTGAGACAAGGTCTCATGTGGTTCATTCTGGTTTTGAACTCACTAAGTAGCCCATACTAGCCTCAAGCTCATGGCAATCCCTCCTGCCTCAGCCCTGAGTAATGGGATTATAGTCATGTGCATCATGCCAGGCCCCTGAATGCCATCAAATTTGTACTTGTTGCTTTGTAGAAATTTCTCAATAACCTTGGGAATAAAGTTGTCCAAGTGGATGAATTCTTTGGAGACCTGAGGATTTATTTACTTTTTAAATTATATTTTATTAATTCAGTTAATACTACATAGTGATGGGGCTTGTTTTGGGAAGTTGGTTTTACATGCATTTAACATATTTTAATTATTTTCAATTCCATCCCCTTCATCCTTTGCCTCTCCATTCCCATTGTTCCACCCTCTCCATCCCTCAAAAGTCTTCCTCCTAGTTTCCTATCATTTCTACTTTATTTTTAATTAATTTATATATAGTTTTAGTTTTCCATGTAAGAGAAAGGCTTCTAGAGTGAGAATTGTCCTCCAAACCCTAGAAAAAGTAAGTCTTGTAGTGGGCCTCAATTTAGCTGTCCAGAGAGTCCTTGCTAAAGCTGTGTGCCTGACTGCAGCATAAGATCACTCACGGCTGTGGCTCCATAGTGCTGGTTGAGACTTGTGGCACGTCCTGATGTGGGTGGGGTGGGAGTGGAGTACATGCAGGTGTTTGTTTGTTTGTTTTGCAAGGACTCTTCTTTAGTACAGCCTACATTTTGTTATAGTTAATGCTCTATAAAACAAGTATTTTTTTAGAAGGCTTGGTGACTTTAGTTGTGTTTCATCCCAGAAGTTATCTATTGCTCTTTAAGTAACCCCTAATAAATTCATTTACTCACCAAATTGGACTTGTCCAAGTCATTTTTTTTTTCCTTTTTTTTTGTGGAACTAGGGGTTGAACTCAGGCCCTTGCTCTTGCCAGGGAAGGGCTTACTGCACTGAGCCATCTCCCCAGGCCAGTCTAAGTAATTTTTTAGATGATTGGTCTGATCTCACTTTGTCCAAATGGATGAATTCTTTGGAGAACTGAGGATTTATTTACTTTTTATTATATTTTATGAATGCAGACATTGCTTTGGAAAATTCACATAACACTTGGTACTCAAACAGCATTTCAGCAGGTACAAAGATGAGTCAGCTAGAGCATCCATAGGGAGTCCCAGCGTGGCCATCCTCCTTCGTGTAGAATGCATTGGTGTGCTTCCTAAAACCAACCAACCAACCAACCAACCAACCAACCAACCAACCAACCAACCAATCAACCAGCCAGACAACCAACCAGCCAACCAACCAACCAACCAACCAAACAAACAAAAAGATTCACCATAGGTTTCTCTCCCCCCACTTTCTCTCCCTTGTTTCCCTCTTCTCTTTGGTCCCCTTCCCATGTTTCTTTATTTCCTATTTTCTACCTTTTCCTTATAATTTGATTTCTGGATGATAAGCCATTCTTCCTGGAGTAAGATAGAACCTTAGTGCTGGTGAACTTTGCATTTTTCTAATAGCCGCTGATACTGAATAGCTTCTCATATATTTATTGTCCATTTTTACTTCTTCTGAGAAGTGTCTGTTCATTACAACTTCCCTTTTTCTTTGTTTGGCTCTTTTATTTTGAGGGATTCTAAGTTTTTGCAGTTCTTTATATACTCTAGCTAATAGTCTCCTGTCTGATGTGTAGCTTGCAACACTTTTTGTCAATTCTGTAGCTTATTTCTTTCCTCTGTTGCTTGTTTCCTTTGTTGTACAAAAGCTTTAAAAAAATATGATCCCTTGGGCCAGCCAGATAGCTTAGTGGACTAAAGCACCTGCTTAGGCAGAGCACAGCAGTTGGGGTTCAATCCCTGGCATGCCCTACAGGCCCTGCCCCTGGGGCATGCTGAGACAGCAATTGATATTGGACGTGGTGGTATGCACCTGTAATCCCAGGATTAGGGAGACTGAAAACAGGAGGATCACTACAAGTCCAATCTATGTAGTGAGACCCTATAGACACTGGAGACACTACAGTGTACTAAATACAAAGAATTTTTTTTGTACTAAATACAAAAAAAAAATAAATAAAAATATGATCCCAATTCTTGGCATTATTTCTTGTGCAATTGGGGTTCTATAGAGAAAGTCCTTGCCTACACCTGTGTCTGCAAGAGTTTTATCTATTTTATATTCCATCAGATTGTTTCAGTTTTAATTTTTAGATCTTTGATCCACTTTGGTTTTTAGTATGTAGTGAGAGATATGGGTGAAAGTTTAGTCTTCTGC
>NW_004524591.1:12597532-12600521 GCF_000260255.1 Octodon degus | reverse complement strand
CCATCACCTGGACCCTGCAGATGGCGCACGTATCGCACTCCACGTCCCAGCTCCACATGGCCACCGCGTTCCACTTCTTCAGCGAGAACATTTTGTCGCCTCCCGACTTGGAGCCTGCGCTCCCCGAGTGAGAGGACAAGGTGCAGGGCTCTTCGCTGTCTTCCACTTTGGCCATGGCGGCGGCGCGGAGCCGGCGGCGAAGACCTCCTCTTTAATCTTTTTCATAGTGCTGTAGTTTTTCCAATGAAGAGAACTTTTACTTTTCTCCATTTGATTAATTCCTAAGTACTTCATTTTTTTTCAATGCTTTTGTAACAGGTGTGCTTTCCCCAATTTGTCTCTCAGTAAGTTTGTTATTTGTATACAGGAATGATATTGATTATTTGTATCCAACTATGCTACTGAATCTGGTTATTACATCTAGAAGTCTTTTGGTGGAATTCTTGTGGTGTTCTTTGTAGAGTATTATGTAATCTGCAAGTAATAATAATTTAACTTCTTTCTTTCCTGTCTTTATTCCTTTTATTTGTTTCTCTTGTCTAACTGCTCTAGCTAATCTTTACAGAATGATATCGAATAGGAATGGTGACAGTGGGCATCTTTGTCTTATTTCTTATTTATTTATTTATTTATTTATTTAATCAGAACTGGGGATTGAACTCAGGCCCTTGCACTTGCTGGGGAAGCTCTTATTCCACTGAGCCATCTCCCCAACCCCTTATTCCTTATTTTAGAGAGAAAGCTTTCAGTTTTTTTATTTTGAATTAGATTCTTTATTAACTGACCAAATCATAAACACACCATGGTAGATACCTTAGTTCATCCTTCTAATAAGCCTGTTGATCTGGTCTTCCCTATTTCCAGTATCTCCACCTTTCACAAAATGCGTGGTCTTTTTCTTCATTCCACGTCATGGAGATGATAACTTGAACAGCCACAGGAAGTTATTTGCCTCTTTAAAGCATTTTCTAACAGTATAGATTTCATGAATCAGATCCTCCATGAAGATGATGCCATATTTACCAAGAGATCAAACAATCAATGAATTATCTGTCTGGAAAATTCGCTTGTTTATTTTGCTATAGTCACACTTGTATATTAGTTCATTCACTGACTTCAGGTTTGGGTACTCCCATTCAATATATGGCTCTGCAATTCTCAGCATGTTGTTGAGCTTAATGAAGGTACCATTGAAGATTTGGCAAAGGTGAAGAAGCTACAACATTTTGCAGACATTTGGGCTCACACCATTGATACCCCTGATCGGGATGACAAATGCCAGTTTGGGCTTTGCAGTGACATAGAAGTTGCCAGCTTTTCTCACCATCCTAGCCATTCAGATCTCAGTTCTGTACATCTGTCTGTACTCCTTATGATAGTGCCTGGCCTTTTCATAGGTAAGCTTCCTCCTGGCCTTGTGAAGCGTCTTCTGGGCAAACTTCTTTCTCAGGCACTTTATCTTCAACTCTGTGAGATGTCTTCACTTTTTCTTAAGGATTTCTGGCACAGCTGGAACCTTCTTCTTTTTTTTTCCTTCTACACCCTCCATGGTTCTAGCCAGAAAAAAGGAAGTCTAAGAAGTCTTTTAGTTTTTGACCACTTATTATAATGTTGGCTGTTGGTTTGTCATAGATGGCTTTTTAGATTGAGATAAAGACCGTGTATTCTAATTTTCTATACTATTTTTTTAAAATCATGAATTGATGTTGGACTTTGTCAAATTCTTCTCCTGTGTCTATTTATATGATCAGGTGGCTTTTGTCCTTTGTCTGTTAATATGACACATTATATTTATTCATTTGCATATATGGAACCATCCTTGAATCCCTGGGATGGATCCTACTTGGTTGTGGTATATAATCTTCTTCATGATTTGCTGTATTCTGTTTTCTAGTATCTGGTTGAGAATTTTTGCATCTACGTTCATTAGGGAAATTGGCCTGCAATTCTTTTTTGGTTTCTATCTCTGGTATTGGTATCAGGGTAGTACTTGCTTCTAGGAATGATTTTGGGAGTATTGTTTTTCTTTCAATTTAATTAATTAGTCTTACAAATAATGACTTTAGATCGCTAAATTTCTTGTAGAATTCAGCAGTGAATCAATCACAATCTAGGGTTTTCTTTGTTGGTAAGTTTTTTTTTAATGTATCTGGTACAGGGTCGTACAATGCAACTCAGACTCATAGTGATCCTCCTGTTTTCAGCCTCCCCAGCACTGGGATTATGGACATGCACCACCACATGCAGTCTTAGTGGCTGGCTCAGATTGCCTGGGGGTGGGACTGGCATGGCATGTGGTCCCGGGATTGAACTCGTGTCCCTGAGCTTGTCTCTGCAGGTGTTTAATCCATTGAGCTATCTTGCTGGCCCTTGTTGGTAAGTTTTTAATTACATTTTCAATTTCATTGACTGATGTTGGGTTATTTAGAATTTTTACATCTTCTTGATTCAATTTTGGTAATTTATATGTATCCAGGAATCTGTTCATTTCTTGTGTGTTTTCTATCTGATTAGAATGAAGCTTCTCAAAGTAGGTACTGATGATCTTCTGGATTTTTGTAGAATCCATTGTGATTTCGCTGTTTTCATTCCTATTTATGAATTTGAGTCTTTTATTTCATCTTTTGATAAGGTTGGCTAAGGGTTTGTCAATTTTATTTATCTTTCAAAAAGCCAACTCAATTCATTTATTTTTTATATTGTTGTCTTAATCTCAATTGTATTTCTGCTGTGATCTTCATAATTTGTTCCCTTGTATGAGTTTTGTAGTTATTCTTGCTCTTCTTTTTCTAGAAGTTTGAGGTTCAATATTAGGTTGTTTATTTGACCTCATTCTATTTTCATAATGTGTGAACTCACTGCTGTTAATTTTCCTCTTAAGACTGCTTTAATTTCTTTCCATATGTTCTGGTATGTTGTACTGGCATTATCATTTAATTGTAGATACTCTGACTTCATCTGTGACTCATTGTTTGTTCAGTAGGGTATT
>NW_004524591.1:12596275-12597432 GCF_000260255.1 Octodon degus | reverse complement strand
CTTGTTCTAAGTAGGTGCCTTAGACCACTGAGCCATCTCTCCAGCCCCTTTTAATGATTTTTTTTTTGTTCCTCGAATGCCTTCAGGGCACTTTTGGCCAGCGGGAGAGTTGTGAGGTTCGAACTCCTGAGGCTGACAGCTTTGTGGAAGCAGCCACTTAAAGGACTGAGCTAGGGCCAGGCCCCCCCCAGGATTGTTTTTGATATTTTAAGTATCTTTTGCCAACTGAATTTTAGGATTATTTTTTCTAATTCTGTCAGCAGTGGTATTTTGATTGGCAATTTAATGTGGATATCAATTTTCAAAGTATGGCAAGTTTGCTTCATGGATCAGTTGGGTTTTTGGGGGGCCCATTTGGAATGTTTGGGGCTTTTTCTAGTGTCTGGAGTTGACTAATAAAGTACTATCTTAGGACAATCTGACCTTTTCTAGACTCTCTAGACTCAGAGTCTGAGTTAGTGTGTAAATCTGAGGCCCAGTGGTAGGTAGGCCTAGACCTAGTGGACTCAGGAGGTAGCCTTTATTTCTTGAGGGTATTGCTGGAGCAGGTTGTTGAGGTAGCCTATGGGGAAGAGGTGCTGACAGGAGAGAGGTCCCTGTAGAGTCAGTAAAAGTCTGATTACTTCTAGGTATAGATCAGATCTCAGGCAGAGGACCATAAAACTTTGTTTCTTTTTAATATTTATTTATTTATTCATTTGTTATGGGGTCTCAGTACACAGTTCAGACTTGCAGTGATCCTCCTGTCTCAGCCTCTGCAGTTCTGAGATTACAGCAGCTGTGCACCACCACCCTTGGTTTTGGGGCCAGCATTGCATGCTTGGGGTTCTGAGGCCAGCATAGTGTGCAGTACTGGGGCTCGAACTCAGGTCCTTGCGCTTACCAGGCCAGGGCTTAGACCTCCAAGCTATCTCCCCAGCCCCAGCCTTGAATGTTTCTTATAGTAAAGATATAATTATATGGCCTTATATTTTAGGCTGGCAACAGGTGTTCATGCCTCATTTTCCATGTCTATGTATCTAAGTGGATATGTAGGTCTTTTTTTTTTTTTTTTTTTACTACACATAAATAGGATGTGTAGTGAAAAAAATAAATAGATTAGGATGAATTCTTTGGGACTAGGTCATACAAGTCTTACTGAGGTTTTCCCTGAGTTA
>NW_004524591.1:12577752-12589799 GCF_000260255.1 Octodon degus | reverse complement strand
GGCATGTGGTGCTGGGGAATTGAACCGTGGTCCCTGTGCTTTGTTAAGCTTGTTCTAAGTAGGTGCTTTAGACCACTGAGCCATCTCACCAGCCCAAATAATCCCATTTGATCTTTTTTTTTCTTTCTTTTTTTTGGTGGAACTGGGGATCGAACTCAGGCCCTTGCACTTGCCAGGGAAGTGCTTATTCCACTGAGCCATCTCCCTGGCCCCCCTCTACAAAGTATTCTGCTTAATGCATTTATAGTTACAAATTTAAAAACTGTAAAGGATTTATTCAACTTCACCAAATACATCTAAGTACACTCAGATTTTATAAGAACATTGTCTGATATGTATTTGGACTTCTGTACAGTCTGTGACCAGTTACTACATACAGCTGTTTTGTTTGAGTTCAACATTTTTTTCTTCTTTTTGTCTTTTTGGACTTTTAAAATATCTGTCTATAACTTAAATTGGTTAATAGATAAAATATCATTAGCACTGAGGATATGATTCAACCCAGGTTGCTAGTTAATCAAAATGATGTCAACACTGGTTTTACAAAAGCAATTCATATTGTTGTCTGTGTATAATAACTTGGAAATCTTTCATTGGTCAAAATAATGTGTTAATTCTTATGCTTTGATTCTCATAGGTCATCAAAAATTTGTTAAGCTTAATTAAATGGAGATCCCTGAGCTTAGGGAAACTGTTGGGCAGGGCTCTTTTGTTGAATAAAGGAGCAGCTTCCCAGAAATACATTCTTTAATCTTTGTTCACTAATGGGACCCCAGTAATTTTTATTTTTTATTTTTTTATGTATTTAGTACAGGGTCTACAGGGTCTCACTACACAGAATGGACTCATAGTGATCCTCCTGTTTGCAGCCTCCCAAGCGCTGGGATTATAGGTGTACACTACCACACCCAGTCTCAATTGCTGCCTCAGCACGCCCTTAGGTGGGAATGGCACTGTATGCCAGGATTGAACCCTGGTCCCTGTGTCTGCCTAAGCAGGTGCTTTAATCTGCTGAGCTATCTGGCTGGCCTTCCCAGTAATTTTTGTAGACATACCCCAGTAAACATTGCTAAATATATTATTATTATTTTTTTTTGTTTTTTTAAACATATTATTATAATATGTTTACATTGTTCATTGTCAAAAGTCTAAATTTTCTGTGGGTAAAACAATAAAGTTTCGTTAGAGGATGTTTTTGGTACAGATCCAAATTAAGAGATAGAGGTTTCCATATAGCTAAGACATCTGACAAATGGATGTTTCTCACATCCTGTCCTTTAGGTGGTTACAGTATGTCTATGTCTCTCTAGACACTTATTCTCACATGATTCATGTCACCTGTCATGAGGTAAAAAAGGTGAGACATGTTCAACAATCATACTTATCTGCTTTTGCTGCTATGGCAGTTCCTCATACAATCAAAACTGACAATGGACTTTCATATGTCAGCAAAGCTTTTTCCAACTTTGGCAAATTCGACATCTTATGGGTATTCCATGTCACCCTCATGGCCAAGCCATAGTGGAGTGTGCACACCTTTCCTTAAAAGACAAGTACAAAACAAAAAGGGGGAATACAGTTATCTCCCTGGGCACAATTAGATCTTGCTACCTCTATCATAAATTTTTAAAACATGCTTGCAGAAAGTAAATACACTCTATTAGAGCTTCATTGGCAGATGACTAAGCGACAAACACATCCAGAGCACAAGTCCTGTGGAAAGATGTCCAAACAGGAAAATGAGATGGCACACTGCAGTTAGTGCAGGGGGACAAGGGCATGCTTGTGTATTAACGACGGTGGAACAGCAAGGGGGTGGTGCTCTCCTGGAATGTGTGATCAAGGAGATAGGTGATCTCCAAAGCCATGGTGGAGTCTGCTGCCACCAGCTCCACCTGTGCAAGTCTTTTTGAGCATGATCCTGAAGAAGATACTTCAGCCAACTGATGACCACACAGGCAACAATTCCCATGATGTGGAACAAGTGAAAAAGAAAACCCAGGAAGCTGAAAAGTTGGTGAGAGACAAGGCTTCCTGTGTATGCCAGAAAATATGTTCATTGCCATGATAGCCATTATTGCCTGCACTGTATGTATAAGACCAGTGTCTGGAAAAGAATTCTGGGCTTATGTAATTAACTTCCCTTTATTACAGCCCCTTATTTTGGCTGATTTTCACCTAGAGATTTATCATGATTAATAAGATTGGGTTCTAGGGCTCTTTGTGGTCTCTGGATATGTGAATTCCAAATTACTATGAATTATACACCACACTTTTAATATCCCCCCTCATGTATTGAACATAAATCTTTACAATTTAATTACTGCCTTCCTGATTACCTATGGTTTTGGATGGCCCATTATGGAACACAAATAATTTTTGAGGGGATGGGATCTAGCAACATCTCAGAGGAGTGGATTAACTCTTCCACACCTGATATTCCTCCGTATTATCAATATATATCTTGTAACACATATGATTATACCCCCTCCCTCTATCATGGATCACCTGCATGGGAAATAAGGGACAAAAAATGTACCCAAATCAATTTGAATTTATAGACTGGGGCCCTCATGGGAGGCTAGAAGGGAGAGACCACAAGCACTCAGCCTGGCCTATGTCCCGCTGGTGTTGGTATACTAATTACTATGGAAGGAATACCTGTATTCTGTTTTCTGATGCTGAGGCACAAATTAGCATGACATGGATCTAGCTCCTCCATCACCACAGGCCATCATTTTTTTTTTTTTTTCAGAACTGGGGATTGAACTCAGGCCCTTGAGCTTACCAGGGAAGGGCTTCTTCTAGTGAGCCATCTCCCTGGCCCTTACAGGCCATCATTAATGGCAGCTGTAGACCCTTTTAAAAAACCTATAGGAACTTATCTCTTCCCTATTATATAGGTCAATAATGGAAAGAGCACTTAACCAAATTTACTGATACTTCTATCACCTAAATTTGGAATGATAAAACCACAGTGTTCCATATGTGTGTACATGTAGTCTTCATGTTTTCTTTTTCTTTGTTTTGTTTTTTCTTTTTTTGTCCTTTTTTTAAATTTTATTTTTTTCAAACCAAATTGGTAGGACAGTTTCCATAATTAACACATTACATACATTCTTCCTGGTGGTTAATTGCTGTACAAGATGTGGACATGATGTCCTATTTACAAACACTATTAGGACAAATCCCTCTATTCATTAAGAGAAGGTAACTATGTATCTATTCTAACCATTTTGAGTACACATACACAATGGACATTCATCTGTATCCCCTTTTTTGTTAAGTTCCGTTATTTGAATATTATAGGTGTGTTAACTCAGCAAAATATTCTAAAAGAGTCCTTTTTTTGTCCTTTTGAGACAGGGTCTTACTATACAGTTCAGGTTTGCCTTGAGCTCATTTTGTAGCCCAGGCTGGTCTCAAACTCAGAACAATTCTCCTGCACAGCCTCCCGAGTGCTGGAAGGATTACAGGCATGTGTCTCCATGCCTGGCTCCCTCATGTTTCCTTATATAAGACTGCCGAATGGAATCTTGCCTCATTTACCTGTAGAGACTATGAATGTATGTTGAGTCATTGTGTATCAACTGGAGTCCTAGAAAACAATTTACTAGTCTTGAGGTATATGCCAAGGGTCTGAATGTCTACGAATCTTATGGAACTATAGGTGAACACCTCCACTGTTCATTTGTATGATCTCTAATCAACCATCTTGTATATAGAACAAAGAGAATGTTGGACTTAATTATTGCTAGAATTGTCTCTTCGGTATTCTTAATTTCCTGTCTCGTTCTGTACTCTGTAGCTCTTGGTCTCACTATATAGACTGCTCATTTTGTATGTAATTGGAGCAAAACAGCAGACAAAGTCTGGAATGTACCATACTCTATTGATGCCACATTGCAGTCACAGATTACTGTCTTAGAAATTACTGTTATATGGGTGGAAGATAACATAGAAAGCTTGCAGCTATATCAAGCCCTTCAGTGTCATTTTAACATCACGGTGTAATTCTCATTCCTTATAACCAATCCACTCACCCTTGGGAACTTATAAAAAAGCATATGCAGGGTGTTATGCATAGCAACATAACTTTGGATCTTGAAGCCTTACAAAAGGAAGTACTGTCTATGTCTCAGCAAACGCAAACTTTTGGTGAGCAAATCCAAGATTGGGATAAATTTACTGATACCTTTGATCAACCCCATCCTTGGAATTACCTCAAGGATCAACTTGGATTTTATACTGATTTTCTTGTATTAACAAGTCTGTTTCTCTTTTCCATTCTTAGTCTGCCACAAGGAGAATCAGACCAGACAATACCTAGATGTTATCCAACCTCAAGTCACATTGTTTCAACTCTTGCAATTACAGAAATACAAAGGGGGAACTGTTGGGGACTAGGAGATATATAATCTCTTATTACACTGAGGACTAGGCTATGTAACTGGGGTCCCATTGGCTCTGAGGCCAGTGTGAATTGCTTTAAGAACAGAGAATCATTCAAAAGGCTGCATACTTTCTGGATGCACAGAGAAAGCTTGCAACTGTGGCATTCTTAAGGCAAGGTAACATCTGCTGAGGACAATCTACAGAATGCAGGCATATTGATATGGAGAAGGACCTATTTTCCATTAATATTTCCATGTCTACTACAGTCACTATTCCATGAAAAGAATACCACCCCTTCCCTTGTGCTCCTTGCTTGCTAGTAAAAGTGTGTTCACTTGAGGCATGTTCCTCCTAGTCCCCTTGTACCTTAAAATTTTCCCTTTGTCTTTCTTTATTCCCTGATGTTTCCCCACAGGTATCTGGGGTATGATCAATCCTTGAAAAGCAAGATCCTTCAATTGTAGGTAGCTTTTGAGGGGATCAAGTCTGTTGGAGTTGGCTTATTTAGCCACAGCAGTGGGAGTTTATAGACCACATTTTTTCTTCCCATGAGGGATCACACTGTACTTCCTAACTCTGTTTTTCCTGAGTTATCCAGAATCAACAACTAAACAAATGGAACACTCTAATAGCTGAAAGCCTGTGGGGAAAAGGGGATCAGAAAAGGAGAAGGAAAAGCCCCAAAACTTGTAGAAAGGAAGCTATACATGTGAGCCCATGATCAGTGGAGAAGCACAAACACACTTGGCATTAAATAAAGCTGCTCAAGTTCAGTAAAAGCTAGTAAGTACTCCACAGAGAAATGCAACAATTCAGGTGGGGCCAGGTCAATGTCTTCTTGTCTGCTGCTGTGGGTAACTATGCCAAAGTACTGGCCTACCAATAACCTTCTCTCGGCTTGGCTTAGGAACATCCCCACTGAGGCCTGCACCACAGTCTTTAAGATAAACTTTCCACATTGTGTGGCTCAACAGCAGAGTATAAGCACAACTGATTATCAAGGGTCTCCTGTCCTTCATAAAGATAGAAGCCTTTTACCTCACAAGGTAGCCGTTTCCACACAGCTGGGTCACCACTTATCCTATACCCACAATGAGCATCTTGGTATCTTGTAAAAAGGAGACTAGAGGAAAAATGGAGTTACCCTCCTTTTTGGATGGGTTGCTGGTTGCCTACTTATGCTGTGATTTCCAAAGGTTTCTGAGCTGCGGATACCTCCAATGTCTGGTGGGGTCTCTGGGATGCTGTACAGTGACTCTGCTTGGTGAAGTCTCCTGAGGTTTGGTACTGTTCTCCTGACTTACCAGCTGTTATAGTTGAATGAGACAGTAGTCCAGCTTCTTGTGTATGATGAGTAAAGAATTGCCAACCATAAACCCAGTAGTGAGTAGTAAGTAGTTATGTTTACCAAAGATCATGAGAAGTTGTGCTCAGAGCCACCTTCTCAGTAAAGTTGCCAGGTGACAGAAAAAAATTAGATGTCTCAGTTGCTTTTCTCTCATTACTGGGACAAAACACCAAACACCCAAAATTAAGGAAGGAAAGGTCTATTTAGCTCACAGTTAGTGGAAGTTTCAGTCCATACTCAGCTGGCTCCAAGGCAGAGTGGCATGTGGCAGAGGGCAGCAGTTCATGGCAGTGGAAAACAGCAAAACAGCAAGAGCAAATGGGAGGGGTAGCAGCAGCAGTGGCAACAGCAGCAGAGAGCAAGTCTGTCTCCTTGTGTTGCATTCAGGCTATCTGCCTCAGGCCAGGTGTAGCCCTCACACCCATAATCCTAGCGTCACTTACACTATGATCCCTGCTCTGGATAATGAATTCATCACAAAGTCTAGAAGTCTGCCTCATGACTGCATGAGGCTTTGAGGGGACAGCTGGACACAAACCATACCACCAGACAATAGGGAGAAAAAAAGGGACCAATAAGTCAGACTTTCAGAATTTTTTTTTTTTTTTTTATGTATTTGATGCAGGGTCTCACTATGCAGCTCAGACTCACACCTCAGAGTCCTAGTGATCCTCTTGTTTTCAGCCTCCCTATCACTGGGATTATAGGGGTGTGCTGCTACGCCTAGTGTAGGTGGCCAGCTCAGTGCACCTGGGGGCAAGGCCAGTGCATCATGTGGTGCTGTGAGTCAAACACAGTCCCTGCACTTGCCTAAGCAGGTGCTTAGTCCACTGAGCTATCTTGCCAGTCCAGGCTTTCAGAATTTAAGGGCTAAGCACCTCCGCTTTCAGTGCCTCCCACTGACTCTACCACTGCACCTGTGCTTTGTGGCCCGTGTTCTCACCTAGAGCATGGTGACCTAGGCTTTAGTTATTTTATTTCCTACCTCTCTTAGGGTAATGGAAGCAGGAATAGCCTTTGAGTGATGTTGATAATTAACTGGAGGGAAGGGAGTGACTCACTCAACTCTTTTGTTTCTAACTGACTAGCTAGGCTCCTACCTCTGAAGGAAGACTGTGGCTCTCAGACAGGTACTTCTACAACTATCAGGCCCTCCTAAAAATACTAGACACCCCAAATTAAGAACTGCTCCTCCCTAAATCCTGTCCCCTTCCTCCCAAAGCAAGATTTACTAGACCATGAGTGTGAGCAAGTGATCTTCCAGACAAATGTTGCTAGAAAGGACTTTAAAGATTTTCCTTGGGGCCAGGGAGATGGCTCAGTGGAATAAGCACTTCGCTGGCAAGCGCAAGGGCCTGAGTTCAACCCCCAGGTCCACCAAAAAAATAAAGATACTCCTTTTTGCCAGACAAGGTTCTCTTCTGTGATAGGAGCTCCTTTGTTGACAGTGGGATATAAAGGACAGGATACACAGTGATGACCTTACAGGCCACCATTGACAGCTCCTCACTTCCTCTCAGAACCAGTGCCCTGTTTGCAGATTTGTAGCTCCTACTAGAAAGCTGAGAATCATATTGCCAAAGCTACTGGAAGAAAAATGAGATGACTCAAGGGAACCAATTGGCTGATCAAGCAGCTAAAGAAGCAACTTCAGAACCTTTCATTCAGAGGCTAGACAAGCAACCCTATTCTAAAAAATCCTCAGGAACACACCGAACCTGCTTACAACAAGCAGAGACAGAGTAGGCACTGCCATAGGTATATCAGTTACTGTTTTATGGATAGTCAAATGGAAGGTATAGATACTCATCTATCTATCTATCTATCTATCTATCTATCTATCTATCTATCTATCTATCTATCTATCTATATCATATATATATAGCCAGTCATTGGGAAAATCCTTAAAACCTCCTACCAAGCTTTTCACATAGGAAGAGAAAGAAACATACCAAATGGCTCATAGGCTGTTTAAAGGAAAGGGGCTGCATCAAACAATGGACTAGGTTGTAAGGGCTGGTGAGCCCTGTCAACAGAATACTTCTCTGAACAAAAGACTTACCTTCTGGCAACCAGCAGAATGAGGGATACCCTGGGGGAGGGTGAGCAGGTAGATTTCACCCTGCTCTTGGGGAATTCAATACTTATCAGTATGAATACACACTTTTACTAGTTGAGGGGAGACTTTCAAACAGAGACGACTATTGAGGTGATAAAGACATTTAACATCAGAAATCAGTCCCAGTTTTGGGCTCCCTAAAGCCTCCAGAATAATAATAATAATGGCCCTTCTTTTAAGGCCACCTTCTCCCAGGGAGTATCCTAAGCCCTGGGAATTCATTACAGTTTACCTTGTCCTTAAGAAAGGCAGAAAAGACAAATGACTTTCTTAAGTGACATCTGAGAAAGTTCACTAGGAGACTCACCTACCCTATTTCTTTTGGTCCTAATAACATCTCAGAGATATACCTTAAACTCTGGTCCTCAGCTCCTTTGAGATATTGTATGGTATCCCTCTCTCATTAGTTTTTGCTTTTTTTATAATTAAGTTTATTGGTAAAATTTAGAGATGCAAAAGATCACATTCATCATAGGGAATTTATAATTGTCCATGATATATTTGTCTTTCTGTCTGTCTGTCTGTCTGTCTATCTATCTATCTATCTATCTATCTATCTATCTATCTATCCATCTCAGTTCTTTTGTTATCCATTCTCCACTCTTCAATCCCTCTTCTTTTCCTTATTAACAGTTTTGTTTCCATTTGTTATAGTTTGGGGTTTTGCAAGAGGAATGATACAATATAGAACATTTATAACGAATCACCCAAAGAATCGAAGAGCACAGGAAATCTGTCCATACACTAAAGATCAAAGACTCCAGCTGAGGGCTTGGATTAAAAGCCCTTTTCTACATTGAAAAACTACAGTACTATGAAAAAGATTAAAGAGGATATCAGAAAATGGAAAGATATCCTTTTTTTGTGGATAGGAAGAACAGTAAAAATTGCCATACTCTCCAACTTGTTTATACAGATTTAATACAATTCCTATCAAAGTACCATTAGCATACCTCACAGAACTAGAAAAAACATTTCTAAAATTCATTTGGAACCAGAAGAGATCTAGAATAACAAAAATGTCTAGGTCACAAAGGCAAAGCAATGGACATCAGAATCCCTTACTTAGAGTTACACTACAGAGCTACTGTGATAAAAACAGTATGGTACTAAAAAAATATGT
Organism: Octodon degus; assembly: GCF_000260255.1. Taxonomy (NCBI): domain Eukaryota; kingdom Metazoa; phylum Chordata; class Mammalia; order Rodentia; family Octodontidae; genus Octodon; species Octodon degus. The sequence goes on along the minus strand of NW_004524591.1, from coordinate 12,580,814 downwards.
ATGTATACATATATAAAATAAGGCAGACCTGAGGATTAATGGAACAGATTAATGGACAGTAATGCAGAAGACCGAGAGCTCATCACAATGCCTTGCACAAGTCTTACTGGAGGCCTAGAGCCCATGACAATATCTCATGCAGGTCTGTTGTACAAATCTGTGCTGGGAAGGCTCAAAGGTCAGTGGTGGAAGCTAGAAAGTCTGTGCCAGCAGGATGAAGGATCTGTGCTAGCGGGCTGAAGATGTGAACTGGAACCAGGAATCAATGCTCAAGGTAAGAACCAAAGTTTCCCCAGAAAGTACTATAGCCATTCTCAGCAATAGTGAGATCCCGAGATCTGATGATGAGGAAAGCTGAGTTCCCATCAGGAAAGCCAATGCAACAACCTTCTCCAGGAGACTGAGCAGTGTACCATCTTCCTCTCTGGAGCTAGGCAGAGATGCTCAAACTGAGGACCAGAGTTCCCCTTAAAGTGAACTGTAGTCATTCTTAGAGAAGAAGTCCTGTGCTCCTCCTCTGATGAAAACAGCCAAGTTTATCAGGAAAGCAGCATGACAAGTTCCTCTGGCAGAACAGTTCAAGAGAACCAGCAGCTGTCTAACAGTTTCTGAATAGCTTCTACCAGCTCCCGACAGCCTCCTTCAACTTTCTGCAGTACTGCCTTTTATGCTGCTGGCAACAATCCTCAGGTGAACCTCCCAAACCCAGCAGTTCATCTGGGTGTAACAAGTTGACCACCAGTTGGCAACCCTCCACAGTTCTATCCCTTCTGCCTCATTCTCCTTTCCCTCTTTGAACAATTACTTCCTATTTCACAATATCTCTTTCCTAATCACTCTTACTTTTTTTTTTTTTTGCGGAACCGGGTATTGAACTCAGGCCCTTGTGTTTGCCAGGCAAGCACTTATTCTACTGAGCTGTCTCCCCAGCCTATTTCACAATATCTTTTATACATTTTGGTTCTTATTTACACTTTCAATTTCTCACACTAGGAAGACAGTATGATACCTTAACATTGTGAAGGTATCAATTTATTTCACTTAAGAGTATAGTCTCAAAGTCCATCCATTTAGCTATAAATGTCTTAAGTTTATCCTCCTTATGATTGAGTAGTACTCCACTGTATAAAAATGCCACATCTTTTTTATCCATTCATCAATTAATGGGCATTTGGGGTGTTTCCAAGATTTAGTATTACAAATTGTACCATAAGCATGGTGTGTATATATCACAATAGTATGAAACTTTTAATTCTTTTGGGACAATACCAAGAAGGAGAATATCTGGGTGAAATGGAGACTCTAGTCCTAGTTTTTGAGGAATTGCCACACTGTTTTCCACAATAGTTGTATCAGTTTACACTCCCATTAATAGTGGAGAAGTGATCCTTTTCCCCTAGAGCCCTGCCAGCATTTGTTAGTGGGCGATTTGTCAAAAATAGCCATTTTTTCTGTGGTGAGATGTTGTTGTGGTTTGTGTCTAGTTGTTCCCCTAATGCCTCATGTAGTCATTGGGGCGGGCTTCTAGAGTTTGTGATTAATTCATGATCCAATGATGGAATTATGGGTGTGAATGTTACACTGACTCTGGTTCGGATAGCTGAATATAATGTAAGGAAGGGAGAGAAGCTTGTTAGCTGCAGCAGCTGCTGCTCCTCTATTTTTGGCTCTTGCTCTTTTGCTGTTTTCTACCTCCATGAACTGCTGCCCTCTTTCATGTGCCACTCTGCCTTAGAGCCAACTAAGTATGGACTGATACCTCCACTAACTGTGAGCTAAATAAACCTTTCCTTCCTTTATTTTGGGTGTTGGATATTTGTCTCAGCAATGAGAAAAAAGTAACTGAGACAGATGAAATCTCAGTGTTGTTTTAATTTGCATCTCTTTAATGATCAGTGACGTTGAACATTTTTTTCATGTATTTATTTGCCATTTGTACTCAGAAGTGTCTTTTCATTTCAGCTGCCCATTTTTTGGTTTGAGTATCTTTTTTTTTTTCTGTATAGGAGCTTTTTAATAAAATGAGATTCCAGTTGTGGATTCTGTCTAGTAGTTCCCTTGCAGTTGAGGTTTCATTCATGAAGTCTTTGTATACACCTCTGTCTTCAAGAATTCTATCTATTTTCTCTTCCAGCAGATTTAGTGTTTCTGTTTTAATATTTGTATCTTATTTTTTTATTTTTTTAATGTATTTGGTACAAGGTCTCACTATGCAGCTTGAACCTGTTGTGATCCTCCTGTTTTCAGCCTAAACAGCATGGGAATTGCAGGCATGTGCCACCATGCCTGTTCTCAGTGGCTGGCTCAGAGTGCGCTGGGGCAGGGCTGGCACAGTATGTGGTGCCAGATTTCAAACCCCAGTCCCTGCACTGGCCTAAGCAGGCACTTAGTCTGCTGAGCTATCTCACTGGCCCAATATTTACATCTAGATTAATTTTGATTTTAGTTTAGTGCACAGTGATAGACATGATCTAGTTTTAGTTTTCAGCATGTGGAAAGCCATTTCTCCATGACCATTTATTTTTATTTTTATTTTATTTTATTTTTTTGGCAGAACCAGGGATTGAACTCAGGCCCTTGTGCTTGCCAGGGACGCACTTATTCCACTGAGCTATCTCCCCAGCCCCTCCATGACCATTTATTAAAGATGCTATCTTTATTCCAGTGAATGTGTTTGGCTCCTTTGAGAAAGATAAGGTGGCTGAGTGTGTTTGAAATTGTTTTTGCCACTTCTAATCTGTTCCATTAATCCTCAGGTCTACATATTTTTCCTGTACCATACTGTTTTTATCACAGTAGCTCTGTCATATAATTTTAAGTAAGGAATTGTGATGTCCCCTACTTTGCCTTTTTTGCCTAGACATTTTTGTTATTTTAGGTCTCTTCTGGTTTCAAATGAATTTTAGAAATGTTTTTTTCTAGGTCTGTGAGGTATGCTGATGGTATTTTGATTGGGATTGCATTAAATCTGTGTAACGATTTGGAGAGTATGGCAAATTTTACTGTTCTTCCTACCCACAACAAAGGGATATCTTTCCATTTTCTGATTTCCTCTTTATTTT
>NW_004524591.1:12575697-12577652 GCF_000260255.1 Octodon degus | reverse complement strand
CTAAGTTATCTCTCTGGTCCCATTTTAAAGTTTTTATCAAAGCATCCCCTTATAAAACTGAACTTTGTGGCTGAACATCTCCAGACCTGACTGGACATGTGCCACTTTCCCTTTGGAACCTTAGAATCTCCCCTGTCCACAAAGTCCATACATGGAGTCTCCAACTGGTATACATCACTGGTTGTGTGTCAGCTAGTTTTGAAACCACCTAATATCCTGGTTGCAAAGGGGTAGCAATCACCTCACTCAACTGAACACCAGACTCTGGACTGTTTCCTAACAGCTATGGCTGTCCATAGAAACAGGCATTTCCACAGCTGATGTTTCACCAGCTGGCAGTCTAACATGAGGAAATAGGACCTAACTTTAGAGAAACATTAAGCCACAAAACATACATGTCCAGTGACAAAATCTCAAAAGTTGAGCTGGGTGTGCTGGTACATGCCTCTAAACTCAGCACTCAGGAGGCTGAGACAGGAGGATTGTTGGGAGTTTGAGATCAGCCTGGGCTACAAAGTGAGATCAAGGTTAGCCTGAACTGCATAGTGAGACCCTGTGTCAAAAAGACAAAAACAAAACAAAACAGAAAACTTCAAAAGTCAGGTACTATGTAAATCATACATATTTTTTATAGGTTCATAGGCTTAAAGCTACAGTCATCACAATAAAAGCAAAATTGACCAAAGGGGAGAGTAAACCAATATTAGCAAATGTTGGGGACCAGGCTATGTGACAGGTCCCATTGGCTCTGAGGCCAATGTGACTTGCTTCAAGAACAGAGTATCATGAGAAAGGCTGCATACTTCTCAGCTGCACAGAGAAAGCTTGCAACTGTGGCATTCTTAAGGCAAGGTAGCATCTGTGAGGGCAATCTAAAGAATGCAGGCATATTGACATGGAGAAAGACTCATTTTTCCATTAACTTTTCCTATCTACTGCAGTTACTGGTCCATAAAAAGTATACTACCACTTCCCTTGTGCTCCGTGCTTGTCAGTAAAAGTGGGTTAACCATGGAGCTTGTCCCTGTCCAGTAGTAGGAGGTTCCTCCCAGTTCCCTTGTATCTTAAAATTTGTCCTTTGTCTTTCTTTATTCCCTGGTATTCCCTCACAGGTATCTGGGTTTGATCAACTCTTGATAACTGGCACCTGAACAAAGGAACCAATATTTGGAGGGTAAGTTCTACTGGACTGGAAAGAAGGGAAACAGATATTGGGGGATTCCATGGGACAACTATGGAGCTGGCCATACAAAGATGGAAGTAGTGCTGCACAAAAGCTTTTGTAGCTGGGATAATGGGGTAGAATTTGTCAACAGAAAAACAAAGATATGTGTAGTTGCTGTGTATGTTGTTAAAACAGGCAGGGGGGCTGGCCTGATTGCTCAGCAGACTAAAGTGCCTGCTTAGGCAGAGTGCAGTGGCCAGGGTTTGATCCCTAGCATGCTGTGCCAGCCCTGTCCCCAGGGTACAATGCGATGGTGATTGAGATAATTGAGACTGGCCGTGGTGTCGTGCGCCTGTAATCCCAGTGCTTGGGAGGCTGAAAACAGGAGAATCATTATGAGTCTGATCTATGTAGTAAGACCCTGTAGACTCTGTAGACCTTGTACTAAATACATTTTTTTTTTAAAGGCAGAGGTCTAAATACTCACTCTCTGTAAAAAAAATTCTGTAAGCTATTACCAAGCATAGTCCACAGTTCTCACAGGTGGGAACTTTGGAAGTGGAAAATTGGGATAGAGTAGGCAAAAATTAAGAAGGGCATGCTAGCCCCACACCACTCTGCCCTACGTCCCCACCCCTCCCGACGAGTAGGAATTGCTGCCAATTTCCGGGAACCCCCAGACCCAGTCCTAGCCCAGGTCTGCAGCAGGAAGGAGCTGAGCACAGCAACCAGACCTAAGCCAGACGCAGCTGGATAACTCCAAACTCTGTAGAGCTCCACCTGAACTTCA
>NW_004524591.1:12566698-12575597 GCF_000260255.1 Octodon degus | reverse complement strand
GGTCATTATGGTGTCAGGACATTTATTTAACAGAGCATGCTTGTATTTACAGTGCATGTATGACATTGAAAATTATTTTTTTTATTGTAGTAAAAGAAATAAAATTCACCATTTAAACAATTTTATTTACTTATTACATTTATTTATTTATTTATTTATTTATTTATGTATTTGTTTCAAGGTAGGATCTTGCTACGTTATTCAGGCTGTCCTTGAACTCTATGTAGTCCAGGCTGGCTTCAAACTCATGGCATCCTTTTGCTTCAACTTCTCGAGTGCTGGGATTTCAAGCATGTTTCGCCATCCTGGTCATTGAAACCATTTAAAATCATACAATTTAGTATTATTAAATATATTCACAATGTTATAATTATCACCATGCTGTATTTTAATGTGTGTGTGTGTGTGTGTGTGTGTGTGTGTGTGTGTGTGTGTGGCTGGCTCAGTTTGCTCTGGGAGTGGAGCTGGTACAGCATGTGGTGCCAGAGATTGACCCATGGTCTCTGTGTTGCCTAAGCTTGCCTAAGCAGGCACTTTAGACTGCTGATCTATCTTGCATGCCCTATTTTAATGTTTTTAACAGAGCTTTTTAATGTTTCTAGCAGAGTTTTGTATCTAAATTCTAATTTTCCATTCACCTGACACTTTTATATTTTTATGAATTTGTCTATACAATACTGGTTACCTCATCTATATGGGTTCTGACAATAGTTGTCTTTTGAGGTCTCCAGATTCACTTATATAATAATGTATCAGAACTTGACTCCTTCTTAAGGCTGAATAATATTTCTTCGAATGTGTATGCCACATTATATCCATTCATCTATTGGTGAAATTAGGTTGTTTCTATGTTTTAGTTATTGTGAGTAATACTCCTATGAACATTAGTGTAAACATATAAATTTCAATTTCTGTGAGCATGTACCTAAGACTGGAATTGTTGGATCATGTGGCCATGCTGTATGGAGCTTTCTAAGGAAACTGGCACACTGTCATCCACCATGGCTGTATCACTTTACATCCCCACCAGCAATACATAAGGGGTTTATTTTCACCATACACTTACCATTGCTTATTTTGTTTGTGTTTTTCTTTCTTTCTTTCTTTTTTCTTTTTTCTTTTTTTATGGAACCAGGGATTGAACTCGGGTCCTTGAGCTTGCCAGGCAAACACTTATTTTACTCAGCCATCTCCCCACCCCCACCTTTTTTTTTTAAAGCAGCCATACTAATGGGTATGAAATAGTATATTATGGTGGTTTTGGTTTACATTTTCCAAATGCCTAGTGATGTTCAACATCTTTTCCTGCACTTACTGGCTTTTATTTTGGAGAAATGTTTATTCCAATTGTTTGCCCATTTTTTCATTCAGTTGTTTTTCCCCCTTTGGTTGTAGTCTTGATATAAAATTGCTGAACTATTTAAATAGCTAATTTTTGTGGTGATTGGGAGTGAACCCAGACTCTTTTAATGCTAAGCAAGCACTCTGCCACTGATATATAACCCAATGCTGAAGTATATTAAAAATAACTTTTATTTTTAAAGCTGGATGGAAGGGCTGGCCAAATAGCTCAGTGGATTAAAGTGATGCTGCAGCCAGGCTTTGATCCCTGGTGTGCCATGCTGGCCCTGTCTCTCAGGCTCACTGAGACAGTGATTGAGACTGGGCATGGTAGTGTGCTTGTCATACCAGTTTTTGGGAGGCTGAGCACAGGCAGATCACTACGAGTCTAATCTATGTAAGAGAGACCCTGTACTAAATACAAGAAACAAAACAAAACAGACTGGATGCAAATTTCAGCTTTAACACATCTATCTAAATTTCTTCCCTCCCAACACCTCACTAGATCTACAATAAATGGCTTTAAGAAATCTCATATGAGGGGCTGGGGAGATAGCTCAGTAGAATAAGTGCTTGCCTAGCAAGGGCAAGGTCTTGAATGCAGTCCCTAGCACCAAAAAAAAAGAAAACAAAAAAACAAAAAAACAAAAAACCTCATATGAGGGCTGGCCAAATAGCTCAGCAGATTAAAGCACCTGTAAGCAGGCACAGGGGCTGGGGGTTCAATCCTTGGGCCTGCTATGGGGTGCACTGAGACGGCGATTGAGACTGGGTGTGGTGGTGCATGCCTGTAATCCCAGCTCTTGGGAGGCTATAAACAGACGGATCACTACGAGTTTGACTTACTAGTGAACACTCTGTAAATCCTTCCCTAAAATTAAAACAAAACAAAACAAAACAAAACAAAAACAAACAGCCAAAAAACCCCTCATAGACTTAACAAGGTCAAGAAAACCAGGGAAGGGCTGGTGAGATGGCTCAGTGGTCTAAAGCACCTACTTAGAACAAGCTAAGCTAAGCAAAGCACAGGGACTGCGGTTCAATCCCCCAGCACCACGTGCCAGCCAGCCCCGTCCCCTGGTGGGCTGAGCTGGCCACACACACACAAAATAAATAAATAAATAAAAATTAAAAAAAAAAAAAAGAAAACCAGGGAAAAGGAAAACAACAGTCATATTTTAGCACCTGGGAGGTAGGTAGATCAGCAGAACTGAGTGAGTTACTTAGTGACACTCTGAGCAGAGACTAGAGAGTTGATAAGAGCATTGAGTACAAAGGGGATAACTGGCAGTACCACAATGCCAAGATGAATTGGCAGAGGAGGAATGGATGGGAGCTGCCTGAAAAGCTGGCTGTTCCACCCTACTTCAATAGGAGCTTGGGCAGGATTATCTGTGGGATTAAAGGGTGAGTCTGCAGAAGGAACATTTTAATAGATGAATTTGCAATGATAATGATGTGTGGCTGAGACTGACTAAGAAGACAATAAAGACGTGTGTTCTGTGAAAGATTTCACCGAAGTGGTGCTTCTTGTTCCAGTACCTTATCAAGCACTTTCTGGTCCTCACACACTGTCCTAAATATGTTGTGATGGTTCATCTTGGTTGTCAGCTTGATTGGGTTGAGAAATGCCTGAGAAATTAGTACAGCACACTTCTGGGTGTGTCTGTGAGGGTGTTTGCAGAGATGATTGGCATGTAAAACAGCAAACTGATGGTGAAGACCAACCCTCAGAATGGGTGGCACCGACCAATAATGTGGGGGCCAGCTGGAACAAAAACAGGAGGAAGAAGCCTGCTAGTGGAGCTTTTCTGGCTCTTTCTCTTTCCAGCTACTTGTAAGCTGCTATGAGATGAGCTTTCCTCCACCATAACCTTTTGCCATAGTTCTGCCTTGCCACGGGCCATAAAATCAGTGGAGCAAGTGGGCGTGGACTGAAATCTCTGCAAAAATGAGCCAAAATAAATGTTTCCTCATCACTTGTTTTTTACAGGTATTTGCTCCAAAGTTGACACATAAATAAGCTGCTCTTATTTTTCTATATATGCTCTTGAATGTGAGCTGTGTCCCAGGAAGATGTGTGAGAGGCTGGCAGTAGTGCTGAGTCTGGGTAGCATGAGTTCATGACTTGGGTCTTGACGTAGGGGAGGTCTTGTTCAGTCTTACCTGAGGTGTATTTGGTAGTTTATCAGTACTTTTGTAGGCTGTGCTCTTGGAATTACCAGTGTAAGACTCTTCACTTTTTAGTCTTTTATTACATTTTATACTGTGTGTACATGGTTTTTGTCAGAAACTGAAAAAATAGCTTCTCTTCTGCTCTAACATAATGCATCAAACAAAATCAGATACCAGAATTTTTATTCATTATATTGCCCAAGGTAAGTTTTCCATAAATATTTTTTTTCTAAAATTCACAGCTTTAAAAAAAAAAATATTTATTTATTTATTTGTGTGTGTGTGTGTGTGTGTGGCCAGTTCAGCCCACCAGGGGGCGGGGCTGGCTGGCATGTGGTGCTGGGGGATTGAACCGCGGTCCCTGTGCTTTGCTAAGCTTGTTGTAAGTAGGTGCTTTAGACCACTGAGCCATCTCACCAGTCCTCCATAAATATTTTTTGAATAAATGAATAAAATAAAGAGATGAAGTATATCCACTACTCCTGTTTTTCTCAGAGGTAACTATGGAGATAACTTGGTCTATAGTTTAAAAGTCTTCTATATATACATATAGGAATACACACATTTTAAAAATAATCACATGTAATATATTCTGTTTTGTAATTTACCTTTTCCACTTTTATTTTGGGCACATGGCTAATTGAAAATATATAGAGCTATCACATTTTTTGATGGTGCCACAGAATTTCATTGAGTATATGTGCTGCATTAATTAGTAGATTTTTTGCTATTATAAAGAATGTTGAAGTGAATGTATTTTTGTGTATGTATATTTCCAAAGTGAATGTAAACATTAGTGAAGAATAGGATATTATAGTTTTGTTGGTCAAATAATATACCAGTTTTAAATGTTGGTAATGTTTTTAAATTCTGCCATTTATTTATTTTTTTGTGTTTTAGGGAAGGGTCTACAGGGTTTTCAGGGTCTCACTACTAGATCAGACTCATAGTGATCTGTCTGTTTACAGCCTCTCAAGAGCTGGGATTACAGGGGCGCCACCACACCCAGTCTCAATTGCTATCTCAGCGCTCCCTGGGGGCAGGGTCAGCACAGCAGGCCCCTGGGATCAAATCCCTGGCTGCTGGGCCTGCTTGCAGGGGCTTTAATCCACTAAGCTATTTGACCAGCCCTAAAATGTTACTTTTAAAAAATGATATATTTGTTTTTATTTTGATGAAAATGTCATTAAAGTTAAGTGAAATTTTCCTACTTTGAATTTTTCTAGTAGTTTCTCTTTTCTGTCTGAGAACAAATGTTGAATTTGATCAAAATGTTCAAATATTTATCTTTTTGAAATTCATTAAGATGATTATATGCTGTTTCTTTAATGCCAAGGAATTTTATTGATAGGTTTCTTAACCTTTCATCAACCTTGTAGCTTTGTCATAAATTCCACTGTATATGATACATTACTATTTTAATGGTCTCTTAAATTCATTTTGTTTAGATTTAATTTTTATTTTTGTATGACAATATACTTTTCCTTTCTATGTTACTTTTGTCAAGCTTTATTAGCAAGATTATTTTGCCCTCTATTTTTTTCTGTTTTCTGTAACAAGTAAGTTAGGAACTATGTGTTCTTTCAGTTTTAATAAAACAACAATAACAACTTTGCTTTAAGACCATGTAGACATAATGTTTTTAGAGACATTTCTTAAACAAATCTTTTAAAATTATTTAATGGTTATTTAGCTATTATTTTCATATTTTTCCCTTGATTTATTTTTGATAACATATAATTTCCTAAAGTACAATCTGTTACAATAAAAATATCACCCTAAAATTGTGTGTGGCACAGTTTCTTTTCTTTACAACTTTCAAATTTTTGAAGTAGATTATGACCTCTATTTTCTCAACACTAATTGTGTGTTTTCTGTTTCTTGTCCAGACTTATTTGAGGTTTATTTGATAGTTCATCAGAACTTTTATAGGATATACTCTTGAAATTACCAGTGCTAGGGCTGTACACTTTTAAAAATTTTGTTAATTTATGGTTTTAAGAATAAATTTCAATGTTTTTGGTATTTTTTTAGCAATACATGTTTATAGTATATAATGTTTACATTCATTGTGAGGAATTGGCAAGTGTACATAATAAATCCTAATCTTTTTTCATCTCCCTTGCCTTTCCCACTTCCCACTTCCATTCATTTCTTGATCATGTTCTTTTTTTTCCCCTGTATATTTGCAATATATAATGTTTGTCTTGCTTGTGTGGAGTTGGTGCAGGTACATAGCACATCTTCATTCTTTTTTCATCTACTTATCGTCTCTTCCTCCCCCTATCTCTTTATCCCTTCCTTTTTGAGAAAGATTCTCTCCCTAGTCCCTTTTATCTCTTTTACTTTGCTCTTTATGTATACTTTAAGTTTCTCATATAAAAGAACTTATGCAATATTTGTGCTTATGTGCCTTCTAGCTTCTTAAATTGCATGTTTGTTTTTCATTTTTCCTTTATAGTAAGTGCTTTAAAGATATGAATACGTCTCTGAAACTGCACCCAGACCACCTCATTCCTAAGTGTTGTGGTCATTTCTCAAGCCATTTCCTGTAGTACAGGGAGTAGCTGGTTACCCCTTTTTCCTTAAAATGCTTTCTTCTTTGGGCTTCCACACAACACTGTCTTTAGCTTGTCACATTGGCTGCTCCACCTCAGCCTCCTCCTGGCTTCTTTTCTCCTTTACCTTAGCTTTGGAGAGTCCCAGGGTGTTACCTTTTTTCTTATTTGGTAGTCTTTCTGTTGGCTAGTTCTCCAAGCGTCATAGTTTTACTGTCTATGAGCCATATACCACTTGCATTTATTTCAGCATTCTGCACTTAGCTAGCCTTATATGTGAGTAAGCACCTCAGTCTTACCACACAGATATCTGCCAGGCATTGGATTCTTACTAGTTCTATGAAAGTTGTTTCTTTTGTAGGTTTGCTTCATCTTTTATTCAGTGACAACTTGATGATTCCAGTTCCTCATGCCCTAAATCATCTTTGACGTCTCAGTTTTTACTCTATATGATGGATATCTTTTAAAAAGATATCAAGAATCCAGCCACTTCTTGCTTCCTCCATTGTACCACTGTGTCCAAGCCATCATCATCTTTCATTGGTTGATTATATTAACCTTCATACTGGTCTCTGTGTTCCACTCTTGCTACCCTACCTAAAGCCCCACAATTTATTCTTAACACTGAAACTAATGTAAGCCTCTTAAAGTATGTCAGATATCTTTGTTTTGCTAAAAACTTTCATACTCTTCTCTCTCCAAAGGCCAGCCTTGCCATATATGTCTTCTTAGGAAAAGGATATTCTCCTAAGAAGGATCTAGCATTGCACCAGGATGTATAGTTTGATAAGCAGATTGGATTTTAGTACCTACTTACAACTTGGCATGTATCTTTGTACAGTGAACAACCTGCACAACCATATGGAGTGGTCACACTGTTCTATCTCTCCTTTCCTGCAACACCTCACCTCTTTTTTCTCTCTTCTATCTTCTCACCAGCCAGCTGGAATACCCTTTCCTTAGATAGGAGATTGCTTGGAAAGCTGATTGCTTCTTTCCATTCTTCAAGTCATTTTGTTACTAATACCTTCCCTTATCAAGCTATACATAATTGCAATTCCTACTTTTACTTTCTCTCTTCCCTGCTTTATTTTCCTCCATATCATTTAGTAGTTGCTAAGATTTTACCATTTAATTATTTTATGTTTGAATTTCCTCCCTAGAAAATAAGATTAATTAAGTTAGTTTTTTTTTTTAAGGATCATTCACTATATCATCCTTAGCACCTAGTGTAATGCCTGGTACATAGTAGGCTGTCACTATATATGCTTGTTGAATGAATACATGATTGACTTCAGCTGCATCCCATATGCTTTTTTTAAAAAAAAATTTTTATTTATTTGTGTGTGTGTGTGTGTGTGTGTGTGTGTGGCCAGCTCAGCCCACCAGGGGGCGGGGCTGGCTGGCATGTGGTGCTGGGGGATTGAACCGCGGTTCCTGTGCTTTGCTAAGCTTGTTCTAAGTAGGTGCTTTAGACCACTGAGCCATCTCACCAGCCCCCCATATGCTTTTATATATGTTATTAATTTTAAGCTTCTAAATATACTTTATATTATGATGTGTTAAAGATGAGTAAAATAAAACTTACACAGGTAGAGTTAGATAACTGCTTGCTAGGTGGCTGTCACTATCTACCTAGTGATATAGGTAGAGCTTTAGCTTATCTGAGGTTATATAAGTGAGCAGAGAAGATAGGTTTTTTGGATGAGTTTAGACATCTATGCAGAGGTCACCAGGACTGACATTCTTGGATCTAAACAGGGTGTATCCTAGAGCTGTTATATGTACTTCTTTTCACTTGGGTATATTTCATTTCTATGTAAGTTTCTAGTTGCATCTTGTTATGTCTGGTCTCGGGTTATGTCTGGCTATGCCCGGTTATGTTATCAGCCATAATGTAACTTTGGAGCATGAGTAGTACTCATTGAGAATGTAGATTGTGCCAGCCATTCTAATTTATGTTCCAGTTCCTAGAGCTCTGAAACAAAAGGAATGACCCAAAGTTTCCAGACTCCCTGGTGACATGGAACGTCACAGGGCAAGTGCTCCTGTTGCAGTGGTTTCAGTTTGGGGAGCGGTCCAGTTGTGTTCCAAATAATGCCCCTTCAGCTAATGATGGGTCACATAAACAGTCGTAGTCCCATAAGGTCATAATGGGGCTGAAAAATTGCTATCACCTGATGATATCGCGATTGTACCATCATAGCACAATGTATTACTCATGTGTTTGTGGTGGTGCTGGTATAAACAAAACCACTCTACTGCCAATTTCTTTTTTAAAAAGACAGTACCTACAATAGCTTGCAGCACTTAACAATTGATAATAATAAGAAATTATGTGACTGGTTTATGAATTCACTGTTATGCTTTTTACTATTATTTTGGGACATAATACTTCTACTTATATAAAAGTAGAAGTACTTCCACGTATATAAAAAAAGATTAAGCACTTAGGAGGCTGGGACAATAGAATCACAAGTTTGAGGCAAACCTAATTACATAGTCAGACCCTTCCTCAAAAAACAAAACCTACAACAACGAAGAAGGTTAGCCTGAAATAGAGTAGCATGTTAACCCTGCGGTAGCCTCATATATCTTGTATCTATCTGTACATTTTAAACTATGTTCAATGATTTATTTGTATCACCTAAGTTTCTGTATGTTCTGTAATATTTGCGTGATGAAACTTTCAATGTTTTTCTCAGAATGTATCTATGACATTAATTGGCACATGACTGCTAAGTCATGAACTTGTCTCTATATATAAATTATTAAAGGTATATGTTATTAAATCACATTAAAATGTAGGAATTTTATTTCTGAAT
>NW_004524591.1:12562630-12566148 GCF_000260255.1 Octodon degus | reverse complement strand
TGGTTGTGGGAGATACCATAAAAAAAAAAGGAGGGAGGACAAGGCCCTTCCTGTCCCTTATATTGTATTCAGGCTACCCACCCAAGGATGGGTATAACCCACCCAAACCCTCAGCATTAGACCATGAATCAGTCACAAACTTTAGAAGCTTGCCCCCATGACTGCATGAGGCTTTGGGGGGACATCCAGACACAAACCAGACCGTCTGCTTCTGGCCTCCTGAAGACTCATGTACATTCCTATATGCCAAAGGCATTTATTCCATCTCTAAGAGTTTCCAAAGTCCTGACAGTTTCAGCATTGCTGAAAAGTCTGAGTCAAAAGTCTGCTCTGAGATAGAAGGCAAACTTTTTGTGGAAGAGCCACTGTGCAAATGAAAGGAAAGTTAAACGTTTCCAACATTCAGTGGCACAAGATAGGCATTTCCATCCCTAAAGTTACAAACAGGGGTACAAGGGATGGGACTAAAGCAACTCCAAAATCCAGGGGGGCAAACATTATGTCTTGTAGTTCCATGTGCAGCATCTACCACAATCTATGATAAGATATGAACTCCCAAAGCTTGAGCACCTCTCAAGCTTTGTGGCACTGCTGGTGGCTGTAGCTCTCATGGCTTCTCTCTTGGGCCTGCTCTGCTCTCCCTTGCAGTTTTCCTCAGATGATTTATGTTTCTGGCTTTTTCAAACTTTTGGGGTCTCCACTGCACCTTTGGCTTCACACTCACAGCTTCATGTATTGCCCTCTCAGCATCACCACAGCACCACATAGATGCCAAGGTCTGCTGCCAGGTGAAGGAATAGCCAGCCTTTCTTCTTCATTGGCTGTAGGGGTCAAGTGCCTGGATCACTGAGGACTATAAATCAAATTCTGAGAAACAAATTCTCTGTGCTACTGCCATTCTGGAACATGATAGGGTCACTGCCATTTTGCAACATGGTAAGGCCACCACCATTCTGGAACATGGTGTGGCCACTGCTGTTCTAGAACATGGTGCTCTGGAGTTCTCATCTCAAAGCAAAGTCTTTCACTTTTGCAATTCTGAGGATGTTAATGTTGCGGTCCTGCTGCTGCTTGTGATGCCCTTAGGCCATTTTGTCTAGTCTCTTGTTCCTTCTCAGCAACTGAAATCTCCTCTGCTTTATCTTTGTAGTTCATAGCTTTACTTCCTTTCTGGCCAAATTCATATCATTTTCAAATCATTCTGTTGGGCTCTTTGCTCCTGATTCTCAACATAGATCTGGCAAAAACCTTCTAACAGTAGCCATATACTGTCTCAACATTTGACTGCCTTGACATTTCTTTTAGAAGATTAATGTTATGGTCTCTGTCTAGGGGTCTCACTAAAGCCTCATGTGGTCTTGTTGCTTTTGGTATCTGCTGCCTCCATGAACTGTTGTTCCTCTGCCACACTATCCTGCCTTGGAGTCAGCTTACTATGGACTGAAACCTCCACAAACTGTGACATATGTAAACCTTTTCTCCTTTAACCTTGAGTGTCAGGTACTTTGTCTCAGGAATGAGAGAAAAGTAACTAAGGCAGTTAGTTGGTCTGCTCTTCCTAATCTTAGTCTCAGGCAAAGTCTCTAGACACTTTTTTCACTATATGCTAAATTAAAATCAAATGTGATTCCAATCAAAATGCCATTAGTATACCTCCCAGAACTAGAGAAAACATTCCTAACATTCATTTGGAACCAGAAGAGATCTAGAATAGCAACAATTCTTGGCAACAAAGACAAGGCAGGGGGCATTACAATCCCTAACTTGAAATTATGCCACAAGCTTACCATGATAAAAATCAACATGATATTAGCAAAAAGCAAAACAAAGCAACATCAGATCTAATGATATGAGACAGATTAGAAGATACAGATACAACTCCAAACACACTTGCCACCTTATCTTTGACAAAGAGGCCAAACATGTTCACTGAAAGAAAGATAGCCTCTTTAATAAATGGTGCTGGAAAAACTGGCTTTCTACATGCTGAAGACTAAAACCAGATCCATATCTATCACCATGCACTAAACTAAAGTAAAAATGGATCAAAGATGTAAATATTAAAAGACACACTGAATCTGCTGGAAGAGAAAATGGAATTCTTGAAGACATAGGTGTAGACAGAGATGTTATAAACAAAATGCAGGTGGCATGGGAAATGATAAAACCCCAAACTGGTAACTAATATTATTAAATTAAAATAAAAACTGATCAAAGATCTAAATAGTCAAAACAGAAAAAATAAATATTCAAAGGGAAACACTTAAACTTCTGGAAGACAAAATAGGAAAAACTTCTGAAGACATAGGTGTATTCAAAGACTTTCTGAACCCAAATTGTCTACAAAAAATAATACCAAGAATCAACAAATGGGAGTTTTGACCTGCTCTGTTTCCAACCTGGGCCAGTTCACCCCTCCTTAGGCAACCTGGTGGTCCTCTTCTCCCGAGAGGTCACCATATAGATGCCGAACTTAGTGTGGACACCTGATTGGCATAGCGCACTGCAGCCCAGAACTCCTGGACTCAAGCAGTCCTCCCACCTCAGCCTCCTGAGTAGCTGGGACTACAGGCACAAGAAAAAAAAAAAAGAATCAACAAATGGGATCACACCAAATTAAAAAGCTTATGCACAGCAAATGAAACTGCTAACAGTGTGAAGAGACAACCAACAGAATAATAAACTCTTACCACCTTTCCTGAGTTAGAGGAGAAAGAAACTACAATGTAGTGAAAAGAATAAAAAACTCTTGAAGCTTATCCTGGCCTCTAAGGAAGGGATCCTGTATTTGAAGACACAAGGCAAATCCACAGTTTTTGGAGCTTCATGGATAAAACAATGGACCAGACCAGCAGCACTACCCGCAAAGTAATCCTACAGCTATAGTAACATGCACAGATAGTATCGGGGTTTATCCTGAAAGTGGCTCATTCCATATCATAGATAACAGTTCAAGAAAGAATCCAGTTCAATGGCTACCATATTTCCAGATACAATTTAATTAAACACCATTAGGGGAGGTATTGATTATTTGAATCTCAGATCTACTCAAAACAACTTAACTTCATGGATCCCAGTGTTAACCTTTTACTGTGCAGAGAGGGTGCAGGCTGAACATAGACCTCTTGAGAAGTTTAATCTTTGGCTTAAAGGGACACAGGGATCCACCTTCTGGGGTGAGAAGCAATGACCAGAATGCGTGGCTTTCAGAACTGACTATGTCTGAGAGTCTTGGCATTAAGTACAGCAGTCTGCTTGAACTCTTACCCTGCTGCAATCTCCAGTACAGATCAGAGGTTTGGTTATTTTCTCTGTCTACCAACAGGGCAAGGACACACTTCAGCTTGGACAGTTGCCACAGCCTGGAGTGAATGGATAAAGAGGTCTCTGGAACAGTGGAAACCTCACAAACAAACAGGGTATAAAGCTAAGTGGAGAATACCATGAATGGCTGGATTCCAAAGCTGTGGATCATGGAAAGCAACCATACATTTAAAAATAAAGAGAAAAAAATTTGG
>NW_004524591.1:12556091-12561927 GCF_000260255.1 Octodon degus | reverse complement strand
AGTTACATTCTCTTAATGAATAGAATGATTTGTTCTGGTGGTGTTTGTAAATAGGATCTCAGGTCCGCATCTTGTACAGCAATTAACCACTAAGACGAATGTATGCAGTGTGTTAATTATTGAAACTGTCCTAGCGATTTGATTTGAAACTGTCTCATTGCTATTTCTTTATCAATAAAATTATGAAAAAAAGAAAGTCCACGTACAATACAATATGAAACAGACAGCCTACTATACACAAATTTAGGGATATATGTGATAAGCAATTTCATAAAATGTGTTTGAAGGTGCATTTTCTTTTAGTACCTACAGTGTTTTTGAGAGGCCACTAGTCAGTATGTGCATACTGAAAATAAGCCATATTAACTGTTCTAATAAGAAATTCTATAATGAGCTCAATTCAAATTGGATTTAACAACTTAGTAATGCAAATGCATAGACAAAGTTATAGAAAATGCATCCTAATTTTTCCATCTTCATTCAATGTTAATTTTTTTGTTTATAGCTTTCAAAAAATAAAAACCAGTTAAATACTTAAGCAGTATGTACATTTAAATTTTTGGTGGTTGTCTGTATTTTTTAAAAAACAGCTTCCTTAACATTTGCCTCAAGTTTTGGTGGAAATGCTTACAAGAACTAGCTAATGAACAAACCCCAAGAGAAGCTCATTCAAAATACTGATTTACTTTGGTAGCAAATTGTTGTTCTTTGAAGACTAAGGAAGGTACACAAGACTATTAAGGTGAAATGTACTATTTTAAATACTCAATACTTCACATTAGAATGTATAAAAATTATTTTCTGTAAAAAAGCTATGTGTATCAACTACATTTTGGTATAATTAAATCATGTAAAAGCTAATATTTCTATGTACATTTTCATTGTTTTACTTTGGGCTTACCATAAACTTTAATGTAAAGGAATAATTTATTAGGCATATGCACAGGTTTCTTCTCTGGAGTTACTATCTGTTAAAAAAGACCAGCAAGTAACTACCACCAATAAAATAGTCTGAAGCTGCCCCAAGATTTAACATTGTAGGAATTCTGAAGGAATCATTATATCATTTTTTTTGTCTGTGACTATGCTTTTCAAGGTGTAATATAATAACAAAACAAATAGCAATAAGGAAAAAAAATCCTCTGTTTTAATTTTATTCAATATAATAGTCAGCAACATTTTCTTTTCAATACAATACTCCACCTTCTCTCCATAAGGCTGTTCCTGGGAGCCAGGAAGATTAGGTAGTGAAGGAGTTAATTTAGGAGTAACTGCTTGCAGTTTTAAAGAGACAGGGCTATTTTGCTTCCCTCTTAATGCACTAACAGTTGTATCTGAAAAGATATGAAATTTGTGAAAAGACACTACTTCTGATTTCTTTATTATCTGTAACCTTTGGAAAACTAATCACATGAAGCTAGAAAATTAACAAATGTCTTGAGATCTGTATGTAAAATATAAAATACCCCTAATTTCAAACTCTCACTTACTAGTGTTCCACTCAATCTTTATATTTCTTTCCCATAGCTTCTGGTTATCAGAAAATCCATACTTTTCTTTACTGAAAGTTTGGTCTGCCTGACGTTGGTGCATCCCTTCCAATATTTTTCATCCTCACCTTTGCTTCTGGAAGCATTTCCTTTGGTTTACTATCTTCATGTTCTTTAAAAGCTGCTGCTACTTGAAGGGTTTTTGTAGCAAAAATTGGAAAGTTTCTTTAGCCTTAATTCATGTTTGATGGATATAAAAATACATCAATATTTGGTTTGTCTTTATGTTGATACTATAAGTATAGATCTCTTTTTCTATAGTTAAACTGGTACATTATTGGTTCTAGTGGTATATCAGTATTCAGTTTATTTTTGATGATATTATTGTCAATGATTTAGCTTCTGTTGCTGAGGTGGCATAATTTTTGGTATTAACAGGGTTTCTCAATATGCCAATATCTCAGTTATCATTGTGTCATTAACAATACTGCAGTCCATTCCCAGAGAACTGAGTTCTACATCAATTACAATACCTCATCCCCTGCAAAATTAATGAAAGTGGTTGAATCTTTACAAAGACAAAAAGCTTATACTTATCAATGCCCAGAATGTATGACTGAATAGCAGACACTAACTTCATTCTAGCAACAAAATGTTTCTGCAAACCACATCACAGCACAAAACAGAACAAAAATTATAGAAATGTGAGATGATAAGGCAACAAATGTGTCCTAAAACTCTCAATTCTCCCAGAGTTTTTCTGTGAGGCTGAGCAGGAAAGAAATAAAAAAACACAAAGCCAAATTGTTTGAAAGGATAAAATAGGAAATTGAAAAAAAGAAACAACAACAAATCAATAAGGTACTGAGTGGGTTCGAAGAAGGCATAACTAAACTAAAGAATTTAATGAGATATTTGGGTTTACAGAATATGCTAATAAAAAGCTAGCTGAGATAAATAAAATGATATAAAACATGAGTTATCATCTTAGGAAAAAATTATAAGCCATAAAAAGGTTCCAGACAGAAATCTAAGAGGTTAAAATTATATTTAAATTATCAAAAACAACTAATGTAAAGAGAAGAGTGTCAGAAAAATTTCCAGATAGAGGGAAAGAATTAAACACAGATTAGTGAGGCATATAGAATCCCAAATAGCCACAAACAAAAAAGAACTTCTCCATGATACATCATGGTAAAAAATCTCAGAAGTCCAACACAGAGATAGACTCTTAAAACTGTTAGAGAAGAGCAATATGTCACTTACAAAGTTAAACCCATTAGAGTAATGGCAGACCTCTCAGCACAAACTTCAAGGGCCAGGAGTGCTTGCTGTGATTTTAAAGTACTAAAAGAACAATTTCCAGGGCTGGGGAGATGGCTCAGTGGAATAAGCGCTTCCCTGGCAAGCGCAAGGGCCTGAGTTCAATCCCCGGTTCCGCAAAAAAAAAAAAAAAAAAGAACAATTTCCAATCCAGACTTATATATGCAGCAAAAGTATCTTTCAAAATTGATGGAGCTAAAAGATTATCAAGTCCACCTTAAGAAATTCATTACCACTAAATCAACATTCCAAAAAATTCTCAAGGATATCCTTGAAAGAGAAAATTAAGGCAACAATGCCAAAATGGGTAATAGCATGAGTGGACCAGAAAGGGTGCTCAACTAAACAAAAAAGGAGGAAAAGGAAATGAGCAACAGGAAAATAATGCAATGACAGGAATAAGTCAAAACTTTTCCATAAGAATTCTCAATATGAATGGTCTCAATTCCCCAACCAAAAGACACAAATGGGCAGAATGAATGAAGAAACAAAATCCAATGACACACAACATACAAGAAATGTATTTAATCCAAAACATTTTCATAAATTAAAAATCATTTTCATCAAAATAGAAAAAAATGCAACAGGAAGTGTGATAACAGCAGGAATAGCTGACCTATTTTCATACACAGTGGATTTCAAGCCAGGACTGATTAGAAGAGGCAAAGATTACTACATATTGGTAAATAATTCAATGAGAATAATAAACATATGCACAGAATATTGACGTAACTTCATTAAACAAACATTACTGGGCATAAAAGATCAAATAAACATTAGCACAATTATAGTTGAGCCTTTAAAATCCTACTATCACAAATGGACAGATCGAGTAGGGAAAAAGTAACAAAAGAATGTCAGAGTTGAACCAAAACTTTGCAAGAAAGGCTTAGTAAGTATTGACAGGATATGTCACCTACAACTACAGAATTCACATTCTTCTCAGCAGCACATAGGTTTTTCTCCAAAGTAGAGAACATGTGAGCCCATAAGGCAAGCTTAAGTAAATGAAAAGGAATCAAAATTATCCCATGGCTGCTACTAGATCATAGTGCAATGAAACCAGAAATCAATGGCAAAAGAATCTACACAAATTACATGAACTTGTGAAGATTAAGCAGTACTTTCTTGAATAATAGGTCGCAGATGAAATCAAGGGGGAAAGTTAGACAATGACCTGAATGAAATAATTCCAGTACTACCTTGCCAACATTATGGCTTATATCTAGCTGTCTCCCCAAAGCCTCATATGCTTGTGGGTGGGGCTTTTGGGAGTGACTGGATTGTGGTCAAATGACACTAGATCATGGGTATGTCATGATGAATCAGTCCCCTGGTTGGTTTAGTATAGATCTGAGTGTGGATGATGGACTTCCTGAAGGGGGCAGACTCCCCTTGGGAGTGGGGGCACCATCTAATAGACTCCTACCTTGGATGGAATAAAAAAGGAAAGAAGGAAGTTTCTGCTGTTTTCTCTCTGCCTTTCCATTACATCTTTCTCCTCTGCCTTGCTGCTGCCACCCTGCAGTGGAGCCAGCTGATTATTGACAGAAACTTCCATAAACTGTGAACTAAAATAAACTTTTCCTCCTTTAACTTGGTGATTTTTTGTGTATTTTGTTTCAGCAATAAGAAAGTAACTAAGACAGTTGGAAGTGGCTAAAACTGGAAATTGATCATATGTGGGAGAACAGGGTAAGGCCTCAGTGCCTAAAGCAGTCCAGCTACCTCAGACTTGAGAAAAACATCCTGCCCGGACAATTTTGACCATTAGTCGCTAGACAAGTTTGTGTCTCATGTTATTAACTTTGCAAGAGTATAAGTGCTCTTGGGCTGGTGAGATGGCTCAGTGGTCTAAAGCACCCACTTAGAACAAGCTAAGCTAAGCAAAGCACAGGGACCACGGTTCAATCCCCCAGCACCACATGCCAGCCAGCCCCGCCCCCTGGTGGGCTGAGCTGGCCACACACACTAAATAAATAAATAAATAAATAAATAAATTTTTTAAAAAAAGAGCATAAGTGCTCTTACTGTTGTTGGAAAGGTCTTTTGCACATTAGGCAGAGGCCTCCATCTGAACCCAGCTCTTATCTTCTTGTCTATCTTTTTCTCATTCCTCCAGGAGTTTTTCCTCAGAGTACGCCAAGAAACCAACATAAGAAAAACATACAGACCTATGAGACACAATGAAAGCAGTCCTAAGAGGGAAATTTATTGCTATGAATGCCCCATCAGAAAAAAAAAGAATGAGCATGAATAAATAGCGTAATAATGCACCTTGAAAAACAGGAAAAATTCAAATCCAAAGCTAGTACAAGGAAGGAAATTATAAAGATGAGAGCAGAAACTAAAGAAATTTAGGCTAAAAAAATACAAAGAATCAATAATTGAAAAGCTGATTCACTGAAACAATATATAAAATGAACAAACTGTTAGCCAAACTGGCCAAAAGAAAGAAAGAAAAGACCCAAATCAGTGCAATTAGAAACAACAAAGGGACTAAGTATGATGACACATGCTTATAATCGCAACATTCAGGCCACTGAGGCAAGAGGATTGCTATAAATTCAAGTCCAGCTTGGGCTCCATAGTAACACTCTTAAAAAAAAAAAAAAAGACAAACGTGAAATCACAATGACCACTGCTGAAATCTAGAAGATTACTGGTAATTACTTGGAGAATCTGTACTTCAATAAATTGGAAGGGGCCAGGGAGATGGCTCAGTAGAATAAGCGCTAAGCACTTGCCTGGCAAGCACAAAGATCTGAGTTCAATCCCCGGTTCTGCAAAAAAACAAAAAAAACAAACAAACAAACAAAAAAAACCACTTCAATAAATTGGAGAATGCAGAAGAAATGCATAGATCATAAGACAGGTACAGGGGCTGGTGAGATGGCTCAGTGGTCTAAAGCACCTACTTAGAACAATTAGCAAAGCACAGGGACCGTGGTTCAATCCCCCAGCACCACATGCCAGCCAGCCCCGCCCCCTGGTGGGCTGAGCTGGCCACACACACACACACA